>NC_133318.1:5428799-5576808 GCF_012295235.1 Primulina huaijiensis | reverse complement strand
GGTGCGGTTGGGACCAGGGCATGGCTAGGGTCTGTGATGGGTCAGAGGTAGAGTCCTAGCCACGCTAGGACTCGAGTCATGGGCTAGGGAAGGAGTCCTAGCCCACCCGAGAGTTGAGAGAGGTTGAGCGCAGGTTCTATGGTCTGCGCAGATGGATTGTGGGCTCGGCCAGGGGCTTTGGGCTAGGTTAGGTCCTTAGGGTCCTAGGAGGGTGCTTGAGGAGTTGGTTCAAGGGGTGACTCGATGGTTAAAGGCCTAACATCAGAAAACGTGAGGAAGGTGCATGGCAGCAAGGTGTTGCGTGAGATCGCTGTTGTGTTCAGTAGGAAGGTGCATGGCATCTTTAATTTCATGTTTTTTATTTTGGAATTTTATATTAAGTTTTGGTTTAATTCAGGANTGGCTGCTCGCGTCCAGGGGTTTGGGTCGGTCTGGGATTGGTCTGGGCGTGGTCCAGGGAATATTAGGTTCATGAAGGGTCAAGTGGTTAAGGGCTGGAAGGGGTCCTAGTCTAGATAAGAGTCCTAAAGTCCCTAGGATGCACATGCACAACACGTACAGAACATGGGTCGAGTTCCAGGAGGTTTTTGGTCGGGCCAAGGCTGTTGTTTCGGGATGGGTTTGGTCATTAGGGTCCCTAGGTGGGTTGGCTAGGTTTTGGCTCAAGGTGGTTCGGGCGTGGCTCGAGTAAATCGGGAGATGGCTCGGTGGGTTCGTTAGTGTGTCAAAAACAAAAATTAAAAGGCTAAAAATGAATCCATTGGTCCAAGGGGGTGGCTCATGACTTGTAAGGGTAGAATAAATCTTAAAAATGCTATGTTTAAAATTTGGGATCAAAATAACGAGTTTTGGATTTATTCGGGATTTAATCGCCGCACGAAACGCTAATTAACAAACTTATTAAAACGCATAGTTTTAAGCTTCATAAAATTATGGAAAATTGTATTTATGCTCAAATAATTATTAAAAGTCTAAGTTTTTTATTTTGGAATTTTATATTAAGTTTTGGTTTAATTCAGGATTAAAACGCATTAATACGTTATATTTAAAGATTAATTTAAAAGTCGTCGAATTAAGCTAAATAAAAACATGAGAAAATTCATGTAAGCTTAAATAATTATTTGGGACATGTTAGAGCCAATGAAATTAAGAAAATGTCAAAAACGTGAAATTTTACGCCTAGGGGTAAAACGGTCTTTTTACACCTAAAAACTAGTAAACGTCATGGCAGTGTCCTGAATGCTGTTTTATATATTAATATGATTATTTTCAATGATTATGGATGTTTATATGTTAATATGTCAATTTTTAATGTTTATGGATTTTTAAGACGTTAATATGTTTAATGTTTTATGATTTAATATGCTAAAACGTTTATTTTAAATGTTTATGATTTAAATGTTTATTTTAAACATTTATGATGTTAAAATGTTTATTTTAAAATGTTCATGGATGTTTATGATTTTAATATGTTAAGTTATAATTTTTAAATATCTATGATTTTTATAATTTAAATTGGACATTTAAAAGATATGTTGCATGCTTGGTTTCAAAATAAAACGATATGTATATGCATGATTTTTATTAAGTGATGATAACATGATGAAGGATATGAAGGGATTGTGACTACTGCATGTTGAAAATATCGTGAGGGTTATGGTCTCAGTGGGAGCCCGACGATCATGTTTTTTTGGATACGGTACGAATACGAATACGAATACGTGATATGAATACGAATATGTTAATACGTTGGCCAAGGCCCAGTTGACGGGTGACAGTGTCGCTGGTGTCCCCGCCGCCCAGTACTGTGGTTACATGTAAATGGATCCATCGTCAAATACGATTAAGAATACGAGTCACAATCACGATCTGAATTCAACAAAAACGAACATGAATATGAATATGAATATGGATACGAATATGGATATGAATATGAATATGTCTATGTGCTATGGTTATGTTTTTGAAAATGTTTAAGTTTAAAGTTTATGCATTATTAAGAAAACGATATTTCAAGTACAAGTATTTTTCACTGTTATATGTTAACTGTATTACGTATTACTTGTTATCAAGGATAGGACATGTTGAATCTTTAGACTCACTAGGTGTGTTGATGCAGGTGATATAAATGACTATGATATTGGAGGTCTTGACGAGTGACTCGCTGGACTGTTGGTGCACATAACCCGAGGACCAGCGCTTCTATTTCCGCATTTAAGTTTATGATTTTAAGTTAAAGATTTTTAAGACTATTTATTTATGTTTTTTGAGATATTTTTGAGAGGTTTAGTATGGGCTATACTTTTCAAACTTATTGTTTTTTTTTGGGTTTGGTAAAACAGTTGACGATTTCATTTTTGACTATTGCACTTGATTTTAAAATACAAATTGGTTGGTGTTTTATTTTAATGGGTAAAATATTATATAAAAATATTTTCATGTGTTATATGTCATGGCCGAAAATTGAGTGTTTATATATAAAAAAAAATTCTAGTACTTTTAAAGCAATAAAAAAGGACAGATGTTTCAGATTGGATGTAGATGTAAGACTTGACATCAAGCAAAACAGACAAATGTTGGGGTAGTGAAGCGAGATGCACATAGGCTGGCATGTGGTGCACAAGCGTGTCGTCTCAGACATCCCGGTTCTTTAACAGGTGTGCAACTGATAGCAATTAGATGTGGTACGGATTTTCGCCTGCGTCTTGGGTTGATTAATTTTTGTATTTTCTCAACTCCTTCAATGTTGTTCGGATGGTCCTTACTCCTTTCGATGAGCTTGGCACTCTAGGTGTACTGGTTTTCGAAATTCGATCCATGTTAGAGTTTGTTCATTTCAAGTCTATTTAGCATATGCGATATACGGATAATGGTGTGTCGTATTTGTTAGCTCGCAATGCTATCTTTGTTCTTACATGGTTCAATGACTAGATGGTGATATTTTATTGTGTTTTATGAACATTGTATCTCGGGACTTCCAAATTGATTATATGATAGATTATTCTTAAAAAAAAAAAAAAAGATTTTTAACCAGTTTGCTCATTCAATGAGCTTAGATTCGACGAGTGTCATAACCGACTTTAAGATATATGAAATATGCAAAATAATGTGAATTGATGACAACATAGATTTAGGTAAGGCTCAGCAATTATAGTTTGATTCGACTTTTTTTTTTACGAAACCTAAATCAAATGATTGGTCGAAATGCATACGAAAAATAAATCCCCAATTAATCCTTCATTTATTGACTAAATTTACAAGTATAATGTTCTATTATATATATTTGTTTGGGCATTCAATTATTTTTTTAATGATATAATGAAAATCGTTAGTTTTTTTTCAAAAAAATCCATTTATTATGTTATCTTTTCTTAATTAAAATGTATCATATTTATTAATTATGTATGCTAATTGATTATGTGCTACTAGAAATTTGGATTCATTATAACGACTTCTACTTTCTCATCTCTTATCGTGCTAAAAACCACATGACCTCCTGAAATCGACCGAAACGGGATAAGAAGTTTTATTTAAAAAACCGCGATTTAAAAAAAAAATTAAACCGAATCGTATAAGGCAATTCAGTTTAAATTTATTGAAAAAACTATCGAAACAGCACCATGAGCACCTATAATCATTATACATGTTAATAACGGAAAATTGGCCTTCAGTCTCCAGTCGTCGATTTTTTTTGTGTTCAGTCCCTGGGTACTTTTTTAGTATCACATTTCCACATGAAGTATACCACATTTTGTATGACATAGTACCACAATTTTGTGGGTAGGGAGTGAACCCAAAGAAATATTTTGATTGAGGATTTTTCACCAACTTCCCCTTAATATAAATTATTTTAAAGATAAACAGTTACAAATAAAATATCCATTATCATAACATTAATATCAATTTAAAATCTAGTAAATATTTATTTAACTAAAAAACAATAATTAACTATGTTTTTATTTAAGAATAAGTTTTTGGTGAGACGGTGTCACGAATCTTTATCTGTGAGACGGGTCAACTTTACCGATATTCACGGTAAAAAGTAATATTCTTAGCATAAAAGTAATAATTTTTCATGGATGACCCAAATAAGATATCTGTCTCACAAAATACGATCTGTGAGACTGTCTCACACAAGTTTTTACATTTATTTAACTAAGCATTTTATCTAACTTTCACATTAATAATATCAGTTTAATTTGAATTTTTTTTCTAAACTTTGAATTAATCCAAAAAATTTTATTATTTAATTTCAAAATCGAGTCAAACCATAATTATTAAAAATAGATCTAAACATGTGAATTGTGATTTGGTTTAATGCTCCTGTTGATTCGGTTTCAGCTCACTCTTAGATCTAAAAAACATAAAAAAAATTAAATAAAAATTATTTTAGATAAAATAAGCATTTTTCTTAAAACACTTTAAGAAAGTGCTTTTATCTAAAAACAAAAAGTGTGTCTTTGACTTTTGAAAATAAAAAGGTTTTTTTAAAAAAAGACTAAAATTATGACTTTAATGTTCTTGTCCTAAATTTTCTTTCAAAAATTATATAATTTATTATTTTATCATGTTAGGATCCAAAGATTGATGAAAGGGAGGTGAATAAGCAATATACAAAAAAAAATCTCCGAAAATTCTATTAGGTCAGCAAGTCTTGAATGTTATTGTAAGACTCTGAAGTTAACTATCTGATAATTTGACATAATAAAAATAATTATTAAGATGATTATTGAGATGTTAAAAAAACTAAAATTATTTTTTATATCAAATCAATTAGAAAAATGTGTTAAATGTTAAAAAATAATTATTTATATCAAATAAATTAGAAAACTATATTAACCCGACACGGTTCAACCAGAAAAAAATCAAGTTTGGGTTTAAGGTTTTTGGGTTCAGGTCAGATCGGGTTGGACCCGATAGCTGATCCGAAAAAAATGATCGGTTGGGTTGACCCGAAAATTTTAACTTTTTTTTGAAAAAATATAATTAATAAATATTACCTACATTTTTATATATTGTATGTCTGAAAAATATTTATTGTACATTTATATCATAAATTTTCATAATTTAATATTAAATTTGAACATTTTTTTTATTTTTTAAATAATTATTTATTTGATTTAATAAATATACTTTATTTTTCTACAATTAGATATTCAAATTTAAATCATATATATGAGAGAGATTTTGTTATTATGTGTTTAAATTAAATTATTATTATTTTGAATTTTATTTAAAAAAAATTCAAGATCGGGTTATACGGGTTGATCGGATTGATTCGAGTTCAGGTTCGGGTTGAGAGTTTTCGGGTTGGCTCGGATTCGGGTTGAACAATTTTTGAATAGTACTATTGCTCAACCCGACACAATCTACCCAACCTAACCGAATTGATATCCCTATTAAAAATATGTATTTTGAATATCAAGATTTAAACAATATAAAATATATATTAAGATTAAAATAACACATGATAGTTGAAATAATTATTGACTTGGCTGCTTAAAACCCGAAATAATAAAAGTTGACACACGTAGGTATATTGTAATATACATACGTGAAGAGTAGGCAAAAAAAAAAAAACCCAATCCCCAACCCCCAAACCCATCCCCCGCACCCTTCTTCTTCCGCAATCTTCTTTGTCGCTACCGTACGCCGCCGGAGTGAGCTCGGCCGACTCTCCTCCACCTAGCCCTTGACCTGTAATTTCCATTTAACCCTTGGATCGAAGAAATAGAGCTCCAAATCACGCGGTTGAAGCTGCTGCTCGGAGCTGTTTTTGTGCGAGCGAATGCGCTGCGTTTCCAGCTGATTTCTGGTCCTCTATTGGTTGTTCAGCTTGGGGTCAAAGCTTAAGTTAGTGCTTGACACAAGCCCGAAGCCTTCCAGATGTTGCAGCTGATATTGGAGCTTCTCCAACGGGCTGCCGAAGCACCACCATTGCGGAAAGCTACTGTTACGAATTCAGTTTGTTTTTCCTGTGAGTTTTTGGACTTTCAGCCTCAGTTTCAGCCCATTTTCGTGAGATACTGTAGGCTGCCCGGAATGGGAATTTATTTCTTCGACTTTAATTCTCTTTCGACTGTTTATCTCATTATATTGATGTATTATTCTAGTTTATGTTGTAGGTTTGATATTTGAACCAGTTCGAGGAACATATTATTGTCATTCGATATCTTTGGTATTTAATTGAAGGATTATTGAGCTAAGAAAATTGTTGAAAATTTAATATTGAGAATTGTGGATATAATATTCGACTTTGAGAATTTTTGGAGTATTGGGACGAAGTTTTAGAAAATAATTCGCCGAGTTTTGAATTCGGTAAAATAATTTGACTTTGAGGATTTTGGAAATATAATTGAATTATTTAAGTTATTGTTGTTGATACTGGTGAATTTATTCGGTGTTGTCAATATTTAACCATTTTAGGCTTAGGATTTTGAAAGAACGCTGATAGTTCATTGTGTCGTTGTTCAAGATGGTATAGGTATGTTACTTCGATTAACATACTACGGTAACCCATAAATTTTGGTAACCCATAAATTTTGTTTTATGTACATTTTATGTCATTTACATGATTTATGTGAATTGTATGAATTATGTGGATTGTTAAATGCCTTATTGATTTATATGTTCATTTATTTGACATATTTTGTGGAATTTAGAATAGGGCATGATATTATGACTTACATGTTGAACCATATCATTCTTGCTACCCGTTGCTCCTATTGTATTGTCTTCCTGGCAGATGAGGTTGTTATTTCAGAATCAGCTCGCGACTTTCGAGTCGAGTTATCCCTGAGATCGAAATTATAATTGTCTATTTCTGGGTGCATTTTCTGTGTGATATGCACTTAAAATCTTGACATCATACGTGGTTCGTTATTGTGCCTTCCTGTTGTATCATTATCAGTTGTTGGAGGCCGAGTCATAGATGTCTGAGTTAGCATCAAGGCACGCATGTTAATGTCGTGAATGTTTGTGTTACCATCACAACATTACGACAAGGCAGTTTTGTTATACGACGATGCAGCTCTCCTGTACGATTTTGTTGGAGCAGTACTCTTGTTGTTATCGTACCGTTAATTGGCTCATGTTGTTATGTTGTTATTAAGCCATGTTCTTTCATTGCATATTTCATTTTATTATATGTTATGCATTATTTATAATTATTGTTGTTGTTTAATTGTTTTATACCAGAATCATTCATAACCTCAGTATTTTATAAAAAAAAGAGGATAATGTGGTTGCTTTTTGGCACCGTTGCAGGTCACCCAAATAGTTTTGCAGCACCAAGAGGGGAAGGTCCTCCAGTGGAGCTCGTGAGTGAGATCGAATTGTTTGGTTGTAGGAGTTGGGGTCTCCCAGTTAGTTTATTTATATATATTGGAGTCTTGTCAGTTTTATGTCGAAGTTTATTTACTGAGGAGATGCCTCGTGTATCTGTATGATTATTTGGAGGAGTTGTGCGTTTGGATTTAGTTTATGTTGTTTTGAGCTTTGCTGACACTTGAGCGTAACTGTTTATGAATATAGAACCATCGTCCTTGAATCATTTTTCTTTTAAAGGTATTTTAAATTTTTGGTAGGTCCTATTTACTTGAAGGTTATGTCAAAAAAATTTTGCTGCATTTTTAAATTAATCAATATTGTTTGATAGTAAATTGCATTTTTAATAACCGAGCCTCACATTATGGTATCAGAGTGTAAACTAGGATATGCTCTATGTAAATTCTAAGACACTTGAAGGTCATGTCAAAAACTTACAGACTTGAGGTTTGAAGACTGAGCTGCAGAAACTGGCTGTGGCACAATCTTATACAGGATCTTTGCTCTGATATCAACTGAAACATCGAATAAATTTTATTTTTTTAAAGCTATTTTTCTATAATACACACTTACAAGCATGCATGCAATAACTATTGCAAATCACAAATTTTTAAAATAAGAGAAATCCGATACTGAAAATCACTGCAGTTAAAATATTTTCAAAACTCCTGTCAAAACATCAACTAAAAAAATACATAGTTTGAAAATATCCAAAATACTCTTATCTCATAAACATGATGTGTGGAAGAAGTAAGGTCCTCGGGTTAGCGTGCGCACATCCAGCCATGCCTACTCAGTCTTCGGCACCTCCAATCTCCTGATCAACATACTCACCTGCATCATTCACACCTAGTGAGTTTAAAGACTCAACACACCTGTAACGTTGTAGTAAATACATATACATAATAGGCAACATTGGAAAGTACTGTAATAAATATACGTTTCATGAACTTACAAAATCGTATGCATAATCATGACCTGTTAAAGCATAAACATTTTCATAACATATCTCAACATATCAACATATACGTGTTCTTTTCTTAATTTGAATTACATTCATGAGCTATGACTTTGATATCATCGTATTAGGCGATGGATCCATCTACGTGTAACCGCGGTACCCGGCAACGGGGACATCAGCGACAGTATTACCCATCCACTGAACCTTGGCCTTACATATCATCATCTTAACGTATTCGTATTAGTCACAACCAACTTCATTCCTTCAAAAAACATGTCATCATATTCATCACTTAATAAAAACATACATATACATAAATTTTTCTTAAAATTACGCATGCAACGTATTTTCGTAATCACATAAAAAGTCATATAAATGATAAAATAAACATTTAAAACATGTAAAATTGTGTTTAGGACGCTGCCAGGACCGCTAAATATACCCGAAGCTGAGCCCGCTTAAATCATACTTCGAAGGTTCCTAATCAAGCTTTGTATGACCTAATCTAACCCTCGCCAAGCTCGGTAATAACAACGTATTAATATCCAAACGTGACAATAGCACTTAAACTAAAAGCTCCACAAACCCTGGACTAGCGCCTAGGCGCTGACACTGTGGCGCTGATGCAGAGCGCTCCTTAATTCGAAGTACAGGCGCTGCAGCGCCTAAAGGACAGCGCCACGATGCTAACCTTGCGACAAAAACGCATCCACACATATCCAAGCTAACCTCTACACTACTCTTAACCAAATCGAACCAGCCTCGAACTATCACACCTAGCTCACCCCTGAGCCAATCTAACCAAGAACCCTAGCCCCATGCACGCTATGGCATGCTCATTCCTTGTATGACACGAAACAAGCCCCAACCGAGCCAACCTTCCCTCAACTCAATCGATCGGCTTCGGGGTTAGATATAGCAGTGTTCGAGCCCTCTTAGGCTGTGTCTCAGACCCACCAAGGTCTGGTCCATGGCTTGGATCGGCCCTTGCACCGCCGGCTCAGCCCCATCACTCGATCCACTCACAACCAAGCAGTAAAGCCAAGAACTCGATTGGCCCTCTCTTAAACAAACAAAGCTTCGACTCTAGCCTTAAGTCCCCTTCTTACTCGACGTGTATAGCACCTTAGCAACGTAACTCGGCAATCCCCTGGCACAAGAATCATAAAAACATGAGTTGTATGTGTAAACATGCGGTTTTCATGACAAACTGAATGCATACACGATTTAACATGCAAGAACTATGAAACCTTCATACATGGCACACATATCAGCATAAATACAGCATGAATGATGCAAAAATAAAGATACATGGCGTGCCTTAATGATTATATGCTTAAAAATTCGAAGAAATAGGCGCGGAACGTGAACAGGAGAGGCGGGGAATAAGCTTGCTTGAAAGAGCTATGGAGAAAATCGAGAGGCAGCTAGTGCTGATGTAAAAACGTGGGGATGGAGGCTGCTGAATGAGGGGAGGTGGCGGCCAAGGGGTGAAATAGGTTTAGGGTTTGATTAGGTTAGGTTTAAGTAGGAAATTTGAGCACTAATGGGCACCTAATTAAAAATTAAATGGATTAAAATGGTTTTGGGCCCACTAAGAACTAAAACAAATCCATCAAGCCCAATTACACTCCTGAAAAATATTTCATTTAGGTACGTTTTCGAAAATATTGTCTGAATCCTCAAAAAGTCCTCCGAATCGATAAAATTTGCATATGAGCTAATAACCCGACGGGTAAATATACTCAACCAAGACCCATTTTCAAAAATTATACTTAAAAAACCCCATATTAAATAATTAAAAAATAATTATTCAATAAAAATATTTTCCTAATTATCCCCCGGTCTCCGTTACTCGTTCTGGCGCGAAAAGCATCTAAACACCCTAATGCTTTGAAACTTTAAAATACCCATACAATAACACCTAACCATGCAATAATCATGCATGAAATGCATAAAAATCATTAAACACATATTTTCAATAAAACCTTAGATTAGATGCAGTCGGGTTACGTAGTTCAAATTTCCTAGACCTTACATTATAACTGTGTTTCACAAGACAATTCTCTTGGTCTCTTCTATTGAAATGAGTCGTATGTTAGATTCGAGTCATGAATTTTTCTTGTTTATGCCATCGACCTGTCACAAGACGAGCGGTCGACATCTGACAAACCCTGTTATTCGACATTTTATGGAAGTATTTCCTAGGAAATTCACGGATTTCCACCAGAAAGAAAAGTTGTGTTCAGTATTGAATTGATGTTAGGAATTGAACTCATTTCCCGAGTGCCATACAGATTTGCTCCTTTCGAGTTAAAAGAATTGAAAGAATAATTATAAGATTTGTTGAGTAAGGGTTACATCTGTCCAAGTTCTTTACCTTTGGGTTCTCTTTCTCTGTTTTTCAAGAAGAAATATTGAACGATGAGAATATGTATTGACTATTGGCAATTGAATAAGTCTACTGTCAAGAATAAATATCCATTTACAAGGACTGATGACTTATTTGATCAATTTCAAGGTACTTCATTGTATTCTAAGATTGATCTTCATTCCAGATACCACCAAGTACGAGTTAGACAAGAATATGTTCGGAAAACAACTTTTCGTACAAGATATGGACACTTTGAATTTCTAGTTATGCCTTTTGGCTTGACCAATGCTCCTACTGTAATCATGAACTTGATGTATCATGTGTTTAGAAAATATCTCGATCGCTTTATGATAGTTTTCATTGATTATATTCTTGTTTATTCTAAGTCAGATGAAAAGCACGCAAAGCACTTGAGTCAAAGTTAATTTAGATTATCAAGTCAGCTCAGAAAACTGATGATCATGTTCATAAATATTATGATTTAGTGACTAAAAGGCATCAATCTGGATTCACATTTCATTCAGATGATTTTCTTCATTTAAATTGAAGTTTGGTTGTCCTTGATATTTCTGAATTGTATACAATCATCTTTAAAGAAGCTCACTGTACTCGTTACAGTATCCATCTTGGAGGTAAAAAAATGTATCATATTCTGATGCCTCAGTTTCGATGGAAGAACTTGAAAAAAGATGTGGCTGAGTTCGTATCGCGTTATATTGTCTGTCAGCAAGTTAAAGCAAAATGTAATAGACCAGGAGGTTTACTTCATATTCTTGAAGTTCCTTAGTGGAACTGGGAGCTCGTGACAACATATTTTATTACGCATATGCCACGAACTTCTCATCACTTTGATGTCATTTGGGTAGTGGTCGATAGATTTCTAAATTGGCTCACTTTATTCTGTATAAAAGAACTTTCTAATGCAAGAAGATGACTCATTTGTATATATAGAATGTATGAGACTACATGGAGTCCCAATTGCAATAGTCTCAAATTGTGACCCTCAATCCACATCAAAGTTTTGATTAGTTTTCAAAAAAATGGATACACAACTTGCGATTATTACTGCATAGAGCGTAAAATCAAGACACTCAAGGATTTGCTTCGAGCTGAAGTTATATATTTCAAGGACGGTTGGCGGGAAGCTTTACCATTAGTGGAGTTATCTTATAATAAAAGTTTTTAGGTAACTATTGGTATGGTTCATTTCGATGCTTTGTATGACCGAAGATGTCGATCACCTTTATGTTGGGATGAGTTTTGTGAAAAGAAATTGATTGGACCTAAGATTGTTCAGGAAATGCATTAAAAAGTTCAGTTGATTTGTCAGATAATGAAAGCTGCTTAGGATCGTCAGTCGAGTTATGCAAATAAACGTCGTTGAACTCTAAAGTTTCAAGTTGGAGATTTTGTGTTTCTGAAAACAGTCATTGTCTGACATCCACGATGTGTTTAATGTGTCTATGTTGCGCAAATATGAGCTCAATACATATAATGTAATACAACCTGATGAGGTTGAACTTGATCCGGCTCTATCATATATTGAGTATCCCATTTGCATTGTGGACCACAAAGATAAAGTACTTCATAATAAAGTTATTTAACTTGTTATAGTTCAGTGGTCGAGGCATGTTGTAAAAGAATCAACTTGAGACACAGAAGTGAAGATGAGAGAATTTTTTCTATATATGTTTGATTCCTAGTATTAGGTTGTTGTATTCGTATTGTATGTAAGATATATATGTGTAAATTGAAATTTCGAGAATGAAACTTGTTTTAAAAGATGTGGAAATGTAAAAAAAAAAATTTACTTTTATAATTTAATAAATCTAAAAAAACTTACAATCTGATTATATACTAAGAATATTCATGATCTTAACTAATACTTAAAAATTTACCAAAAATTGAAGCGAAAAAACTTACCTTAAATCGAAACTCAAATCGTCTAAGAGAGAAATATTTTAAGTGTTGTGAAGTAGAGGAAAATAGACCAAAAACGTGAATATTTATAGACAATAACAGAAACCGTCGCTATTAGCGACAGAGCGACGGTTGTTTATTAATAGCGACAGTTAAGCAAAAATCGTCTCTATTGGCGACAGTTGTTTAATAAACATTCGCTATTAGCGATGGTTAAACAAAAATAGCGATGGTTTTTTATTAAACCGTCGCTAATTTAAAATTACGACGGTTGAATTAAAATTGTCGCTCGCTAATTTAAAAATTGCGACGGTTTTAATAAACCCGTCGCTAAATGTTTTTTTGGACAATCGACAAAAATCGTCGCTAAATATAGCAACAGTTTAAGAAAACCATTGTTGTTTGTCCAAAAAACACGCTAATCGACAGCGGTTTTCTAAAACCGTTGTCGATTGTCCAAAAAAACACGCTAAAAGACAACGGTTTGTTGTCTTTGACCCTGAATAAATGCTAAAAGACTACGGTTTTCATTAAAACCGTTGTTAAAACAAAAAAGACAACGGTTTTTAATAGGGTGTTGTTAAACCCATATTTTCTTGTAGTGAAACCAGAATCTTGATAACAATTAATGCGTATACAATCACATATAACAGAGAAAATATTTTTACTTAAAATAACATTTCATAATTGTAGAACCCGTAAATTAGACTACGTATAAGCCATGCATAATTTCTAATATTTAAATTAAAATGATTTTTATTGCATGAGTATTTAAATTCTTCTCTTTAAATTTAATTATTTGATGTAGTAGTTTAATTGTTATCTTTTCAGTTAATTAAGTGAGGTCGGACTGGAGTTGGAGTTTTGAGATAAAATTTAATATTAAGAAAACATTCCTAGAATTTACTTAAGTTAAATAATAAGTTAATTTAATATAAAAGAAAGTTTAAGAATTTAATTAATTAATTAGAAGGTAAGTACTAAATAAATTCTTTTAGGTTCAATAATTAATTTAATAGCCTAAATTAAAATATGGGACCAATTGAGATAAGTAATCTAGACTTATATTAATTAAGAAATTTCAACTTAACATGTTAGCAATTTAATTTAAAGATTTAGCCATGCATGCAAGATAATGTTATGCCATAATTAATTTATTAATTCACTAAAATATTTAATGAGTAGATAAAACTCTAAAGAATTAAAATACAAGATTTAAGAAATATTTTCCCCTCCATTTTTATTGTAATTTTCGGCCATCACCTTTTAATGAGTTAATTAAATTGTCAACTCATTTCCTTTGATATCTTTCCTTATCCCTTCACGGTAGAATAATTCCTTCAACTTTAAATCCTCAATAATTATTAATTAAGTAATTTTTCTACCCATTTTATCTAGAGATTTTCTGCTATCACCCTTAAAAGATTTAAAATATTTGACAACTCACCACTATTTGATATCATTCCTATATCTTTTCTTGGAGATAATTCCTCACCTTTTTAATCACCAATAATTAAACAAATAAGCAATTTTCTCCCTTGTTTTTGAATGATAAAATCGGCCCTCTCCCTAGAAAATATCCCTCAAAATCTCTTGATAATCAAATCATTCCTTATCTCACAAACTAGAAAGATAGAAAGATTCATTCCTCCCTTTTATCTTGCAACCTTTCCTTCACTTCCTAGACATTTTCTTCTCTCCATTTTCGAAACTTCAGAGCTTAAAATTCAAGAGAAAATCGTGAGAAGCTAGAGAGGAAATAAGAGAGAAAAACTAGAAGCAAAAGAAGAACACTCCGTCTCCGCCGCGCCGTGTCGTCGCCTCGTTTGTTTTCTTTTCAAACGAAAATATCCAGGCATGTGTATGTTACTTCTTTGCTCTTCCATCAAGTCATATTATGATTTTTAAACATCACATGTCCATGATTTTTAGTAGCAAAAACCGAAAATCATCACAACACTTTTCGAAAATTGTATGCAGAATTTTTCGGGTTCCTTGTACTCCTCACGGTTTCGGTTGTTTTGATGGTTTCAGGTGGGTGGCTCGACCCTAGGCTCCCAAGGCTTCACCTAGACACGTACTAGGGTGTGTCAAGACCATGTTGGTCCATTAGTTCAAGCCCCATGCATGCTGGAATTGAGAAAATACAGCAACTCTTCCAAGGAGTCATTTTTGAGTCTCGGGTTGCGCGATTTTTGGTCTAAGGCAAGTGTTCTGAACTTGGCTGCCCTAGGGGCTGTAGCCATTGTTAGAACCCTTCCTTGGCATGTCTAGGACGTGACCAATATGCCCTTTCATGGCTTGGTTCACGTCCCAATCGGTTTTCAAACATAAAACAAGAACAGCCCCTTCGACCCCTTTTTAAATTCTGCACGTCCCTTTCGGTTTTGGTGGTTTGGGGTGGACCTTGGTTGGCCTCTGGCCCTTAGCCCTGGTTCATACCACAACCCTTGATGTCTAGATCATGCCATGGTCAATCAATGGCCACTGGAACGGTCCATGACAGCAAGAACGATTGCAACTCCCCACGCGCGCAGGTTGGGCTCTCGGGTGGGAATGTTCGGTTGATTCATGGGGTGGGTTGGATTGTGGCTGGCCTAGGGCCCTTAGCCATGGTTTAAACCATTCCTTCGGACGTTGGTAAGAGGTCATGGTTGGTGGTTGGAGCCCCGATGGCCATTAACCTCGCAAACGACGCAAGGAAACGCTTACACAGCTGCTGTAATTTCTGGACAGCAAGTTGTGCTGCGGTTCAGAGGTGCATTTCGGGTTCTTGGTTGGCTTTTAGCCTATGGCCATGGACTGGACAGTACCTCATCAAGTTAGAAAGGTCATGTTTTTGGCCGTTTGTGATTCGGATCATTTTAGAGGTCGTACGAGAATTTACGGTGCAATGTGCCAAAGTGACTCTCGAAAGAGCGTTTCACGTTTTTTGCCTCCATTCACTAAATTTCGAGTACTCTAAATTTAGGAGCATTATTTCATCATTTTTAAGAGTATTTCAATCATGACTAAACGTTGGTTCGGTGTTGGTTCGGGTTGGCTCGGAGTCATGATTAAATACTAAGTTAGTGGGCGTAATTGTCTCATTTTTGGATTCAATTACAAAGTTTGGTCAAGTAAATCATTTGCATATCTTTCATGACATAATTAGGTCGCAGCGAGCCTAGGAACGGTCCAACCCTTATGGTAAAATTTATACAGGATATTTAATTTTTGTATTTAATTATATTACGTGCAAAAATGTAAAATATTCATTTTGAGATTTATGTGATATTGCTTGGGGCCACTTCGCTGTCATTATTACTTCACCCGGTGGTCACTTACAGGTTCAGTTCAGTTCATCCCGGTGGCTACTTACCGGTCCCACCCAGTATACTGTGGTATTAGTCTGATCAGACGTACATTATTTCAACTGGTCGTCAGTTACCAGTCAGTTCAGTTCAGTGCAGTTCAGGGGGCCACTTGCGTATAACATAATCTCAACAGAAAATTATTACACGTTATTTTATGATAGGGCTCTACGGAGCAAACATTTCACTTATTACTTTCAGTTCAGTTATGCACGTAATATTAATTATTCTTGATGCGATTTTCAGTTCAGTTATGCACGTATTTCATTTACTCATGACATGATATTTGCACCTTGCATGCGATTTTATTATTATTACTTGTTATTTACGATATATGCATGCTGAGTCTTTAGACTCACTAGACTTGATTGTTGTAGGTACTGATGATGTCGGAACCGAGGGCGGGGACCAGTGAGCTAGCTTGGGTCGGCAGTAGTGGAACCCGAGGACCTCATTTGCAGCATTTATTATTTTTAGGCTCAAACATTTTTTTCTCGTTGTTGGATTATTTTAAATTATTATTTTGCAAACAAACATTTACTTCCGCTGCTATTTTGAACATCAAACTTTATTTATCAGTTTATTTATGAATGAGGCATTTTAATTAATGAAAATTTTTTTTTAATTTTTCCGCAAATTTTCAAGCACGAGTTTAGAGGCCTCTACAATAATCATGCATAAACTTAAACATTTTTCATATCATCATAAACATATTCATTTTCATCATATACATATACGTTTTCCTTTCGTTGAATTCAGATCGTTAATTGTGACTTTCGTATTAGATGAAGGTCGATAGATCCATTTACGTTTTACCACAGTACTGGACGACGTAGACATCAGCGACACTCTCACCCGTCAACTAAGCATTGGCCTTACATATCATCGTATCATCAAATTTGTATCATCGTATTAGTCACAATTACTTCACTTCCTTCAACATTTCATATTTTCATCACTTTATAAAAATTAAACATGCATAAATCGTATTTATTTTAAACCAAGAATTCAACATATTTTTTAGCATTAACGTTATATCATAAAATTTCATAAATATTTAAAATAATCATATTAACATATAATACAGCATTCAGGGCACTTTCATGACGTTAACTATTTTTCAAGTGTAAAATAACTGTTTTACCCATAGAAGCATAAATTTTCGTATTTATCATTAGACCTCGAAACGACGTACCAAATCATTCCAAACTTTACATATAACCTTAAAACACTCCCATCAATATTCTTTAGGCTTTAAACTTGGCTTTTCGATATATTTCTCGATTCGTTTTTAAACTTAAACGTATATCCCGGTTTTGACTCGTATTGAATCGTAACTTTCCCAAACTTTAACCAAAGCTTCCTAACACATAAATAAGCCTTATAGAACTCAATTCAAGCCCACAAAATCCCTGGAACACGTCCTTACAACTGCTGGTTTTTCTGCATAGGTGTCCTAGTCCTAATAGGACTCTAACTCCTCCTATTTCGGTTCCAGCCCCTATCCGCTTGGTTCAGGCCCTGGTCGACCATCTAGGACTTAGACCGACTCTTCAACAAGCAGCTGGACCAGGCTCCATGTCCCAAACGAGCCCAGCCCTGCAAACCGTGACCCATAAGCACGCGCAGCCCTCCCTAGCCAAGTGTGCTTCGCTCCTAGCCTTCAAGCGTCCTGACCAGAACCTAGCTACCCATCTTAGGATCATGAATAAACCCTAGGGACCCCTCTGAACTGAGCCTAAAGAACCCAGAATCCCAGCCCCTCAAACCGCAACTTCCCAACCAAGCGCGGCCCCCGTGTACACGCGATCACCTAGCCTTTCTAACCTATCATCGAGCAACCTCCCTTGAACCCTCCTACAGTCCCTTTAGGTCTCTTGTTCATGCCCTAATGGCTGCTGGAAGCCGTGGCCTTAAATAAGTCCTACCGCAAACCCTAGCCAAAGAGTCCTTGTTTCACAAGGAGACTATTTTTTAGAACCACCTCCCTAACATCTGTCCAGCCTATTGCCCTGTCTCTTGTTAACCCTTAAACCTACTGGAAAGCGTTTCTTGATGCCCCTATCATGGCAGTCCCTTCATGCAAAAGTTTTGGATCATTAAAACATGAGTTTTATGCACATATGCCCATAAAAACGAAAATAAATTTTGTGCAACATATTTTTCATGCAATGTTAATCAAATACACATAATATGGTGTGAAAGATGTTTGAAAAAAAGTTAAGGCGTGCCTTTGCATAATTTACGCTCGAAAACAAATCGACGATGCGAAGAACGACGACGAGAACTCCTAGGCTGAATTTTCTATGCAAACCGTGGCTTCTTTCCTTCAAAAATACGTGTGATGTGTGTGCTTCGGGGGAGGGGAGAGCCCTTGCAAATATGGAGGGGAGAGGACGTGAGTTTTGTGTGGAATGGTGGAGGGTTTAGGATTATTTATTTGCTAATTGTCAAGTGTACAAGCCTAGGCCCATTAGCATGGTTTAATAGGCCCAATAAGCTCATTAGTGCATATCTAAAATATTTTGAGTAGGAACGTTCATGAAAATATTAGCCGAGTTATCGTAAAATTCATATTTTAATCGAAAATCGAATACCGTTTAAAAATTACGTCTCGGCGTATAAAATCACTCAAAACTCCTTATTCTTTAAAAATATCATAAAGCATCAACCTCATTTTTAATAATTAAATACAATTATTTAATAAAATATTTTTTCCCTTTTTCAGTCATTGATCTTCGTTCCTCGATCGCATCTCGAATATCCTTTAAAAATATAGTTTTATGCATTCATGTAGAAAAGTACATTTTGAACATGTAAATATGCACATCATAACTAATTTATGCAATACAGACAATTTAATTAAAATACATAAGAAATTTGATAACTTGCATGCATGTGGTTCGCGTGGACCTTCAAATTTTCAGGATGTTACAATCTAACCCCCTTAAATTGAATTTCATCCCCGAAATTCACTTATCCTCGATAACCCAAAGTTTAGGCTCTTAATTCTAGTATCCCAATAATTCACGCTTCTGTTGTACTACTCTGATAAAAATAAATTTTAAGATATCCTTATGTCTCCTCAGTCCCAATTAAACTTGCCTTCAAGATCCTCGTTCGTGAATCGCAACTTACAACGACCCATGGTGACTTAGTCCCATTATTCTATAACCTCGAATTTCCAATTTTCTTACGATTCTCAATATTAAAAATGGATGACCAAGCACATCTACTAACACTTAGATTTTCAAGCCTAATATTGATTCATTCTACAATGCCCTTTATTAACATTCCTTATAACATTATAACCAATATATTCCAAGGTTCTAAATATTCTTCACGCCAAAATCATCGAAAATTCCTATCATTTAAACCATTCAATTATCACTTATTGTTAAACTAGTCCCCAAATTCCTTAAAAAAATTGCAAATTAATTCCTAATTTCCTCAAAAATTATCCAATTGGTCCTTAATTTCGAAAATTCTACAATTAACCCATAAATTTTTGGCATTCTTATTTCCATTCTATAGGTTCCCCGTAACATAACGTTCAATAATCTTAAGCTTATTAAACCCAAAATCAATTCTCGTAACCAATCTTACCTTTCCATCAAGACCTAAAATCCCAAATTATACATTTTCATACTTCTAAAGATCACCGCAGTCTTCGATTCATTATTCCTTATGTGAAATTCCCAAAAATTACTCAACTAGTATCCACAAATCGTCAGTATTTTCTTAGAAATCTACATGTCCCAAAAAGCGATCATAATCTTCGCAATTAACTTATGTCCCAAAAGTATAACATCAGTACTAAAACTCAAAAATCAATATAGTCAAATCATTTTCAACTTTTCCTAACGCCCAATAATCAAATTCTTAAACATGTCTAATTCCACTACGAAGCCAGCATGTATGAAAATCATAATAATTTTTATTTCACATCGGAACATGCATAAAAGTTCTAAAGCATATAGTATTTTACCATTAAAAAAAAAATTCATGCAACCATGCAAGTTTAATCGTAAAAATCATTTATCATGCAAACATAAACATAAATGCCATTTAACTTCAAAACGTGTTTACACATTTAGCTTAAACGTATAGACCATGTAAACATGCAGGTGATAACATTAAAAACATTTAAAACATTTAAACTTACAGACTTGAGGCTTCACGACTGAGCTTTCCGGAATCGGCGGTGGCACAACCCTACGCAGGAACATTGCTATAATACAAAATGAAACGTCCACTACACGTTTTGCTTTACAAGTACTAGAAATTTTTTTTAATACATTCGGCCCAAATAAAATACATATATTGTTGGAACTTTTCAAGTTCGCAATCTTTGCTTAATTTAGATGTTAACAAAACTTGTTATTTTGTTTCTAATAACCTACCTTAGTGCGCAGATAGCTGAAACTGAAATGATCAGTTTACGAGCCAAAACTGAAGCTATCAGAGATGCTAACTGAAAGAACCAACTAATCGAATGAACTGAATCAGTTCAACTGATGCATCGCAACCAGCTCAACTGAATGTCCAACTGATAGGTAGTTCAGCAGAAGATCTTCAGAAGCCCGGCCAGCTGATGAAGAGTCCAACTGATGAAAAGCCCAACTAATCAGGTAACTGAATCAGTGAAATCAGTTCAGCTGACGAGTCAACTGATTTCACTAGATCTGTTCAAAGGCCAGTTGCTGATCAGTTTGAAGAACCAATTCAGAACATCAGTTAGGAGCAATCAGTTGCAGATCACGACAAGCTTACTTAATGGATTACAGCTGTGTGCAAAGGTACAAAAGCAATTGTACTATCACAGTAAAATTATGAACGTTGCATCAGAAGCTTAAAGCCAAAAATTCCGGAATGGATTCCAAAGAACAAATTCAAAATGCAACGTATACAATAATTGAGTCTCACTGTACGATCAAGCTTCGCGCCTATAAAGAGAAGATCAGTGAAGACTCAGCAACGATATACACAGTGTGGTTAAAAGAGAGAACACAAGAAAAGAAGAGAGGGCACGCATATTGCATATCTGCTTTGAAGAAGCAATCAGCCCAGTCGAGGGAACACTTCAAAGTTATATTTGCTTATATTAGAAGCTTATTTCCCTCAGTGTGTGAGAACACTTTGGGGTAGTGTTCATTGTTCAGTTCTCACACACACGCACACACACCACCACCCAAATTACAGTCTTGCACAAAGACAATAAACTTGTGTATGTAATCTTTGACACACAGACGTTAAACAAGTGTTGGCTAGAAGGTGCTGCCTTCAGTCTAGACTAGGAGTTCAGTTAGGCAGTGGGTAAGTCCTACGCTGTGTAGGATTTGTACAAGGTATTGTATAAATCTAAGTCTTCTAGTGTATCCTACCTGTGGAGGTAGAAGGGGTGACGTAAGAGCAGTTGAAGTCTCCGAACATCCATAAACATATCATGTGTCTTTTAACTGTTTAACTGCTTGTTTTGTTCTTAACTGATTTGATCAGTTCAGTTGATATCAGTTCAGTTCTGTCCATAACTGAACTGATATAAGCTCTAACTGATTTTCCCGTAAACCCAGTTCTTCAGTTGCACAGTATATAAAACATATTAGTTTTCTTAACGAAGTATTATTTCAAGTGATTTCCGCTTGGTTTAATACCAAACTTGATCTAATTCATCGATGTATACATTCGTAGAACACGAGCTATTGCAGCTCATTGATTTATTGTGTTGAAAGCACCCCTAAGGTGCCGAGCACACGATCTGTCATATATATATACTTAAAATATTTTTGACGCCATTTTAAAAATAAAACAACCAACTATATTTTAAAATTCAAAGAAAATAGTTGAAAACATAAAATTGTCAAATGTTAGCCAATCCAAACTTAGCAATATTTCAAAATAAGCCAATTCTACCAATCTCTCAAAAATCACTCAAAAGCATAATAAAAAGTCGTAAAAATTTTTAACATAAACTTTAAATCATAAATGCAGAAAAACTAGCGCTGATCTTCATGTTATATGCACCTTCAGTCCAGCAAGATCAACCATCAAGACGCCCACTAACATCAATATCATGCTCACCTGCATCGATCACACCTAGCGAGTCTAATGACTTAGGAAACCATAATCTTGATAACAATTAATACGTATACAATCACATACAACATTGAAAATACTTTTACTTAAAATAACATTTCATAATCATGCATAAATTTAAACATTTTTCATATCATCATAAACATATTCATTTTCATCATATACATATACATTTTCCTTTTCGTTGAATTCAGATCGTTAATTGTGACTTTCGTATTAGCTGAAGGTCGATGGATCCATCTACGTATTACTACAATACTCGGCGACGGGGATATCAGCGACACTCTCACCCGTCAACTGAGCCTTGGATTATATATCATTGTATCATCATATTTGTATCATCGTATTAGTCACAATTACTTCACTTCCTTTAACATTTCATATTCTCATCACTTTATAAAAATTGAACATGCATAAATCATTTTTATTTTAAACCAAGCATGCAAAATATTTTTTAGCATTAACGTTACATCATAAAATTCGATAAACATTTAAAATAATCATATTAACATATAATACTGCATTCAGGGCACTGCCATGACGTTTACTATTTCTCAGGTGTAAAATGATCGTTTTACCCCTAGAAGCATAATTTTTCGTATTTATCCTTAGACCTCGAAAAAACGTCCCAAATCATTCAAAACTTAACATATAACATTAAAACACTCCCATAAATATTCCTTAGGCTTAAAACTTAGCTTTTCGATATATTCCTCGATTTGTTTGTAAACTTAGACGTATATCACGATTTTGACTCGTATTGACTCGTAACTTTCCCAAACTTTACCAAATTTTAACCATCGCTTCCTAACACATAACTAAGCCTTATTGAACTCAATTCAAGCCCACAAAATCCCTGGAACATGTCCCTACAACTGTTGGTTTTTCTACATAGGTGTCCTAGTCCTAATTGGACTCTAACTCCTCCTATTTCGGTTCCAGCCCCTATCCGCTTGGTCCAGGCCCTGGTCAACCCTCCTAGGACTTAGACCGACTCCTCAGCAAGCAGCTGGACTAGGCTCCACGTCCCAAACAAGCCCGGCCCTGCAACCCGTGACCCATAAGCGAGTGCAGCCCTCCCTAGCCAAGTGTGCTTCGCTCCTAGCCTTCAAGCGTCCTGAGCAGACCCTAGCTACCCATCATAGGATCATGAATAAACCCTAGGGACCCCTCTGAACCGAGCCTAAAGAACCCAGAAGCCCAGCCCCTCAAACCACAACTTCCCAACCAAGTGTGGCCCCCGTGCACACACAATCACCTAGCCTTTCTAACCTATCATCGAGCAGCCTCCCTTGAACCCTCATACAGCCCCTTTAGGTCTCTTGGTCGTGCCCTAATGGCTGCTGGAAGCTGTGGCCTTAAATAAGTCCTACCGCAAACCCTAGCCAAAGAGTTCTTGTTTCACAAGGAGTCTATTTTCTAGCAACACCTACCTAGCTTCTGTCCAGCTAATTTCCCTGTCTCTTGTAACCCTTAAACTACTGGAAATCGTTCCTTATGATGCCCCTACCATGTCAGTCCCTTCATGCAATCAATAACACAAGTTTTGGATCATTAAAACATGAGTTTTATGCACATATGCCCATAAAAACGAAAATAAATCTTGTGCAACATATTTTTTATGCAAGGTTAATCAAATATACATAATATGGTGTGAAAGAGGTTTGAAAGAAAGTTAAGGCGTGCCTTTGCGTATTTTACGCTAGAAAACAAATCGACGATGCGAAGAACGACGACGAGAACTCCTAGGATGAATTCCCTATGCAAACCGTGGCTTCCTTCTTTCAAAAATATGTGTGATGTGTGTGCTTTGGGGGAGGGGAGAGTCCTTGCAAATATGGAGGGGAGGGGACGTGTGTTTTGTGTGGAATTGGGGAGGGTTTAGGCTTATTTATTTGCTACTAGTCAAGTGTACAAGCTTAAGCCCAATAGCATGGTTTAATAGGCCCAATAAGCTCATTAGTGCATATTTAAAATATTTTACGTAGGAAAGTTCGTGAAAATATTAGCCGAGTTATCGTAAAATTCATATTTTAGTCGAAATTGAATACCGTTTAAAAATTACGTATCGTCGTATAAAATCACTCAAAACTCCTTATTCTTTAAAAATATCATAAAGCATCAACCTCATTTTAAATAATTAAAAACAATTATTTAATAAAATATTTTTTTCCCTTTTTCAGTCCTCGGTCTCCGTTCCTCGATCGCATCTCGAATATCCTTTAAAAATATAGTTTTATGTATTCATGTAGAAAAGTACATTTTGAACATGTAAATATGCACATCATAATTAATTTATGCAATTAAAACAATTTAGTTAAAATACATAAGAAATTTGATAACTTGCATGCATGTGGTTCGCGTGGACCTTCAAATTTTCTGGACGTTACATCTCGTATCATGCTTATTTGTAAGTTCAAAGAATTTGCACAACTCTTATTATTATATTAATAATGCACATACTGATTATTTATAATATATCACATGAATTTTAAATAGTAAATGATGATCAATAACTGAGAGCTAATTGATCCATATGAGTCATATATAGATCCAAGTCCAAAACCGAGGTAAATAAATTGAAGCAAATGAAATATTACATAAATTTTCAATATTTTGCATTTCTTCGATCTTCAAAATTCTTGAGGATCTGGGCCCACCATCTTCAAATATTGAGTTCCCACTAAATCTAATATTTACAATAAATTTCAATGGCACATTGAGATATAAATATAAGCGGTGGAAATGGGTCATAAGCCATACTCACTTTAAATAATAATTGAATAATTAAAAACATAACATGTAAATTTTCCTTATATACACCTAGAAAATTGATCATGATTTTCGATCATCATTTTATCATATAAAATCAAATATTATATTAAATCAATAATATCAAATATTATCAACAAATCATGTATCTTGTAACTTTATCATTAACCGCTATAATTATAAATAATTAATAAGTTAAATAAATACATTTATCTAACTTCAATTAATTCATTAATAATTAAATTTTTTGAAAAAATATTTTACTATAAATAATTAAAATCTAATTCTAATTATTTATTTTGTAATAAAATTCCATAATTTTATCAAAATTTATTTTCAGTGGTTAATTTGATTAAATTTTCATAAAATATCAATTTGACCCAAAAATTTTGAAAAATCAAAAAATTGTCTCGAGGCCCTCAAAAAGAGTCCCCGTGAGGAAAGGCTATCCTAGACTATCTTGGGTACCCTGCTCGTGCCCCGTTCAGCACCGCCCAAAAAGTTCGGGCAGCACCATGCAAGCAAGGTTGTGCCCAAATAAAAAAATTAAATAAAAACTGGTCAGGCAGCATATTGCCAGCCCTAGGCAGCGCTGCCCAAAACGGGCAGTGCATGCCCGTTGGCACGCTACCCAGAACTATTCTGAACAGTTAAAATAATTTTTTTATTTTTTAAAATAAAAATTGTTATGGACATACGTCGTTGCCTTAAATTGCAGGGCTACCCGGAATAGTTCCGAGCAGTAATAAAATTTTTTTAAAAAAGAAATGCAATTTTTTAGGGGTATTTGTTTTCTGAAATTTCAAATGAAGTTAGACATTAGTTAACTCAATTTTTCTGGAATTTCAAATTCGATTAGAAATAAATTAACTCAACAAGATTTAAAGAACAAATCATATGATAGACAATAGACTTGGCTCTGATACCACTAGTCATATACCGTTTTCTTACACTCAAGATACAATAGAAATTTTAAAATATTAGTTTTGACATTCAAAACATTCCTTGGGTGTCATATGATTTAAACTATTCATAGGGTATTTAGATCTTATTTAACCTTGCGTATTCAATGTTGGATCTAACTATTCCGACTTTTAAATGGATATAGCCCTTGTTGTAAATTCCTATGAATGGATCTCCTCTTTTTTTCAATCGTCTAATCAAGTCCACGATCACAGAATAGATTCTTAGTATAGATCGAACTAGAGATCTGAACGAAATTTGCGTCAAGATTGGATCGCTGGAAATAATCATGTATACAATTGTTTGGAGTGTATTTTTCTTAAATTTATTTGCAAAACTTATATAACGTAGTGATAAAATATTAAATGCAATATAGTAAATTTTATTATAATACATAATATAATATATTAGTTAGAAAACAATACACGAGACAATATTAGATTTAAAAAAGAGAAAAAAACAAGCATACAATTAATAGATAGGATGAATAGATTATTATATATNTATATATTTTGAATAAATATTAATACTTAATTAAAATTCATTAATTAATGAAAGACTTAAAAAATAACTCACAATTCTCAAACATTGGTTCTTTTTATATAAATAATAACCATATATTATAATGTTTTTAGGTTGTGTTACTCTCTGAGGTGATCGACGGGAAGAATGTGTGGAAAATGGATAGATTGTCTCATGACTAGTATTCTCAGTATCTTCGTTACGAAATCTTAATTCTAAAGTTCCATTTGTCTCTTAGTTTTTTGCTTTCGTCGATGGCAATACAATGTCCACCGTATAATGTATTGTGACAATCTGTGCATGTAATTACAGCCGGCTTACATGAAATCTTCTTACTTCCCAGTGCAGTTTGCATACTGTGGCAATTGAGATATTATTGGTGTAATCAAGATATTATCGATAACTTTCAAATTTTGAACAGTTTAATCGTACAAAACCAGTCGGATAAAATAAAATCCAGGTTTTCCGAAATCGAACTTTTCAGTTTTATCATTCTCCTGTTAGGAATTAAATGAATTTTCAGAAGGAATTTTTCCCTCAAAAAATGGAATTTGTTTGTAACTTTTTGGTGAAATGTCAATTTTAGTACATATTTATTGATGCGCGGACATTTTTAATCTTGTAAATTTTATTAAATCAATTATAGTTCTATTACTATGTTCTGACTTGAATTTTAGTCTTCATCCAAAAAATCATGTAATTAAATTATCAATATTATCGTTAAATTTTTATAGTTAACATGATTTATTAAATTAACAATAATATTAAACATTTAATTATATAATTTTGACAAAAATGACTAAAATTCATCTACGTAACATAATTACAATACTATAATTAATTCAACAAGAAGTACAAAACTAACATTATCACATCCGATAGTAGAATTAACTTTTGCCTGACTTTTTAATGATTCGATTTTTATCTGCCTTTACTAGTTATTCAACTTTGATCTGTTGAAAGCTAAAGAAACTTTTTCTATCCAAGAAATATTTCATTGTTGAAAAAAAAATCCCAAACGATGCAAGTTACTGGTTGATATTAAGGATAGCAACTAATACAAACTTTCAGTCAATGTACATGGATACTCAAATTTGAGAAGGATCAACGATGCCAACGCAGATCCTAGAGTCTATCACGATAAAATCAAGAAATGAATTGAGGTGAATAAAGTTGCACAATTGTTCGTTACTGATACGCGATTCCTGCGAGGTAGCCGAGTTCATTGTGTACATGCATTCTTCATCAGGAGTCATTTACTCTAAGTCAACAAATGTACCTTCGTTCTCACGAAGTGAATTATACCACTGCTATTTGAGTAGAAACTAGGGTGTTAGGACAGTAGTTGTATATGGTTCTTGCCAGCGACTTCAGAGTACCATGATTTCCATGCTTCGACATAGTGCGAGAACATATCTTTTAAAGCTGAGAAAAACAGCAACGAAACAAGTTTCTAGTAAGCAAAATTTGGGACAGCATTAGGGAAAATTATTGAGCATGTGTTATAATAGTGGTGTATATGTGCTTGCACTGCATTCTTCTGTTGTGAATCCACTTAATGAGGAGACTCCATTTATTAAGTGTGGTTAACGAATGGAAGGTTTTTTCTTCTTTCCCACATGTATATGCATAGACAAGAAATGGTTTATGTAATTTGACCATTGAACTAGACAAATAATCAATTGATGGTAGCTCTTTTAATGTTACTGAAATCAATTGTGTAAAGTACCTTGATTATGATACTGAGGCCGATAAGTGGAGGCTAGACTTTCCCAATCTATGACCTGTTTTTCTTTTTCATCTTGAGAAGTTCCAACCTTGTGCACATTTGCAGGAGCAAAAGGACCGAACTGGTAATTCTTGCCTCCTGTTTTTGTCCTTCCAACGTCATTATCTAAATTCTCCTGTTTAATTTGAATAGGTATATGTGGTTTGAGGAAATGGGATGCATCCCCATCCACCTTGAACCTCTTAATAGTAGCATTAGTAAGGTCAGTTCCAAAAACCCTCTTCTTGGACTCACTCAAAACCAAGGAATCCACATTTTCTTTATCAGGTTTTCCATTCAGCCCCAACCATCTGAAAGCAGGTTTCCTTGTTAAAGGATGATGAGTCTGAACATCATTCAAGAGATAGATTAGAGCTAGAGTCAAATACATTTTAATCTTTTTAAGCATTTTCATGCAAAAGTTTATTGATGAGAATAAAAGATGGAAGTTCTGTACAACAGTTCTGGTTTTATAAAACTATCACTCAATAAGATGCCTCACCTTCTCAATAAAATTCATGGAAGACAGAACATTAGCTATATCGTACAGTCTTCTAACCTTTGCTGCAGAGTTGCAAAAGTAAACGTTAACCAAACGGGTCCGGTCCTGCATATTTAATTTCAGCAATAACATAACAAAAATGAAGGTACATTACTTCTTGTAGTCACTGAATTGCGTTTTCCATCCCCAAGTAGTAGTTTTGCAGCATCATCAAGAGAAATCATATCCATCTAATGAACAACCAACGTAACATTATAAAACTGTGAAGATTACGAATAGAATAACCAACAATTGCGATGAATTTAAACATTATCTCACATCAGTGCAAAGGAAAAGCTTAACAAAATTCCGCGTCAGAAGCCCAAGAGACTTCTCTTTTCTATTTTCACCTAAATATGGAAATAAATAAATCAACGATTAAACGCTTGCAATGTCCAAGGTTAAGAATCAGCCGCAATCCATATTGGACATTGAACAATGAGTAAATGACCAAGATTAATTACCAGATCTGTTTGACAAAGAACATTTAGGAACAGAATTAGAGTCCGATTTTTCAGTTTGACTTGAGTTGTTCAAATCTGAGCACATCTCGTCGTCTTCATCATCCGAAGTCTAAGGAAAAGAATAATGTCAAATAAGATGATGAAGAATCCTGCAATCTGATGACACCTAAGAATTTAGTTGTGAGAAAACATCATGGTTCTTTTTTTTTTTTTAGAAAAAACATCATTGTGCTTTATGTAAAAGAAAAGAAAAACTTTCATTTCATTTGGATCTGTCCACGACCACATAACAAGAATTATTCAAATTAGAACTTTCAATCAAGAAATAGGCAAAGAAATCATTAGATAGGAGCATAATACTTTCTCAGAGCAACTTGTTTCAACTGCACAACCATTCTCCTTTAAGCCCTCTTTCTGCAGGGTGAGAAAATATTAACGATCGTGAACATATAAAGTCTACAAATTCAGCCAAGCCTCAAAGAAAGCACAAATCAGTGAGAAAAAAATGTTATTTACTTTTAGGTCTTCCAGAGTCTTAGGGATTGCCCCATACCCTTTCCAAGTATAGCGATTCTTGGCCTTCCGTGCAAGAATCTGAGACAAAGAAACGCAGAATGCTAATTTTCAGGTCTAAATTAAAATCCCATGTACTTGAATTCCCAACAGTTCATTAAATTATGAAGAGGTTCAAATCCTAAAACATCTTACGCCAACGCTTTCCAAAACGTTCACGATATCATAAATTCGTCGCCTTTCCACCCCTGCAACAAAATTAAAGGAAATCCCAGATATAGATTACCAAGCAATGTTTTCAGGAATGTAAACTTCGTACAGAAGCTCATTAAAACCATACTCAATTAAATTTCAATGGGTGCCTTGCCGATTCATACCAAGTCGTGAAGCTGCATCGTCGAGTCCAATTGTTTCGATACCATCTCTATTATACAAGCTCAGGAAACTGAACAAATAAAAAACAAAGTCAACCCACAAATTTTCCAAACCGCAGCTCGTGCACAGAAGTATGAACTTGAAGTTTCAGCGAATTAAATAAACCCACAAACACACGAAATCGAAAGAAATAACTAGAGTGGGTCCTTGATTTAAGATGAAAGACAAAAAAAAAAAAAATTACTTGGAGCATAAGAGACCCAGAGATTTCTGTTTGCGGCAATATGGCACATCTTTAGATCCAGAATCGATGGCTCCCGCTGCATGGAACTCGGGTAAAGCCATGTAAATCTCTTCAAACAAGTATATCAATCTGTAAGCAATAACACAGATGTATATACGACCAAAACACATACAGTGGGGCGTATCATTGCGTGTGCTTGGAGACAGTTAAAAAGGGTTTGTAAAGCGAAATTCGATCGCGAGAATTTGTCGATTTGGGGGAGGGAATTCGAATGTTTGAAAATGGGCCATGCAAAAACAGCGGGAATTTGAACATTATTTTTGGATTCTGAGACGCGCCGGTTATGCCGACATTACTGTTTTGACCTCACTGGAGCGTGTCTGTGTTCTACTGCGGGGGGACAATCGTGGAAATTCGCATCTGGTTGGGTGATTTGCGGGGAATCGGTCACTCTTCTTCTTTAGTAACAACATAGTAAATATTGCAATTTGTCGTTATTAAAATTGTGGCAAGAATTCAATCTTATATTTAATATTATTTATATGTGTATCGTAAAATGATATTTGGAATTGAGATACTCTTAGATATTTTGTGGAATTTCAATAAATTCAATTTCTTTTTAAAATATATAAAATAATTAATTTCTTAATGATTTTACCAAATAGACTCTTTTGAACTTATATAATTTGATATATATAGATCATGGGTTTTGCATTTGGATTGAAATATTTGGATTTGATAAAGTAATCGCGAGGAGTTTGAAATTAGCTAATTTATAATATAACTATTTGATATCTGAAATTATTGTCAAGTCGATTTATTCAAACAAATAAATCAATGTGTTATTATTAATTTAAAATGTACAGCTTCAATTTCATCTATCCAATTCAAGTTTTCATCTATCCAAATGCAACTTTGAATTTAGCTCGACCTAACATGTCAAAAATCGAATCATGGATTTGAAATCCATCTTTAATTCATCAATCCAAAACAACCTTGAATATTTGGGACAATTCTATCCTAATCCGAAAGATTTACTCCTTGTTATTAAATAATATATACGTGACAATTTTTTATTTTATTATCAATTTTAGTTTGGTTATTAGCTAATTCTCACCTTTTATTCCCGTCAGTTGTAATTATTTTTTTCCGCTAGATCATTTTTTCTTAAAATATATCACTAATTAACATAAATTAAAAAGTATAAAAAAAACTTACTCTACCATTAATATTCTTATTTTCATCACTTACATTACCACTTTCACTAAAACTTCTTCTGCAACTTTTTTCTCCAGGTACGATTTGGAAACATATCATTTTTACTTTTTTTTTATCAAAATTTTAGATTTAGTAAATTTGATAAAAGAAATTTAGAATTACATATGAACACTATCTACAACTTTTGTCATGATCAAATATGGGTGCTCTGGAATGAAAATCGAAAAGAGACTTACATTTGTTTTTTAAAAATAAAGATACTTTATATTTTCAATTTGTGTATTATATGTTATTTTCTCCATAAATGTCTGATACTGTAGTCTAAAAAGAATAATTTGAAAAATGAGAAAATATATTAAATTTGAAAAATGAGAAAATATATTAAGTTCTTAGAGTTTCTGGAAATATGTCTTCCATTTGTTATTTAAAAATAACGATACTTTATATATTCAATTTACCATTCAATTTGTGTATTATATGTTATTTCCTCTATACATGTATGATATTGTAGTCTAAAAAGAATAATTTGAAAAATGAGAAAATATATTAAATTTGAAAAATGAAAAAATATAGTAAGTTCTTAGAGTTTATGAGAAATATGTACGTGTTTTAAGATATTATCGGTTTGGTCAAAGTGCATGACTCTATGTGATCTTTTGAATGAAGCGGGGTCTTCAATTTCTTCTCGACGATCTGTTGACATATTATTATTTTGAAGCACCCTATTACAAGCTACGTATGTCGTACTTTTTAATGTGTGAGGTTATTTTCAACTATGTAAATTATCACAAAAAATATGTAACTTATATTTTTTGAGTAACGAAAATTTATATTTTATTTAATTTATTTGATTATAATATATTTGAAATGCTAACATTTGTAAGTTTTCTCTTAATTGTTTGTTTTAGATTCGATGGTGCATAATCGAGAAGAATGTGATGCGTCGAATGTTGATAAAAAAACAGTATATATCCATGATTGAAGAATTTGAAAAAGGGTTAGCAGTTGATCAAAACATTAAAAATATTGATGATGCATATCTATTATATTGTGAGTATGCACACAGTAAAGGTTTTAGTGCTCGAAGAGGAAAATAAGCATATTTTAGTGGTTCTAAATATCTTTATATGAAAGAGTTTGAGTGCTCATCTCAGGGAGTAAAGGATGGAAAGAATAGTGCAAATAATAATAGACCGTTGTATCAGAAATTTGGAACAAGAACCAAACGTAAGGCGAGATTAAGAATTCGAAGGAAAAAAAATTAAATTTGGAGAGTGACGATTTTCGAAGTTGAACATAATCATGAAATGGTTGATGAAAGCCAAAGACATTTGCTAAAATCAGCTCTTAAAGTTTTATATGCTCAAGGTGAAACTTTAAGAGCAATGATCGAGCTAAACTTGCACTATAAAATCCGTAATAAAAATTTATAATATCCAAGCTAGAAATAATCGCAAGCGCGCGACGTCAAATAATAGTATGATGTACGAGAGTATGAGTATCGTTCCACTGGAGACTCTATTTTACAATTATTACTTTCAGTTATCAAGTCTTTAGAAACGAAATTTGAATGATTGTTTTTTACTACTAAAATTAAATAAAAACTCAATGTACAAATTCAAGAATTAAATGTTGAAATATATAAGCTAGACCGATTAATTAAATTTCAATGAGAAATGAATTTGTTGGGAATCTCGGTTCACCTATCCCTCGTTATTTACTTAATTCGCTCAACAGTGATTTACGCTTTTGACAGGATTTCCTACACAATTGACATGCCCTCTCGAACTATGCCAAGCTAATTCTACTTAGTGAAGTAATTAAATTTCTTTAATTATTTATAAAAGTTGAATTGCATATCGATCTATGAAATACCCTAGTTTTCGACCCTTAGGACTATAACTATCAACATGTATCCAATTTCATATGTCTATGTAAATTGTAGATCCACGGACTATGCTACTCGTTCCTATCGCAAGCTATTCTCTCGAACTCACTCGCGATATGATATGACTATTAAAGTTAGCTACGCTTTAATAACTTCATGAAAAACAATGGCATATTAAAGAATAAATCAACAATTAACACGTGAACTAATTAAATCAAGGTTCGGGGTAAAATCCCCTTAAATCCCAACAAATATTGAAAGTTAGCTACTCGAATTCATAGTAAAAATAAACACAACAATGTTTAAATGATAAAAACTAGATTAGAGATACTATTCGTGACGAAAGTGCGAGGAACGGTGCCCGGAAATCTTCAAATCTTCTATCCAAGCCTTTGCTCCAAGCTTTTTCTCTTTTTCTCCTTCCTTGGCTGCTCTCAATGATGTCTGAATGAATCAAAATCGTCCCAAAATCCCTTCCATATCAGCCTCCTTCCGAAAATTCGGGAAGAAATCGGCCAGCAAATCTTTCCAAAATTAGGTGGCGCTCGGGCGGTCAAGTCTTACCGCTCGAGCGCCACATTCTATGTTTTCAACTTTTTTCTCGCAGCCAACCGCGCTCGAGTGGTAAGATTTTCTTCTGTCAATTTCTTCTAAAGTCACACCTATCGCGCCCGAGCGGTATAGTATTACCGCCCGAGTGCCACGTCCCTTGGAAATTCGCTTAGCAATTCACATCTCACGCCCGAGCGGTAATATTCACATCTCACGCCCGAGCAGTAAAATATTACCGCTCGGGCACCAACCTTTCTGCCCGTTGTCCTCTTGGTTTGCATATTTTAGTTCTTATTCCAGTTTTCCAGCCATTTTACCTGAAAATTCATCACGTAGAAGTGAGACAAAACCATTTGCATATGCTTACACTAAATACGAACAAAAAAGTAAATTAAACGCACGCATGCACAATGCAAACACACACAAAACTAATGCAATAAAACACGTAAAAATGACAACTATCAACCCCTCATACTGACCTTTTGCTTGTCCTCAAGCAAAACAGGTCACAGACCACAACCAAGACATGAAACAAAACAAAAAAGTAAAAGTACTGAAACAACTCAATAGATGGCAAAACAGCGAACTGACATCTCATGCCTCAGCGGGTTTTTAAATAACGTCCAATTAGTCAAACCACAGCATCCATCAACACCCCTTTCAAAACACCACAAAACATTTTTATTTTGCCAGAAAGTGTGGTCGTGTGTGTGTGCTGTGGATTTTACTAGCTTGTGCTTCAAATAGTTTTATTCGCAAATCATGTGGGTCTCCAAATCAACAATTCAACGCAAGTTTCTCTCTCCTTAGTTCTGTTTCTATTCGGGACCAACCAGTAAACACAAAGTGGCAGAATTTCATAGTTGCACAACAAGATTTAGGAAGTCAATATCCATAAGTGCTCAAGTGGTTCAAAAATATTGGGAGTACGTAGATCATTTTTACTATGCACTTGTCAGAAATTTTATCTGACATTCCTCAACGTCTTACATCTCCATCTTTTTAGCTTTGGGATAGGATTTCATCCATTTTTTGCTCCCCCACACCTTACATCCCCTTTTGTTTCTCACATTTTTTTTAAGTGCATAGTTTTCTCGTGCGTACTCCCTAGGCTTGGAATATAGGGTACATTCATTTATCTGGCTTAGAGATGAATTTTCAGGTCCTATGCACGATTAGATGAATGGTATTTGAGGTATACTTTGATTTTCTACTCGATTTCATGCTACTGGTCAGTCACTCCTTTCAACAGATATTCATTCAAGTTCTACTCGCATATCATGTTTTTCGAGTTTCCCTCACAGATTATTTTGAACTTAACTGTCATTCACACCACTACCAAAATCCACTATATGTGCATCAATAAAACTGACAGTTCATGCTACCGGGGTGTTCATAATGAGTGACAAGACTAAGAAACATGCAGTTCATTAATCCAAAATCATCATCGGCTATCAACCTACTCGTTTCACCATCAAAGGACACACATGCAGTACACAAACGAAACGACCCCCTCATAGACATTGCACAAAAGACCAAAACACATAAATGCAAACATGGATGCAGACACAGAAACAAATGAAAAATAAATGCCAGAATGCAACAACGATGATAACTACCCAATGCAGCATAAAATAAAAAACGAAAAGAAGGGGAAACAGTTAACTCCCATGATCAAGGCTCATCCTCGTCGTGTTCTGCTCATACTGAAAATAGAATGGGGGAATGAATGACGGAGGTGGTGGTATGGACTCTGAGTCAGCGTCAATAATAAATAAAAACAATCAAAATCTAATTTATCAAAAGAAAACACAACTAAATAAATAAAATAAAAATTGGTGGGAAGGGAAAGAACGTAGTTCTCAATTTATAGTCTAGAGCTAGACTGTAGGTTCCTCTCAACTCTGATTGTTTTGGAATCGAGTGACTCTAATTTGTGGCTCCACTGTGCTACCCAAATAGTGCTTCAGTCGTTGAGCATTGACTATGAACGGTTCATTTTTCCCATCTTTCAAAGTTATGGCTCCCGAGGAGAATACCTTGGTAATCATATAAGGGCCAGTCCACCTTGATTTGAGCTTGCCAGGAAATAAGCGCAACTTGGAGTTATACAAGAGCACTGGTTCGACTTCTTTAAATTCCCTTGGTGTAATGCGCTTGTCGGGTGCTAGCTTTTTATGCTCTAAGTACACGTACTTCAGGTGTGGAGGCAGTAGGTTGAGCTTACGTGTCAGCGGTTCCTCAATGCTTGACTTCTGAGGGTTCAAGTCTCTTCGATCCCCCAAATCCTCAAACTTCATCCTTACTGACTTTTTCCATGGATGGTTGACATTAAAGTATGCCGCTCTTTCAGCTTTTTCTTCCTCAAGTTCATCCTCCTTCAATTTAGTGGTGAGAGTGGCTTTCAATGGATCGTTAATAGCATCTTGCACAAAATGACACACAAGTGAATCCAAATAATTTATTATAAAACAATAATTAGTATGCAGTGTGTGCTTAAGAGCGTTAAAAACATTAAGAGTGATTTCCTTCTCTCCCACTCTCAATCTCAACTTCTCTTCTTGCACATCAATCACGGCCTTTCCAGTTGCAAGGAACGGTCTCCCCAGAATCAGAGGCGTCTCCCTATCCTCTTCCATGTCAAGTACCACAAAATCTGTAGGAAACATAAACTTTCCCACTTTCACTAATATATCCTCTATGACCCCTCGTGGATACTTGACAGATCTGTCTGCTAATTGCAAGGACATCTTCGTTCGCTTAGGCTCTCCCAGTCCAAGTTTCTTTCATACAAACAAAGGCATAAGATTAATACTTGCACCAAGATCACACAAAGCTTTATGAAAAACCACATCACCAATCATGCAAAGAATAGAAAAACTCCCTGGATCCTTGAGTTTTGGTGGGATTTTTTTTTGCACAATCGCAGAGCAGTTCTCAGTCCAGTTTCTCATCATGTGATCCTCCAATTTCCTCTTATTAGCTAAGATGTCTTTCAGAAATTTAGCATCTCGGCATTTGCATCAAAGCATCAGCAAAGGGAATATTAATGTGCAATTTCCTGAATACTTCTAAGAACTTACCGAATTGCGCATGCAATTTCGCTTTTTTCAATGCTGCAGGGAAAGGTGGAGGAATGACAATTTTAGATTGTGCAGTAGGTGCGGGTGTAGAGTTAGAAGACTTATCTGTGGACGTGTCAGCCTCTCCTTCTCTTGGCTCTAACGTTTTCTCACTCCTTAACTCAATGACATTCACTTGCTCTTTAGGATTAGTCTCGGTGTTGCTTGGCAAGGTGCCCGAATCTCTGCTTGACATTATCTTGGTCAACTGTCCTATCTGAGTTTCCAAGCCTTTGAGAGCTGCATCTTGATTTTGTAGTCTAGTTTCCGTTGCAGACATAAATTGAGTCATCATGTGCTCTAAATTAGATTTCTCCTCTCGAGGCTCAGATCTATACATCGATTGCTTCCCATACTGTTGGCCTCCTTGTGGGCGACCCTGATTGTTTTGACCACCACATGAGAAATTTTGGTGTTGCATCCATTCAGGATTGTATGTGTTGGAATATGGGTTATTCCTAGGATGGTTCTGAGTCTCCATATGGTTCACCGGTGCCTCATTTTGCACATAATTTGGATTCCTTGTCTGGAAATCCTTTGTGAAGTGCTCACTTCCACAACCATCACAAAGTATCTCTTGCAGTCTCATGGCCGTACCACCAATATTCATATTATCTATTTTCCTACTTAAAGCCTCTAATTGTGCGGAAACTGCAGAAAGATCCCTTACCTGTTTAACTCCTGCACTCCTTCTCTGATTTTTCCTCTCAGATTGAGGATGATAACTGCTGGCAGCCATCTCCTCCAACAATTCATATCCTTCTTCGACGGTGTTTCTCAACAAATTCCCACAGGCAGCAGCATTTATCATAGTTGATTGGCAGTGAGCAAGTCATAATAAAAAGTTTGAACTACTAACCCAAGAGGCAGTTCATGATGTGGGCATCTCCGTAATAAACTTTGTAGCGCTCCCATGCCTCATATAAAGACTCTTGCTCGAATTGAGCAAATTTAGTGATGTCTGCCCGCAGCTTCATGGTCTTAGAGGGAGGGAAATATTTGATGAGAAATGCCCTAGCCATATCTTCCCAAGTTGTGATTGAACCTACAGGCAAACAGTTTAATCAGGCTTTAGCTTTGTCACGTAAAGATAAATGAAACAAACGCAATCTAACAGCATCATCAGAAACTCCATTGAATTTAAAAGTAATTCAGATTTCAAGAAAGTTTGCAATGTGAGTGTTTGGATCATCTAGCGCATTTCTCCCAAATTGGACATTGTTTTGGATCATCTGAATTATAGCTGGTTTGATCTCAAACTGATTCGCTCTAACGGTTGGTCGCACTATGCTTGGACGTGCTCCATCAAGCCAAGGTTGTGCGTACTCCAACATGGGTATGCGCCTTGGTTCCTCGACTCTTAGATCTTCATGCTGCTCGTCATCACGCTTGTTTTTGTTCATCATGTCTCTAAGACACTGTTGTTGTCTTCGTCTACGTAGGGGTTCTTTCAATCTCGGGGTCGACTATCTCTAGTTTAGACTCTAGAGATCTTGGCATGCACCAAAAAAGATATAAGCAAAGAAATTGAAGGTGTCAAACAAAACAAAATAAAACAATGCTAAGAAAAATAACTGAAAATAAAATTGTGAATTAACAGTCCTCGGCAACGGCGCCAAAAACTTGATCGAGCTAAACTTGCACTGTAAAATCCATAATAAAAATTTATAATATCCAAGCTCGAAATAATCGCAAGTGGACGATGTCAAGTAATAATATGATGTACGAGAGTACGAGTATCGTTCCACTGGAGACTCTATTTTACAATTATTATTTTCAGTTATCAAGTCTTTAGCAAGGAAATTTGAATGATTGTTTTTTACTACTAAAATTAAATAAAACTCAATGCACAAGTTCAAGAATTAAATGCTGAAATATATAAGCTAGACCGTTAATTAAATTTCAATGAGAAATGAATTTGTTGGGAATCTCGGTTTACCTACCTCTCGTTATTTACTTAATTCGTTCGACAGTGATTTACGCTTTTGACAGGATTTCCTACACAATTGACATGTCCTCTCGAGCTATGCCAAACTAATTCAACTCAGTGAAATAATTAAATTTCTTTAATTATTTATCAAAAGTGAATTGCATGCCGATCTATGAAATCCCCTAGTTTTCGACCCTTAGGACTATAACTATCAACATGTATCCAATTTCATATGTCTATGTAAATTGTAGATCCACGGACTATGCTACTCGTTCCTATCACAAGCTATTCTCTCGAACTCACTCGCAATATGATATGATTATTAAAGTTAGCTATGCTTTAATAACTTCATGAAAAACAATGGCATATTCAAGAATAAATCAACAATCAACACGTGAACTAATTAAATCAAGCTTCAGGTTAGGATCTCCTTAAATTCCAACAAATATTGAAATTTAGCTACTCGAATTCATAGTAAAAATAAACACAACAATGTTTAAATGATAAAAACTAGATTAGAAATATTATTCGTGACGAAAGTGCGAGGGACGGTGCCCGGAAATCTTCAAATCTTCTATCCAAGCCTTTGCTCCAAGCTTTTTCTCTTTTTCTCCTTCCTTGGCTGCTCTCAATGATGTCTGAATGAATCAAAATCGTTCCAAAATCCCCTCCATATCAGCCTCCTTCCGAAAATTCGAGAAGAAATCGGCCAGCAAATCTTTCCAAAATTAGGTGGCGCTCGGGCGGTCAAGTCTTACCGCTCGAGCGCCACAGTCTCTGTTTTCAACTTTTTTCTCGCAGCCAACCGCGCTCGAGTGATAAAATCTTACCGCTCGAGCGCCAAGTCTTCTGTCAATTTCTTCTGAACTCACACCTCTCGCGCCCGGACGGTAGAATATTACCGCCCGAGCACCACATCCTCTGGAAATTCGCTTAGCAATTCACATCTCGCGCCAACCTTTCTGCCCGTTGTCCTCTTGGTTTGCACATTTTAGTTCTGATTCCAATTTTCCGACCATTTTACCTGCAAATTCATCACGTAGAAGTGAGAAAATCATTTGCATATGCTTACACTAAAACGAACAAAAAGTAAATTAAACGCACGCATGCACAATGCAAACACACACAAAACTAATGCAATAAAACACATAAAAATGACAACTATCAAGCAATGTCAGAGGCTGGGATAAAACCTTTTAGTGTGTTGTCATATATGGAAAAAGAATCACATGGAGTGGAGAATTTATGCTTTATTCGAAAAGATGCTTATAATTATTTGAATTGTGTCACAAAGGAACATTCAAGAGTTGAAAATGGTGATGCTTTTGAGTTGATGCGGTATTTCAAAATCAAATGAAATGATGAAGATTTATTTTACTGGCATATTCAAATGGATGAAGATGGTCGTTTGTCTAATTTTTTCTACAGAGATAGTTGAGCTAGAGTTGATTATGAGTATTTTGGTGACGTGATTTATTTTTATATGACTTATCGGACTAATAAATATAATTTGATATTTGCTCCATTTGTTGGCATAAATCATCATGGAGATAATGTGATGTTTGGGTTAGCTTTTATGTCTGATGAGACAGAGACTTCGTTTCAATGGTTGTTCAAACCATTTCTTGAATCTATGGGAGGAAAACAACCATAAACGATTTTTACCGGTCAATGTCAGGCAATGATGAATGCTATTGAATCAGTATTTCCTTGTTCACAGCATCGACTTTCCCAATGGCACATTTCAAAAAAATGCTCCATCACATTTAGGTAGTCTGACGTCAATCCTGCATTTAAAGGCATATTTACGAAATGTATGCAATTTTGTGATTCTGAAGAAGAATTTAATAGAGTGTGGGCAAAAATGATTAATGATTTTGGTCTTCAAGATCATTTGTGGCTCAAGGAAATGCACAAATTAAGGCACAAATGGTCAACGACATTCAATACCGACATTTTTTGTGCTGGGCTTAAAGCTACTTCTAGAAGTGAGTGTACGATTTTTGTTTTGAAAGACGGGGGAAAGAAAACTTTTACTTTATTTGAGTTTTTGAAAAAGTTTGAAGCAATTCAGAAACGGTGGCGAACGAATGAAAATTAAGAGGACTATAGATGCCGACATAAAATGTCTTCGATTGTGGTGAAAATCAGTCATTGTTGCAACATGCTGCATCCGTTTACAAAATTGAAATTTACAAAATATTTGAAAAGGAGTTGTGAATTCTTTGACCATTAAGTTTGATTCCTTGCCTTCATTATCTGACGATCTGTTGAAGTTTGATAAAAGATCTCTTGGACAATCTGAACGAATTCGAAATGTTACGTTTTATGTGGAAAATAATGAGATCAAATGCACTTGTCATTGTTTTGAAATGGCTGGAGTTTTGTGTAGACATATATTGTTTGTTTTAAATTTTATGAATGTGTATGAGATACCATTAAAATACATAAAAATGAGATGGAAAAAAGTGATAAGATATAGGGTAAAATATAGTGACAAATCTAATGTGGAATGTGAGCAAGAGTCTGATGTTATGTACAAGAATCAAATGATGAGGCTTTGTTATGATCTTGTCACCAAAAGTGTGGTTCATGCTAATGTGAAAAAATTGATATGAAGAAGTCTTCAAGGCCTTTCTATAGAGGTAAATGAGATGCTTGAGAACTTGGACTTAAACGATGGGATTGTTGTGGTGAAGATGGTCGTGACATGAATCGAATAATTGTGCGTGATCCCTCTTTTGTTAAATCAAAGAGATTTAAAAACTCTTCTATGACAAGTCACTGAGATTCAAAGGGGAAGAAAAGAAAAGGTCACACTTTATCTCAATTTTATATTTTAGTTATGTTGTGGATTATTTGATTTTATATTATTTTGAAAGATAGCACTTTAAACTTTATATTGTTTAAAAAATATACTTTTATATTTTGTAGAAATGAGGGTGAAAAGTAAAAAATGTATGTTAAAAACTCTCAACATGCAAGAGATGAATCTTCGATTGGAGCAACAAGTAATAATTTATTTCATGCCAATCAAATTGGAACTAAAGAAATGTCTCCTACTCCTATGATTTGGTCATTTCAAGTACCATATTCAACTCCATCATTGAGCACTCTAATACACATTGTAAGTAAAAAAATTTATTGTAGGTTTACATGAATAAATTCATTGATATTATACTCACAAACTGATTATTAAGGAACATGGATTGCATAACAACTTTAATGGATCCAATCAAAATCGGATGCAAAATTCAAGTCATAATTTTTCCAGGTTTGTGTTGTATATATTTAGATTACATGAATATTTTTATTACGTGAAGTGGTAATTAATTGTTGTAAATCCGATTTATTTCTTATAGGATGCTTGGAAACCTCGATGTTGTGGGAACATCGTTTGGAGATTTTGGACCACAATGCTAGAACATGTTTTTGTTCATTTGGGATGAAAAAGTTTTGCAATTTCAATTATTTGTTGAGAGAGATATCATGTCTTTGGTATTTCATTTATGATTTATGGTATCATATTTTTATGTGATTTTGATACACATGCTTTATACTTTGTCGAAGAAACATGATTTATTTTTGGATATGTTTAAAATTTTTATAGTGTTAAATTGGAAGAAGCAAGAGAGAATTTTTTTATTTAAGTATAAGCTTTAATGTCCAAAATAGAAATTGAATAAATATATAAACAAGCTATGTAGTTTTGAGATTTAAGTAATTCTATCTCTTATATTGTATAGCATTTGCAATAACTACGGTAATTTTATTAGCATTTATAAATGGGTAGAACATAGAATGTGTTATAATAATTAAATTTTAAAATATTGATTTTTGAAATTTTATATGATTCTACCACAAAAATAAGAATAATAGAAATGAAAATTTTAAATCTCAGACGTAAAATTTTACTATCAAATAAAAATTTCACGTAATTTTAAACATAAAATATTAAGTTTTAAAATTGGGAATAATAATAATAATATGACACATGTTTTATACATGAAAAGAAATTAGTTTAATGATTAGTTTGGTTGATTATGGTTAAATTAGTGTCAAATGCAATAATAATAATAAAAAAAAGACACGTGTAAGAAAAAAATAATGGGGTGTAACTCACCTGGTTTAGGATAGAATTGGCCGAATATTTATAATATATGTGCATTGTCATGAAATGATTATGAATGTAGATTATGTAGAAAGATTTTCTATAAGGACAGATTTCTCAATTTTTGTATCTAAAAATTTGTGTTTACCATTGTATCCTATAAATAGTGGTTCTCGGTTACGAATAATATTTCGAAGTTATTCTCTGAACTCATTTTTATCTCCTCTCCTCAATCTTTTCTGATTATTTTTATAACATGTTATCAGCACAAATGTTTTTATTTTCGTTTTCTATAAGAGCACATCTTTTAATTTTACGGTGATACTCCTGATGTAGCTTAACATGATTTTAGTTTGATAATATAATTGTCATTATTCCTAAAAAATACCTCAATAAAATCCATAACTTGTCAATATTCTTGAAGGATATTGATATGTGATCAAAGATATATCAATATTTCTTAAGTATATTGATCTAACAATTGGTAATCTATCTATATTCATGAAGAATATTAGATCTATTATTTAAAATTGGGAGAGCTATTTGTATTTTTGGAAAATATTAGATCACTATTCCTGAAAAATATGAATCTAGTATGAAATATATATCAATATTTAAAGAAAGTGTGAATTAGAAATCTATATATTGATATCTATATATATATTATTTTGTTATTTTGAAGAACGCATATTATTATTAATAAATATTATATTTATGATAATATATTCGTTTATCCTCCAAAAACAGCATAATTCATAAGATTTATATCGATGCTCATAAATTAGTACATTCTTATAATTTTATGTTGATGTTTTTGAAGTGACACGAAGACAAGATTTTATATTGATATTTAGCAAGATCTGATATCTACCTATATTCTTGAAGAATATTGAGATTAAATCGGTAGTCTAGCCGGATATTTAGTTTAAGATCTAAAAATCTGTCAATATTCTTGAAAAATATTAGACCTATGATTTATGATATAATATCTTTCAATATTCTTAATAAATATTGATTCATGATCTAAAATTCATATATATTCCATTTTAAATTGAATATATATCAAAATAAAATTTAAGATCTATCAACATTCCCGATGAACATTTATCTTAGATATTCTTGAAGAACATCGATATAAAATATTTTAATATATATTCCCAATGAACATTGATCTACAATATACTATTTGCATGTATTCATGAAAAATATCAAAATAAGGTCGAGAACTCTAAATATTCCTGAAAAAAATTGATATTAGATCATCAAAGATTTAATATTATTCCAAAAGAATATTGATTTGATTTCAATCACAAAAAATATATTTGTTGATTGATGCTCTTGAATGCGTTTGATCCAAAACTTAACTATATTTATGGATAATATTGATTTGATATGAGATGTAAGTATATATTTGCTTATTTACGAGAATTACTTGTAAACGAGTTTAGTAGGAAATGATATATTCTGCTAATAGTTATTGACGTATATCAAGATATACTTTTTTATTCGGAAAAAAATGAATATGATTTGAAAATTGGAGTAAGTTGTTAGGAATTTTTTATCAAAATCATATTTTTACGTATATATAAACATGATATATAATATGCGGAAGCTTAATCGATAATTACCTCCTGCCATTGAAAATTTGTTGAAGCTTTCTGATTTCTTTTCGATTGAAGCCTTCTAAACACTTCAACACTCCTTTAGATGGTGTATTTTCTATATGAGATTGTGTGTTTAGGGACCTCAATGCCTTCGGTATTTATAGGCACACTCATACCATCACCGAGTGTTTTGGGAGCTCGAGATTCAAACCAAATTTGTATACGTATCTCAATGTTCAAAATTTGAGGCTGCCGTGTACAAATTTTTTTCAACAATTGTTGGCAATGACCGTCGTCATTTTCAACATGTTTATTTTACGGGTCACAATTTTCTTACATTCTCCCACTTGACCCATATATCTCATTTATCATAGGAGAAATTAAAATACATGAATCATGGCGATATGTCATCTAAAAAAAAACGATTATTATCTTCCATGTATCACAATGTATTATATCTCTCAAATAACTTAATGAATAAACATTATGTTTATTTGAGGTCCAACTTTATTGATATTTTTCATGGTAACTGAATATGTACATAACTGAATATGAAAAATAACATAACTTAATGAGTTTCATTAATTTTGTTTTTACAACAAAATTACATAAAAGAACCAAGTCCCATTCTTTCTGTATGATCCTTGAATTTCAATGGTGGCATGCCTTTAGTCAAAGGATCCGCAATCATCAATTCAGTGCTAATGTGTTCGATAAGTAACTTCTTATCTTTAACACGTTCTCATATGGCTAAATACTTAATATCGATGTGCTTGCTTCGACTACCACTTTTGTTATTTTTAGCCATAAATACAGCAGCTGAATTGTCACAATATATTCTTAATGGCCTAGATATATAATCCATAATTCTAAGCCCTGAAATGAAACTCTTCAACCATACACCATGTGAGGTTGCCTCAAAACAAGATACGAATTCAGCTTCCATAGTGGAAGTAGCAGTCAATGTCTGCTTTGCACTTCTCCAAGATACAGCTCCACCAGCTAGCATGAAAATATATCCTGAAGTGGATTTTCTTGAATCAATGCAGCCAGCGTAGTCTGAATCAGAGTATCCAATTACTTCCAAATTCTCAGTTCGTCTGAACATAAGCATATAATCTTTGGTCCCTTGAAGGTACCTCATAACTTTCTTTGCAGCTTTCCAGTGATCTAAACCTGGATTACTCTGATATCTTCCCAACATCCCAACAATAAATGCAATGTCAGGTCTAGTGCAAACCTGAGCATACATTAAGTTTCCAACAGCAGAAGCATAAGGAATGTTTTTCATTTGTTCCCGCTCTAGATCATTCTTTGGGCATTGGCTCAAATTGAATTTATCGCCTTTCACAACGGGAGCTATACTTGGTGAACAATCTTTCATCCAATATCTCTCTAAAACTTTGTTGATATAGGTTTCTTGAGACAGACCTATAATACCTCGAATTCTGTCTCTATGTATCTTAATGCCAATGACATAAGATGCATCACCCATATCCTTCATATCAAAGTTTTTAGAGAGAAATTGTTTCACCTCATATAACAAACCATTATCATTGGTTGCAAGTAATATACCATCCACATATAGAATAAGGAAACAAATCTTGCTCCCACTGACCTTCTGGTATATACATTGATCCATGAGGTTCTCAACGAATCCGAATGAAGAGATAACATCATGAAATTTTAAATACCATTGACGGGAAGCTTGTTTCAATCCATATATAGATTTCTTAAGCTTACAAACCAATTGCTCACCATTACTAGAGAAGAATCCTTCAGGTTGTTTCATATAAACCTCTTCCTCTAGTTCTCCATTGAGAAAAGCTGTTTTCACATCCATTTGTTGCAAATCTAAGTCAAAATGTGCAACTAATGCTAGAATGACGCGGAGAGAATCTTTTTTAGATACAGGAGAAAAAGTCTCCTTATAATCGATTCCTTCCTGCTGAGTGAATCCTTTAGCAACGAGTCTTGCTTTATACCTTTCAATGTTGCCTAATGAGTCTTTCTTTGTTTTGAAGACCCATTTACATCCAATGGCTTTTACACCATCAGGCAACTGAACAAGATCCCAGACTCCATTAACTGCCATAGAATTCATCTCTTCTTTCATAGCATTAAACCATAGTTTTGACTCATTACAACTCATGGCTTGTGAAAACGTTTCAGGATCATTTTCGGCTCCGATGTTAAAATCCGATTCTTGTAAATACACAACATAATCACTAGATATTGCTGATCTTCTTATTCTAGTAGATCTCCTAAGGTTGTTTGGTTGATCAACAATTTCTTGTTGTTCTTCATTAACAACTTGATCTACTGGATTTTCATCAGCGATTTGTGGAACATCAGTAATCGGTTGCCTAACACCCATTTGGTCTTGAGGGGTGTGAATAACGACCAATCTGTCATTTGAATAAGATGGTTGTGCATTAATGTGATCATTATCAAAGACTATGTCATGATCACTCCCACTAATCAAGTCATTTTCAAGAAATTTTGCATTTCTTGATTCCACAATTCTAGTGTTGTGAGATGGACAATAGAATCTGTACCCTTTGGATTTTTCGGCATACCCAATGAAATATCCACTTATAGTTCTTGGGTCCAGTTTCTTTTCATGTGGGTTGTAAACTCTTATTTCAGAAGGACAACCCCAAACGCGTATATGTTGTAAACTCGGTTTCCAACCTTTAAATAACTCAAATGGCGTCTTTGGGACAGCCTTGGTTGGAACTCGGTTTAATATATACACAGCTGTCTTAAGAGCTTCAGTCCACAAAGATTTATGAAGTTTAGAGCTAAGAAACATGCTCCTCACCATGTCCAATAATGTTCGGTTTCTCCTCTCAGCTACGCCATTTTGGTCCGGAGAACCAGGCATAGTATATTGGGCAACAATCCCATGTTCTTGAAGAAACTTCGCAAACGGACCAGGTGCTTGTCCATTCTCAGTGTATCTACCGTAATATTCTCCACCTCTATCAGTTCTCACGATCTTAATATATTTTCCACATTGCTTCTCCACTTCAGCCTTAAAAACCTTAAAGGCTTCAAGTGCTTCGTTTTTATTATGAAGCATGTAGATATACATGTATCGTGAGTAATCATCAATGAAAGAGATGAAGTATTTCGGACTTTGCATGTCCATATCTGGACAACAAATATCTGAATGTATGATTTCTAATATTTCTGTACTCCTCTTGGCACCCTTTTTAGACTTATTAGTCTGCTTTCCCTTAATGCAATCCACACAAGTCTCAAAATCAGTAAAATCTAAAGTACTGAGTACTCCATCATTTACTAATCTTTTAATCCTCTCTATGGAGATGTGTCCCAATCTCCGATGCCATAATATAGAGGAATCTTCATTTATAACACATCTTTTAATACCTCCTTGAACATGCATAGTGGTGTTATTATTTTGTAAATAAATAGAGAAAAGACCATCAACCATTGTACCATTTCCAATAAGATTTGATTTATAAAACAAATTTATTGATTTATCCAAAAACTGAAATGAATAACCAAGAGGTACAAGTTTTGAAACTGAAATTAAATTCCTAGAAAAACTAGGAACATAAAATGTCTTTTCCAATTTTAAAATAAAACCACTATTCATCACTATGCAGCAAGTCCCAATAGCCTCCACATGCGAAGACATCTTGTTTCCTGAATAGATGCTCCGCTCATTTTCTATTGGCTTCCTTAGGTTTTGCATACCCTGCAAGGTATTTGTAACATGGATTGTAGAACCAGAATCAATCCACCATGTGTTATAAATCATATTAACCATATTAGATTCATAACAGACAAATGAAGTAGGAATACCTTTCTTTTCAAGCCAGTCCTTAAATTTATTGCAATCCTTCTTCATGTGTCCCGTCTTCTTACAGAAGAAACACTTGGATTCTTTCTCAATGTCAGGTTGAGGTGGAATTATTCCTTTCCCTTTTCCCTTGACTTTGGCTTGCTTCTTAAATTTTCCTTGTATAGTCATAAAGACATTATCACTTGTTTCCATCAACAACCTTCCTTCCTCTTGAACACGCATGGTCATTAATTCATTGATTGACTATTTATCTTTATGTGTGTTGTAGGAAATTTTGAAGGGTCCATATTGCTGTGGAAGAGTGCATAAAATGTAGTGCACAAGAAAAATTTCAGACATTTCCACTTCAAGTATCTTGAGCCGAGCCGCTATGTCCCGCATTTTCATTATGTGCTATCGCACACCTCTCACACTTGTGAGCCTTAATGAAGAGAATTCCATAATTAGGGTGCTTGCCAGTGCCTTATCTGAAGACTGAAATTGTTCATCAATAGCCTTCAGTAATTCTTTGACATTATTATGCTGGTCGATAGAACCACGCATGCCAGCAGAGATTTTGGTCTTTATGAACATTACGCAGAGTCGATTAGATCGCTCCCATTTTTCATAAAGATCAACATCATCCGGAATGCTGTTTTCAGTAATAGCAGATGGTTCGTCTTTCCGTATAGCATAATCAATATCCATCCACCCTAATTGAAGAAGAATTCTTTCTTTCCATATTTTATAGTTATCGCCCTTTAATTCGGGAATATCACATTTCATATCAGAAAAACTCGCAGGTTGCATAACTACATAAAATATCATTTGCTTAAAATTTTGAGACAATATCATGTTTTACCAATGTAATTCATGTTATAAAAATCTAGTGACCTAAAATTTGCCTGTGGGCTAAAATTTTAATTCAATAAGGTTTTTCTGTAACTTTATGATAAAACTATCAAAATGTATTTTCCTTAACTCCTGTGGGTAAATTAAGAAAAATATAATTTGATATTTTAACTTAATTAGTTATATAAATATAATAAAAATCCATGTGGGGTAAAATTTATTATGTTTATATAATTAATTACAATTGATGTCCATTATGTGATCCAAATCCACTTAATGCATAATTTTCCATAATTAAGGATGTTGTGGCTATTCCTCAATTATTTAAAATTATACGGTTCACCGGACAAAATTTTGGCTTTACTTTAATACTTTATATAATAATTATTTAGTAGCATAATCAACATTTTCCAAGAGTGCTCCCAGGAAAGATAGGTAGTGCTAAGGCCCTTTAAATACCTAACTCCTAGTCAGAGCAACATTCCTCAGGGAGACCAGTGGCTAGTCAAGGCAATTTAAACCGATCTATGAAGAACTCCCCCAAATCATGTTTTCTCATGTCACCTTATAATTATTATTCACTTTAATTATCCACATTTTTGTGAATCTTTATAAGCCAAATTTTTTTTAATTAAATAACTTTATATTCACATTTTAATTAATATGAACAAATACGTTCCCCATCAGTTTTTTTCTTCAATCAGAGTAGTGATAAAGTGAGGATCACATTTACGTAAAAATGTGGGTTCCTCATCAGTTTTTCTCTTTTACCATAGTAGTGATAAAGTGAAGATTATTTGTTCATTTCTGAACATCTGAAATATTTTATTTTAAATATTATATTCACATCTTACTTGATATGTTCATTTTAAATTATAAACAACTTAATATAATTTAATATAAAAACAATATGAATATTAATGTACAAATTATTTTTCAATATTATTTGCATTTTAAATTTCAAAATGCAAACATAATATTAAATTTAAATTTGCATGTACAAATCAAACAATTATCCATAATATTTGACATTATATCTAACAAGAAAAAAAATAATTTCTAAACATGTATTAAAAATTACGTCGAACTTAGAAATTATTTTAATGTGTACAAATTATTTAACCAAATGCTATATATATTATACATATAACTTAATTACACATTAATTAATTATTAAAAATAATAAAATAAATAATTAATTTTTTTTAAAAAAAAAATTAATTAACGACAATTGCACGTCAATTTTTTTTTAGACAAACAATTGTCAATTTTTGTGAGCCCCACGTTATTTATTTAATTTTTTTTAAAAAAAATAAATAAAAAATGAATTGATTTCCGACATTATCTTCAGTGATATTAATGAGGTAGGTTGCTTCTCTTAATAATTCACAAGACATGTTCAACAATTGAATTGAAGCTCTTCTTCATCTTCCCCGAAAGATTTTCAGAAACCTTCGTATAAAAATTTTCTTTTCTCAAAATTTTCAAAATTCAGAAAACTGTATATTTTATCTTCAAGACTTCAAGGTGCAACCGAGAACTCAGGTAAGTTTCTTAATATAATTTTATCTGATTTTCAACTTCAAGTTTTTTTACGTAAAACTTTCCCGATATCGAATTTTCAGAAAATGAAAACAAAATTTTCAAGGTTGAGGTATCACTGCTCTGATACCAAATGTTATGAATTTTTTTTTTATCAAAATCATGTTTTTACGTATATATAAACATGATATATAATATGCGGAAGCTTAATCGATAATTACCTCCTGCCATTGAAAATTTGTTGAAGCTTTCTGATTTCTTTTCGATTGAAGCCTTCTAAACAGTTCAACACTCCTTTAGATGGTGTATTTCTATATGAGATTGTGTGTTTTGGGACCTCAATGCCTTCGGTATTTATAAGCACATTCATACCATCACCGAGTGTTTTGGGAACTCGAGATTCAAACCAAATTTGTATACGTATCTCAATGTTCAAAATTTGAGGCTGCCGTGTACAAATTTTTTTCAACAATTGTTGGCAATGACCGTCGTCATTTTCAACATGTTTATTTTACGGGTCACAATTTTCTTACATAAGTTAGTCACGAGACTTTCTGAAATGCATGCTTATTGATTTTTGTATGTACCCTTTGTGAAATCTTGGCAATATATATTACGTACTTCACAATAAATATTGTACGAAGGAATTTTGTTTCCTGTGGAAATAACCATGTTAGTTCATTAATTTGTTCAACAATGCAACTAATACAAATTTTCATGTTTATAAGTTTCTAGTCAATTTTAAATAAAATTTTATTCATATTTATCCTTTAATTGTTATTGATAAGTTGCTTGTTTAAATGTTGCCTTTATCCACGTGAGTTTATTTTGTCATAGATTTTTTGTTTTTATCTTTTTATGGAAACAATTGACCATGATACTCTATTTTACATCGAGTAGGTTTCTTGTGAGACGGTCTCACGAATCTTTATCTATAAGACGGGTCAACCTTACCGATCGATATTCATAATAAAAAGTAATACTCTTAGTATAAAAAATAGTACTTTTTCATGGATGACCCAAATAAGATATCCGTCTCACGAAATACGACCTGTGAGACCGTATCACACAAGTTTTTGCCTTTACACCCCCTCGATGTTGCTAATGAAGAAATGATACGAGTTTTTAATATCATGTTCAAATACAAAACATGTTTAAATATTTCTAATGCATTAATAAAAAAAATAAAGGCATGTCTAATTTTTTTCGATTTTGATTATTCTTAGATTAAATATTATTTTACAGTCTCAAAGCGAAGCAATAAAAAAACTAGTATGAAGAGTCATCTAATCAATATGACGCGTTCCCTGAAGCGAATGTGAAAATATTAATAAACACAGTTGATAAGATGTTTCTTGTGGTAGATTAGTTCTTTAAAGAATAAAAAAAATTTATTTCTCTTGAAATGAAATGAATTATAAATTATTGACATAAATGTTAGAAACTTATATGTTTCAAGTGTCCTCAATAAATATTTGTACATATAGTAGTATGATAAAAATATTAGATATCTTAATCGAATGTCGTATCAGATGTACATTGATTTCTCGAATTATATTGTACCTGAAATACAATAAAGCTATTATCGATTTCATCAAGCATGATATAGAATTTGTGGAGGAAATTGATTAATGCCTAAATTGTATTTACATCGTAATTTTGTTGGAAATTTAAATATTGAATAAAAATTATGTCTCATGAATGTGGGAGTGTCTTTCGGCTCTCCACATTCTTGAGTTAATGGAAAGATTAATTGAGTTAATTAATCTTGCATGACTCTTGGTGTGCATTTTGGGGCTTATAAATAGTGGGGTTCATTTCCTCATTTCAAACAAGTGAAAATTTTATCTCTTTCAAGCACTCTCTTGCATTACATATTGTTATATTTCCATTTGGCCTCCGTTAAATCTCAGTGATAAAGTAAATGCACGTTTTCAGTTCGTCGTAGTAGTGCCTCGTGCTAAGTCACTGCTGGTTGTTCCGTTGTATCCTGGGAAACAGACGTCCAAGGCGATCCTCGAAGCACATACAAGAGGGGACGAATCTGTTTTAAGGAAGCTGTACACGCTACAAGCCTCGGTTTGGTTTACTTCATTTATAGCGTTTCTGTACTGTTTTCTTTTCACTATATTGCTCGCTGGTTTTATTGATAAAAACTTTTCTGTACTGTATCATTCGATATATTGTGCAACAAACTTAAAACAAATTGCTCATTACGTGGTTTGTTTCAGATATGGCTACTGAAACCAGCGTGCAAAGGGAAACTGGTTATTTGTCCCTACTGTGGCTCAAGTTGTCCCTCATGTTACCCCACGTGCTGCTGCGGTTGCTGTCCCAGCCAGTCACGGTGGAAAGCCTGAAAAGTTCACTGGTGTGGACTTCAAAAGGTAGCAGCAGAAGATGCTATTCTACTTGACGATGCTGAACCTGGTCAGATTCTTGTCCGAGGATGCTCCTAAACTCACAGAGGGTGAGGGAGATGTTGAATCTGTTAGTGCGGTGGAGGCATGAAATCATTCTGATTTCTTATGCCAAAACTATGTACTAAACGGATTGGCCGATTCGCTCTACAACGTGTTTTGCGAAAAGAAAATGGCTAAAGAGTTGTGGGAATCCCTTGACAGGAAGTATAAAACTGAGGATGCCGGGGCCAAGAAGTTTCTTGTTGACCGCTTTCTGGACTTTAAAATGGTGGATTCAAAGCCGGTTATCAGTCAAGTTCAAGAACTCCAAGTAATTCTTCACGAGATTCACGGTGAGGGGATGACTTTGAGCGAATCATTCCAAGTGGCTGCTATTGTTGAGAAGCTACCACCAGCTTGGAAGGATTTCAAAAATTATTTGAAGCACAAGCGCAAGGAGATGAATGTTGAAGAGCTCATTGTTAGACTTCGCATCGAGGAAGACAACAAGAGTTCTGAAAGACGATTGTTTTCTCTTGTTCCTGCTAAAGCAAATGTAGTCGAGCATGGTCAAAGCTCGAAAAAGAGAACCTTTTTCACCTCCAACAAAAGGTTGAACATGGGACCCAAGGGAGGCATTTCGAAGAAAAAGTTTTCTGGAAAATGCTACAACTGTGATGGTATGGGTCACAAGGCATATGAATATAAGAAGCCAAAGAAAAACCGAGAGTTGAATGTGGTGGAAAACATATCTCAAGAGGTTTTGAACATGAATCTTTGTGCTATAATATCATAACTCAAAAGTTAATTTGGTGGGTTCAAAACCAAGGGAGTGGTGGATCGACACTGGTGCCACTCGCCATGTTTGCTCCGACAAGGAGATGTTTGTTACTCTCGAGGAATCTATGAATGGAGAAAAGCTATTCATGGGAAATTACGTCACTTCTGATATCAAGGGTCAAGGAAAAGTTGTCCTAAAGATGACATCTAGAAAAGAACTGACTTTGAACAATGTGTTGTATGTACCGGACATCCGTAAGAACTTGTGTCTGGGTCTCTTCTTAAAAAGCATGGTTTTCGCATTGTCTTTGAGTCAGATAAGGTGGTTTTGTCGAAAAGTGGAATGTTTGTTGGCAAAGGGTATGTTTGTAATGATTTATTCAAACTCAATGTAATGGCTATTAAGCATGTGATGAATATAGTTAATACTTTTGCTTACTTGCTTGAGTCTTCTTGTTTATGGTATGGTAGACTTGGACACGTTAATTACGATACAATTCGTAGACTAATTAAAATGAAAAGCATTCCTGCATTCCAAATTGATAAACAACACAAATGTGAAACTTGTGTTGAGGCAGAACTAACGAGATCATCTTTTCGAACAATTGAAAGAAGTAGTGAGCCACTTGATATAATTCACGGTGATATATGTGACCTAAAAAGTGTGCAAACTCGTGGTGGAAATTAATACTTCATCACTTTGTTGACGATAGCACAAAATTTATTATGTGTATCTCCTTAAAATTAAGGATGAAGCTATTGACAAATTTGTCCAATATAAGAGTGAAGTTCAAAAACGACTTAGCAAGAAAATTAAGGTGCTAAGAAGTGATCGTGGAGGTGAATATGAATCACCATTTGCTGAGTTTTGTGCTCAACACGGTATCAAACATGAAAGAACTGCACCTTATTCTCCTCAGCAAAATGGCATTGCAGAGAGAATGAATCGCACCTTGAAAGAAATGATGAATGCATTGTTATTAAGTTCTGGTTTACCACAGAACATGTGGGGGCAAGCTGTTCTAACAGCAAATTATTTTTTAAATAAGGTGCTTCGGAAAAAGCAAGATAAAAGTCCGTATGAATTATGGAATGGTAGAAGTCCTCCCTACCAATACTTGCTAGTGTGGGGTGTCTTGCCAAGGTAGCAGTACTCATTCCAAAGAAAGTAAAGATATGACCAAAAACTGTTGATTGCATTTTCATTGGATATGCTCAAAACAGTAGCACGTATCTTTTCTAGTACACGAATCTCAAATACCTGATATTCACAAGAATACGATAATGGAATCAAGCAATGTTTCGTTCTTTGAACACATGTTTCCATACAAATCTAAGGAAGAACCTAGTTCATCCAAAAGATTATATGAGACAATTGATAAAGAACAAGAGCTTGATCAAGATATTGAACCTAGACGTAGCAAGAGAGCTAGGACTGAGAAATCCTTTGGTCCGGATTTCATCACTTTCATGATGGAAAGTGAACCTCAAAGCTTCAAGGAAGCAATAAGTTCATCTGAGAGACCTCGATGGAAAGAGGCTATCAATTCCGAAATGGAATCCATTTTACAAAACCATACGTGGGAATTAGTAAATCTTCCTCCGGGAAGCAAACCACTAGGCTGTAAATGGGTTTTCAAAAGGAAAATGAAATAAGATGGAACCATATATAAGTATAAAGCCAGATTGGTAATTAAAGGTTACCATCAACGTGAAAAGCTTGATTACTTTGACACATATTCTCCTGTATCGAGAATAACCTCTATTCGTGTGATACTTTCGATTGCCACCTTGCGAAATCTTGAAGTACACAAAATGGATGTAAAGACAACTTTTCTAAATGGAGATTTAGAAGAGAAAATTTACATGGAACAACCTGAAGGATTTTCTGTGATTGGGCAAGAAAACAAGGTTTGTAAACTGGTGAAGTCTCTATATGGCTTAAAACAAGCACCAAAGCAATGACACGAAAAAATTTGATAAAACCATAATGGAAAGTGGATTTAAATTAAGTGAATATGACAAATGTGTATACATAAAAAACACTGAAAATGGATATGTCATTTTATGTATTTACGTAGATGACATACTTATCATTGGTAATAATGATAAAATGATCAAATTCACCAAGAAGTTATTGAACTCAAAATTTGACATGAAAGATTTGGGCTTAGCCGATGTAATCTTTGGAATTAAAATCCATAGAACATCAGAAGGGCTAATCCTAAGTCAGTCACATTTTGTTGACAAAATACTTGAGAAATTCAATAATGATGACTTTGTATTGGCTAGAACCCCGATAGATACCAGTCAGCATCTATCAAAGAATCGAGGTGAGAATATGTCTCAATTATAATACTCTCGAGTCATTGGAAATCTGATGTAATTAATGAATTGTACAAGACCAGACATAGCTTATGCAGTGAGCAAATTGAGTAGATTCACGAGTAATCTAGGAGTTGAACACTGGAAAGCAATTATCAGATTGCTAAGATACTTAAGGTACACTCGTGATCATGGGCTGCACTATACCAGATATCCTGCTCTTATTGAAGGATACATCGATGCAAATTAGATATCTGATATGAAAGACTCAAAATCTACAAGTGAATTTGTATTCACTTTAGGAGGTGCAGCCATTGCGTGGAAATCTTCTAAACAAACTGTAATAGCTAGATCCACAATGGAATCTGAGTTTATAGCTCTTGATAAGTGTGATGAAGAGGCTGGATGGCTGCGTCAATTCTTAGAAGATGTTCCAGAATGGGAAAAACCAGTGTCGGCTATATGCATACATTGTGATAGCCAATCTGCGATTGAAGGGCGCAAAATAATATGTACAATGGTAAGTCTAGGCATATACGTCGTAGGCATAATACCATTAGACAACTACTCTCAACTGGAGTTATCTCTATTGACTATGTAAAATCAAATGATAATCTAGCGGATCCGCTCACCAAGGGATTAAACAGAGAATTAGTTGTGAAAATGTCTAGGGGAATGAGGCTCAAGCCTATAGAATAAATTGGTGTGAAGGAAAACCCAATCTACGCTGACTGGAGATCCCAAGAACTAAGTTCAAAGGGACAACCTAATCGCACTGATTTGGAGAATCACGGGGGTTATCCCTAGTCCATTCCTATTATAAAACAGTGAATGTTCAGGATAAGCTTACGGCTTTTAATGATTATGATGAGAAGCAACATAAAATCACCTATGTGAGAGAGAAGTGGGGCCTCTTCAAAGGAATTGCAGGGCTCAAATCTAGACCCTCAAGCAGAACCAGACATGTGTTCATGGCCAAAACGAACACGATCATGAGAACTGAATAGTATCAAAGAGAGTCTTGTGTGAAGTATATCTTAATATACATAAACAGCATAACAGTTCAAGGACAACATGTCTACTGGTCAGCTAGTAAAACAAATATATTTCATAAGGGAAGGTTCAAAGGGTAACACCTACCTATGCTATGCAGGATTCAACTGTAGAACTTTGTCACCAAGATTTGTATAAATTTTCATTCATGTGGGAGATTGTTGGAAATTTAAAGTAAATTTAAAGATTGAATGAAAATTATGTCTCATGAATGTGGGAGTGTCTTTTGTCCCTCCATATTCTTGAGTTAATTGAAAAGTTTTGACTCTTCATATTCTTGAGTTAAGAGATTAATTGAGTTAATTAATCTTGCATGACTCTTGGTGTGCATTTTGGGGCTTTTAAATAGTGGGGTTCATTTCCTCATTTCAAACACATGAAAATTTTATCTCTTTCAAGTACTCTCTTGCATTACATATTGTTATCTTTGCATTTGGCCTCCGTTAAATCTCGGTGATAAAGTAAATGTACGTTTTCAGTTCGTCGTAGTAGTGCCTCGTGCTCAGTCACTGCTGGTTGTTCCGTTGTATCTTGGGAGACAGACGTCCAAGGCGATCCTCGAAGCACATACAAGAGGGGACAAATCTGTTTTAAGGAAACTGTACACGCTACAGGCCTCGGTTTGATTTACTTCATTTTTAGCGTTTCTCTACTGTTTTCTCTTCACTATATTGTCGCTGGTTTTATTGATAAAAACCTTTATGTACTGTACCATTCGATATATTGTGCAACAAATTTAACATTGGTATATTAAAGATCAAGAAAATCATTTCATTAACAATGAAAAATGATGCGCTGATAATATTTGATATTTGAATTCAGTGACAATATTAATGCAATATAGTATGTTATTACAAATAAATTGCTTTGTAAGAACTATAATACTCCAGAAGAGTTAGTATTCATTTTTCTGAAAGAAGAAAAAATTATTAGGATTGAATATTATTTTTGTGTCTCATAGACAAATATAAATATCGAAATGATTAATCAGCAAATATCAAAACAAAATTAGATGGTACACAAACTCAATTTCTCAAAAATGATATTGTATCAAATGTCAATAAAATAAAATAAATATTACAATAAATAAGATGTTTATTGATATTATGAATAAAAGTTTGTTAATTTTATAAACTTAAATTTTTGATAATGCAAACTAGAAGTTTCTATACCAATAATAGATCATTGATACAAATACTTTTATAATTTAGCATAATTGATTGGTTTTCACATTCCGATTACACGATAATAAAAAAATACTTGAATTAAAGGACCATAAGATTCTATGATTTCAAGAATTCTTATATGTTGATTTATTAAATATGGTATCACTATCAATAGTTCAAATTTAGATTGAATCTCTATATTTTCTTGAATTAATAAGTAACAATATGCGTGGGTAGATGACTTGAAATCTGATGTTCGCAAAAATATTTACCAATAATAATTTCCAGAATATACAATCAGTAAAAATGGTTTGTTCGATTTATTATCAAATGCCTCGAATTAACTATGAAACCATTGATTTTGAAAATAATATGTCATATTATGGGGATGTGATATGTTTCCTACAACAAATATTGTAGATATTATGTCAACTAATTATTGTTGATTTTTGCTTGAGCCAAATTTTATTGTTAAAAGTATGGTTGTGGGAAAAATGCATTATATTGAATCTCTGGAAAATATTGAAAACATGTTGGAAATTAAACTGAAATTTTTTGAATAAATAACGATGAGATTTTTATGACGCAACTTCTCAATTGTTATTTTAGTAAAACAATGTTTTCTAACATTGAGGAGAAGGAACGTAGAATATAAAAGTATATCAACGAGAATGTATTTTTTTCGATCATGCCCTGTGAAATATGAATTGAACCTGAAGTTCGAAGTTTAGTTTTCAAATAAATTCTTTGATATAATATGTAAATATATGACATATATTATTTAGCTCTTATATTTGTTCTAGTTGAACAATTTCTGTTTTCTCGTCTGAATCGATATAATCTAATTGGTTTTAAATATAAAAACTAATATCCCATTCAAAAGAAATTATAAAATAACTAAGATATCAAAATTAAGGAGGCTGATCGTCCTGAAGAGCTCATGACATAAAATAGTAAAACCCCGTAAGAGGTTCAACTATCTGAAAATTATTAAATAAATCGATGTCTAGCAGAATCGTCTCTTATTTACTTGCATGTAAATCTAAAATACGTCAGAAGCGTGATAGATTAATAAATTCAAAATAAAAGCGATTTTAAATGGTACTATAAAAGGGATTGATAAATCCCCCTCCTCCTAAACACTTCAACCGATCTTATCAGAGCATTACCGATATCAAATTTTGAGAAAGTATCATGCAAGATCGGTCAATGACTCAAAGATTTCGAGCAATGCTTGCAATATGAGGAGTAATTCAGACTATAGTTTTTATGACTTGTTTATGAATTTTCTCAAGTAGTTTTCCATAACAAGGTTTTAATGAGACAGTTAGACTGAGGTAAGAGATGGCGTACTCTTTTTCTTTCACTGAGTTTTTGTCCCATTAGATTTTTCTTAATAAGTTTTTAACGAGGCACATCCATCGTCACAAGAACATACAAAGAGAAATATATGTTATTTAATTATTTTTCCTTCACTCAAGTTTTTCCTACTGAGTTTTATTGTCAATGTTTTAACGAGGTTACACCTGACTCTTCGTACAGTTTTCAAGCAATCATCTTGCCAAATGAAAAATTCAACGAAGTAGTTGTTATGTAGATTATCATGTAGATATATTTTCTTTTAAGATAAATATCTCGATATTTCTTTCTACATATTTGTATTCTATCATTGTATCTTATAAATTGTGATTCTCATTTATGAATAATATAATTCAAAGTCATTCTCTGAAGTAACTTTTCTCTTATATTTTTTCTGATTACTTTTATAATATGCACAATTTTGTATATTTGTTCTTATCATTTTTTAGCTTTAATTTTTTACTAATTAAAATTTTCATATTGTCCTTATTTGATATTCATTTTTTAGCTTTAATTTTTACTAATTGAAATTTTCATATTTGAAAGAGGGTATACACAATGAAATTTTAAGTCCTCGTTTGAAAAAAAAAAACGAAAAAGAAAAAAAAAATGTCTAAATTCAATTTATTATTTGAGCTTAAACCACCGCACAAGGCGGCGGCGCCGCGCCGTCGACAGATTCCAGCCCCTACCTCCTCCTTTGCGTTCCCTCTCGAATTCAAATTTCACCATATGAGCTTCACCTTTGAAACCCAACAACCTTTTATTCGCACGAAAAATCCCTCCGAACACACGCAACGAGTGAGAGAGTAATGTGAAAAATTAACAGGACGGGAAGCAAAATCCTCCTGAACAATGTCCTCTAAAGAAACCTGCCGTACTGAGCTTCGCGCCGCCGTCCGCCACCTCAGTGACCGTGGCCTATACACAGCTTCCAAATGGTAAAGCTTTTAACCACTTCAGAAACTCATCTTTTTACAGTTCAAGGATATTCCGATTAGTTAAAAGACCTTGCCTTTTCTTTCTGGTTTTCATGATTCCCGATTTCTTCAGGGCAGCGGAGCAATTGATGGGAATAGAACAAGACCCTTCAGAGCACAACCTGTCACATACCAGATTCCAGCGTGGCAGCTCCAGCAACCGTCGTCGCTTCCGGAGCACTAATGCCGGAGATTCCTCGGCCACCCCTTCTGCCGGGTTGTCATATGTTTCCACGCCGACAAAGATGGCGATGGAAGAGTGTGATTGTGATCCGATTGACGGTGATATCTATCTGCTGGCAAAATCTTATTTTGACTGCAGGGAGTATAGGAGGGCTGCTCATGTGCTACGGGATCAGACTGGGAAGAAAGCAGTATTCTTGCGCTGCTATTCTCTATATTTGGTTGGTTTCTGACTTAAATGTGGGCTGAATTTGTATTACGATTGTTGGTTTACTTGTTGGCTGATTGAACTTTGGCTGTTGCTCGAACTAATAGTTTAAAACTTCTGGAAAAATGACAATTTGAATTTTCCATTATACAATTACTCAGCTCTGAGATTTTTAGTAACTAGCCTAGGGGTGGTTCATGGCTGGTTTTTTAATGCTCGACCAATGAATCTCAAGGTTTGGTAGCGTGAACTTGAGCGTGTTGTATTTCTCAATTTAGTATCCTTATGGGTCGATTTAGCCTATTCAGATCGTGCTAGGAATTGGAGATGCTCTGGAAATGATCACTTGTCCTTTAACCATTATTCTAGCATCAACAGATTTTAGATAAAATGTAAGTTGAAGGGTAGTTTTTGTTTCTTAGATTGTGGTAGAACAACACAACATAAGCAACCGATTTGAAAGTACCCGCTAGCATATTTCTGGGTGTGCATAGGATGGTGTGGCCAGTTAAAGCTTAGGTTAAATGATACTGCATTTAGATCTGATTCCTTTTGTGCAGATACCTGGCTTGTGGATCAGTATATCTCATGAGACTTTCAGTGGAAACATCAATCTTGCATTAACTTTTTACACTTTTACCATTGCGAACAAATATTTATTTTTACGTTTGAAATAGAGTAATCAATACTTCGATATGTTTTGATTTGAACATTTCATTGGGTTCCAAAATCATCAATTTGGATGAACTAATTAATGGTTTCTGTAAAGCATAGGAAATTGGCATTTTTTTGCTGTTACTTATCTTTCCTGTGTGAAGGAAAGGATGAGGTAACGATGCTTTTACCGGAGCTATAGCAACTAGTTCGAGATTTGTGCTTCATTTTACTTTAATGGTCAGTGAGTTCATATATTCAATCAAAGGTCCAATTGAACATTTTGATTAATTGGTAAATACAATAAGACAAACATATGATTGAAGATTCATGGAGAGGAAATAATAGAAACTTTTGGTTTTGGACTCATATGATTAATGTCATACGAGGGTAGATTACGACATTAATTGTCTTATTGTGATTGTTTGTTTACTTCTTTTCTCGTATCTAGTTCACGTTCATGCTGCAGCAATGGTCCATAACCAGCAACACTGCTTGATGCAGTATTAGATTATGTTAAAATCCTGAGAACATTGCAGTATTAGATTATGTTAAAATCCTGAGAACATAGAATTCTGGGAAAAAAACTGGAAAGTGGGAACATGAAATCCATGTAAATTAAAGCAAAAAGTTTTAAACAAGAAGATTTTGAAAGGTACCTCGAAAGAATTACTGTAAGTAGTGAGACCAACAAAACTCATTTCTACTTGAAAACACAGAAGAGTTTTTTTGCGCATGGAATTTATGTGCAGGAGAATTCTTGGTTTAGTCCCAAATCTTAAGTGTCTTTCGCGGTTTAGTCCCAAATTAATTTTGTGACCCAATTTAGTCCCAAATCTTCACAATTTTTTACTTACTTGGTCTTTCTGTCAAATTGGAGCTCAAACTAACGGAATAAGTTCGGAAGCTTCTGCCTTGATCGAAGAAAGCCCAAAACAAATGCCCTAGCCCTCATCGATTTCTCCTCTTCGAAGCTGGCCAGTAGCTCAATTCAGCAATCCTCCTCCACGCACCTCTGAACGCTCAAGGTAACCATGAGCTCTTTCATTCGATACTCGTTTGTTTTCAATTTGATTTTCCAGTCTAACTTTTTTCATTCTCATTCTTGTTACATGTTCTTTCTTCTTGAGCTATCAACTCAAAAAATTAAACTTTGGAGAATGAAAAATTATTGTAGCAATAGTCTAAAAATTTCAAAACAATTATTTGGGTGTTTCCATATATCGGAACTTTCATTACACGAGATGGCCGAAAAGTTAGGAGACAAATAATTTTTCATTCAGCAAAGTACAATTTTTTGAGTGGATAGCTCAAGAAGAAAGAAACTGGTAACAAGAATGAGAAGAATGAAAAGAGTTAGACTGGAAAATTGAATTGAACACAAACGAGTATCGAATGAAAAATCTCATGGTTACCTTGAGCGTGCAGAGGTGCGTGGAGGAGAATTGCTGAATTGAGCGACCGGCCAGTTTCGAAGAGGAGAAATCGATTAAGGCTAGGGCATTTGTTTTGGGCTTTCTTCGATCAAGGCAAAAGCTTCCATACTTATTCCGTTACTTTGAGCTCCAATTTGACGGAAAGACCAAGCGAGTAAAAAATTGTGAAGATTTGGGACTAAATTGGGTCACAAAATTAATTTGGGACTAAACCGGGAAACACACTTAAAATTTGGGACTAAACCGATAATTTTTCTTACAAGTTATTCATGCAATTATCTATCAATGTCCCATATGGTTACAATTAGCAATTATATGCATAAAAAAGATTATATGTAGATACTCATGCTCGAGGTGTTAAATTTTGCATTGGTACTCGAACATTAAAATAGGATCCCATTTATGAATAGGAAGGAACACAAACCCAGCCATAAGATATTGGTTTGCACTAGGTTTGTGCTCTTGTTGACCAAAATGATCTATGAGATATGAAAAAGCGTAAATTCTGCTAGTTATTATATGGTTGAGCAGGGGACCACTATCTTATATCTTTCTATCTTGCCACCTCCCAACTCATTCTTAATATGTATCTGTTCCCATCATAAATAAGTTTCTGACTCATGGCACATAGTGATGCTTTCTAGTAGGGTTGAGTAAGTCAATGAAGTTTTTCGCTGATGAAACAGCACTCAACAGTCAGTAAACTAAGGCTCATGTTTCTTTCTACCAACATGGAATTTAAAACCTTGTAAATGTTTAGTGTTATTCTGAAAAATCCCTCCGTTAATAGAAGTTGTCGGGATTTAAAGAAGTTACGCATGTTCGATGAACATTGACTATTAGATTTCTGATTCACCATATAAAAGGTCTGGTTTTCAGATATTTAAACAGCGGTGGCATGATTTTTTTTCCCGGATTAAAGTGATGGAATGATTTTAATTGCATGCAACAGGGAGAAGAGGCATACAAAATGTTGATTGCTGCTATGAGGTTTGGCTGTGTATCTTGTATCTATTTCATGAACAGAAACAATTTGGAGCAAGCATATGGGCCTTTGGTGTTAGGTCTATTTCTCTTATGTGATTCTTACAGCATAATTATGATGCCAATTTCCATCTGTTTGTGGTACTGGGGCATTGAATGCATGTGATCTTTTTCTCATTATTGAATGTGCATTGTGGTTGCATGGGCTGTATCATCTTGCAAAAAGTTCCGCATATTTTATCTTCCGCAAAGACTTAATTAAATTTTATTCACCTCCTTTTCTTAATGAAGGCGGGAGAAAAGCGAAAAGAGGAAGAGATGATAGAACTTGAGGGACCTTTGGGCAAGAGTGATGCTGTGAACCAAGAACTGGTTTCTCTTGATAAAGAACTGTCAACACTGCATAAAAATGGAACAATCGACCCTTTTGGTCTCTATGTGTATGGACTTGTCCTCAAGGAGAAAGGCAGTGAGAATATCGCTAGGTCTGTGCTTGCTGAGTCTGCGAATAACTACCCTTGGAACTGGAGTGCTTGGTCTGAGCTACAAGTCTTGTGTACCATAAGTGAGGCATTAAATAGTCTTAATCTCAATAATCACTGGATGAAGGACTTTTTCCTTGCCAGCGCTTTCCAAGAACTCCGGATGATTAACGAATCCTTGGCAAAGTATGAATATTTACAAGGAACATTCACTTGTAGCAATTACATCCAATCCCAAATAGCTAAAGCTCAATATAATCTCAGGAAGTTTGAACAGGTGGAAATTATATTCGAAGAACTCTTAAGAAACGATCCTTATAGGATTGAAGATATGGATATGTATTCCAATGTTCTCTATGCCAAGGAATGTTTCTCCGCATTGAGTTATCTAGCCCACCGTGTGTTCTTGACTGATAAATACCGACCTGAGTCATGTTGTATAATCGGGAACTATTACAGTTTGAAAGGGCAGCATGAAAAGTCGGTTGTGTATTTCCGTAGGGCTCTTAAACTGAATAAGAATTACTTATCAGCATGGACTCTTATGGGCCACGAATACGTGGAGATGAAGAACACCTCAGCTGCAATTGGTGCCTATCGAAGGGCAGTAGATATAAATTGTTGTGACTTTAGAGCTTGGTATGGATTAGGCCAAGCATATGAAATGATGGGAATGCCCTTTTATGCACTTCATTATTTTAAAAAATCAGTGTTCTTGCAGCCAAATGATTCTCGGTTGTGGATTGCAATGGCTCAGTGCTATGAAACTGAGCAACTTCATATGCTCGAAGAAGCCATCAAATGTTATAAACGAGCAGCAAATTGTAATGACAGGGAAGCCATTGCTTTACACCAGTTGGCAAAGCTTCACTGTGAACTAGGGCTTACCGAAGAGGCGGCATTTTATTACAAGAAGGATTTGGAGAGAATGGAGGTTGAAGAGAGGGAAGGACCAAATATGGTCGAAGCTTTGATGTTTCTTGCTCAACATTGTAAAAACCAGGAGAAATTTGATGAAGCAGAACTTTATTGCGCACGTCTTCTTGACTATACCGGGCCAGTAAGTTATATTAGATCGTGTGCTTTATGTTACGTGTGTATTGTGAATTGTGATTCTCATTGCATCATGGCTTCTGTGTGCAGGAGAAAGAGACCGCGAAGAATCTTCTTCAAGGAATAAGACACTCGAGGGATGTCGAGCATTTCCCTCCCTAAATTAAGCGGTGAAGCTCCTTTGGATAGGAGGATTTGGACATACATGATCCCATATCATTGTTGAGATCCACTGAACTTGTTTTGATGATTGTCAAACCCATAAGTTTGAAATTTCTTTCTACTATTTAATGTTATTTTTTCATTCATATCAACCTATTCTAAATCTTTATTAGATGGCATAACCTCATATCCCCCCTCCCAACTCAGATTAAATCCTTCGTTTCAAACTCCGTCCTAAAGAATTTTGGGAATCTTGAATCGAGGATATGAATCTGACGAATTGCCAGATTGCTGGAATCACAATCAGAAAGCCAAGTACTTCACAGACTTAATTCATCAGACAACAATGGCGTGTCTATCAAGTGTTGCCCTTTTGGTTCTAGATTTACTTTTGCTAGTTCTTTCTCCATAGTAGTTTACTTGTGATATCATTATTGTAAGAAATCATGTGTAAACACTAAAAGACACTGCTTTTCGAGGCCGATGTTTTTGTCTGTCAAAGTTCTCCATTTCTCCCATGGAAATGTACCATAAACCTCAGAGTATCTGTGTACTTGCTGCCTATAATTCCGATCATTCTTTGAAAAATCTTGATTTTATTTACCCCCTGTCCTTAGATTTCTGTATCAATACAGTGCCGTTGAAATTTTCCAACTTTCATGCATAACTTGAAAAAAGGTGTTGGCGCTCAAGATATATAAACATGTAGGAAAAAACACAGCAAAATATCACAATTGCACAAAGTTCCATATAAAATTTCACTTAGTTTTACTTTATTTCAAAAAGTGCTAACAAATTCTTTTGATCCAGTACAACCAAAATCCCAATAAAAGATGAAGTCTACCCCAAACTGTAATCCATATACATGTATAATGCCATTGGGCCATATCGGGCTTTGTAATCCATATTCCCTTACGTTTCTGGGCTTTTTCTAAAAAGTGAGGTATTGGGCTTATTAGGTGGGCTTTTGATTCATCGTCGCAGCCGAGAGTAGCGCCACCGGTGGGGTAGAGTTCCGCTGCTATCAGCAGTGCGCGCGGCAACGCCCAATCGCGGGAAGGGTTCTGAGACTATTTTTTCCGCCTTTTCAAACCCTAATTTCTTTTGTTATGGAAGGTATAGAGCCATGGCTCTGATGTCATGTCGATTTGACTGGAGAAAACATGGGTAATAAACTATTATTCTCATCATTCATCGGTTAAAGAAGTGCAGTATAACTAGGATAAAAAAAGAGTAATTGATGGAATGATTCGAGCCTAAATAATTTTGAGAGATTCTAATTTTACGAAATATGGGAATCCCTAAAGTATTGACACTCTCGGTGCCTTTTCAAGAGATGAAACTGTATTTTAACTCCAATTTGACACTTGCACATGCTAAGTTTTGTGCTCTTTCAACAGCTTTTGGACAATCATCAAGTAGTCCATTTTTTCACAGCCAGCTATTGGCCAGGCTAGTAATGCAAGTGACAATCCTTTTTCTCCTAAGCCCTTTGGAAGCACGAGCCCTTTTGGTTCGCAGATTGGAGGTTCCATCTTCGGGGGAATGTCTAATGGTGTATTTGGTGCTCGGTCTTCTTCTTCTTTAGGTTCGAATTCTGCGTTTGATGCTTCTTCCTTACCTGCTTTTGGAAGTTCAACCCCTGCATTTGGTGTTACCTCAGTCTCGGCTTTTTGGAAACTCATCTTCTGCATTTGGTGTTTCCTCAGGCTCGGCTTTTGGAAACTCATCTTCTGCATTTGGTGGTAAGTGCATCAATACCGACCTATGACATTGTGTCAGCGGCTTGTAGATTTGGTTTTTAATGCATATATATATTTTCTTTACAAAACAATGTCGTTATTTGATAACCGCGATATGAGTTAGTCTTTTTCCTGTTGATATGCAATGGTCACCTCTCCCATATTTTAGTGAGTAAATAGAGATTTAGACTGAGGGGTAAGGGAACGAGGTTGAGGTTGGAGGAGGTGGCGTCTAGTCGTTAATCTCTCAATAGATGAGTTCATGGGATATGAGTAGACATGACCAATAGCTTCCAAGTTTTGCCTTATATGCTATAGACAAGCTCCGTAACCGTACATCTCAGAGAATGGTTTGCTTGTGGCCTTTTTAACAAAAATGTTGTAAGTCCATTGTTTTTAAGAATACTTAAAATCTAGTTTCACTACACATAACTTAAAGAGTCGTCATTCTTAGTTTCAACTTCATCTTCAATAAAAGTTTGCTTTGTGATAAATGATTAAATGTACTTGCTAGAATTATGGAAAAATCTAACAATGAATTTGGATTTTATCTTTTGAAAATAGTGTACATATTAAATACATGAATCACAACTGCAAGTAAGCAAGACAACTGAATCGACAATTACAAGTAACTTCGAATGTGATATTCTAGTGAAACACATCCATTGTAAAAATTATTGCATAGTAATTTGTAACGATACGTTTGTAATTATGCGTGTGTGTGTATGTTCTTTATTTGCATATTTATTTTTTTAACCATGTGTTTTCATCTCACACTTTATAATTCAAATGTTCAATAATATTCTACATCACCATCAATGTTAGTGCAATTGTTGTCATTCATTTCACTTTGTCAAGAGTTTGTAATTTGCATCAATCATGTGGCATGTATGCTATATTTCGTGGTAATCTTCTTTTACGTGCACATGTTTGCTTAGTGCCCTAAAATTACATTGAATACAAATTGTATACATTTGAATTTGTGGTAGATCATGTGCCTTCCTAACATATTATGTTGATTTTTTAAATGATTTTCCCCATGCTGTTCTATGTTTCTTTCAGTCAACCAAACAAATACATGTCTTACAATGGGAACTGTTTGAATTTGTATCAACAAAAGTGTTTGTTTAAAAAATCAGCGTACCATACATGCGTTATATTTTTTGATCTTATCTAAAAGTTCTCTTTTATTATCGTCGTTGAAAAAAATGTGAGGTGTTCGCAGTAATATTCCAAAAGATCCAACACATATTTAGCATGAATCACAAAATTTGTGAAGAATCATATATTTGATTTTTATTTAACCTGTGTTTCAATTCGTATCCTAGAGCCTATTTTTATCGACTATGTCGAAGGAGCGTTGGTTTGAATTTGGCATACAATGGGATTCATGCCAAGATGCTTTGAATTTTTCTTTTTCCTTCAACTATTGTCTTCTTATTATGTGATATTGTAACGAGCATGGGCTATCCCGATCTTGGGCCTTTCCTCACGGGCTTTCCCATGTTTCATTACTCATAGGACTCCTCTCCCCTGGCAGGGAAGTCTGTGCTTCCCCAGGTTTCGATCCCATGACCTCCAAGCTAAGTACATAGATCCTTGAAACCTGGTACCAATTGAGCTAGTGGGCTATCCCGATCTTGGGCCTTCCCTCACGGGCTTTCCCATGCATCATTACTCATAGGATTCCTCCTCCCTGGCAGGGAAGTCCGTGCCTTCCCAGGTTTCGATCCCATGACCTCCAGGCTAAGTACATAGATCCTTGAAACCTAGTACCGATTGAGCTAACGCCTTTTATTGTAACGATCATGGGCTATCCCGATCTTGGGCCTTCCCTCACGGGTTTTCCCATGTATCATTACTCATAGAACTCCTCCCTCCTGGCAGGGAAGTTTGTACCTCCCTAGGTTTCAATCCCATGACCTCCAGGCTAAGTACATGGATCGTTGAAACCTGGTACCAATTGAGCCTAAGATCGAGATAGCCCATGGTCGTTACAGATATGTTTTGTGTTGATAATATAGGTTCTGAGATTTTTGGGCAGAAACCGAGTTTTGGTGGTTTTGGATCTGGTACAACTCAAACAAGTCCATTTGGAAGCTCTTTTCAACAAACACAACCATCTTTTGGCAGCAATCTGTTTGGTTCCTCAACACCATTTGGTGCTCCTAGTCAGCCTGCATTTGGTTCATCGAGTACTCCTGCATTTGGCGCTCCAAGTACACCTGCCTTCGATGCTACCAGCAGTCCGGCCTTTGGTTCTACTGGAAGCCCTACATTTGGTAGCACAAGTGGTGGGTTTGGTGTGTCGATTTCTCCTTTAGGATCAAGTACTCCGGCATTTGGTACTTCTAGGATTCCAGAATTTGGTTCCACAACTCCTGCTTTTGGCGCGACGACAACTCCTGCTCTTGGTGCCTCAACAACTCCTTCTCTTGGTGCCTCAACAACTCTGCTTTTGGTTCCTCAACGACTTTTACTTTCTGTGCTTCAAGTACTCCTTTTAACATTGGATCCAGTCCAGCATTTGGTCAATCAACTGCTGTATTTGGAAGTACCCCATTCGGAACATCATCCTTGGGAGTTCAAAATGCTTCTTTTGGTAAGTTGCTTTCATGTTCTCTGATGGTAGGTTTCTGGAATTAAGCATATTATTTATCTCAAATGCACTTATGAAGTTTAGTGTTTTGGAATCATGGCTGTAACTGATCTTTTGCTTTCATGCAGCTCCTATGCAGGAGCACAAACTACAACCTCAACTTTTGGTGGCTCTGGTTTTGGCCAGTCTGCTTTAGGAGGGCAACGAGGGGGAACTAGATTAGCTCCCTACTCATCAACTCCTGAGATAGACGGAGCCACTGGTACACAGCCTGCTGGCAAACTAGAATCTATTTCAGCCATGCCAGTCCACAAGGATAAAAGCCACGAAGAACTTAGATGGGAGGACTACCAGTTAGGAGATAAAGGTACTCATGTCAGACACTTGTTGGCATCTTGAATCCCTAAAAAACTTGTTACATCCATTGTCGATAAATTTTTTCTTATTAAAAACCAGGAGGGCCAGCTCCTGCCGGACAGTCTACTACCGCGCTTGGATTTGGTACCTCAAGTTTTTGCTCGGCAACTGCTCCTCCATTCCCTCAATCCTCTGCGACTCCTTTTTCATCCACAGCACCTTCGAATCCATTTGCTCCAAAAACCTCCCCAGGTTTTAGCAGCTCAAGGTTTGGATCTTCGCCCTCCACATTTGGTTCTTCACCTTTAGGAATGTTGAATACATCTAATCCTTTTGGTTCAACAACACCAGCAACATCCTCCTTATTTGGATCTACTGCTCAAACATTTGGAGTTGGTTCCTCCCCTTCTATTTTTGGCAACTCCATCACATCAGCTTTTGTATCCCCATCTATCTTTGGCCCGCCCGACATCACTACTGGGAACCTTTTCTGCATTTAATACCTGCCTGGGCTTTGCCAATACTCAGTCCTCCCCATTATTCCAGTCAATTATATCTACACTAACACCAGCAAGTTCTCCATTTGCACAGACCTCTTCTGTTTTTGGCCAAACTGCCCCTGGTCTTAGTCAAACAAATCTGTTCAGTACACCCTCAACTAAACAGAAACTCTGGGATTTGGCCAAACAACTGTGAGTTATTCACGCATCGAAATTTTTAATTTTCTTTCAATTTTAATTGTCATTCAGAATCAAACAATGCTTGCATCGAATTCAGAGCAGTGTTTTATTGATAAAGATATCAGTGAATTGTTCTGTGTTTTTGGGTACGGGCCATGTGCCTCACACTTTTTAGTAATAAATCAAAAGTAAAAAAGCATTTTAAAAATTGCAATTCTTAATAGATGCAACTCCACAGGAAGATCATAAATGGGAAAGTAAGTTTAAAATATTAAATGGACATTTTTTCACAAACTAAGATAATTTGTAAAAACAATTAGAACATATCTTTTTCTAAGATATAGCGAAGACATTGGTACCTATTTTCTCTTTCTGCTAATGGCAACCCATGAGCAACGAAGTTCCCTGGAGACAATCAGAAACCATTCAACAAACTTATCTCTATTCTTCTGAAAAAAGTAAGAATGTCATGCAGTATGATGATTTATTCTGAAAGGTCCTTCAGATTCTCTGGAACGCATGGTTGTTGCCATGTAGAAAGAGAAGAAACATACGATTGTGGGAAGAAATTATTGTGCAGAATATTGATGGGAAGTCTTTTTAATACAACTTTGATATTATGTACTTCATGATGAAAGTGGACCACTAGTCCACTGATGTACATAGTTCTTATCATATCATTAATAAAAAAACGTTTCTTATATATAAAAAAAAGAGTTAGTTGTGCATTGGATGTTTAATTAATTTAATTGTGTTCCGAAAGAGTGCATGTACCTTAGATTCACAGCGTTCCCTTTTCATTGGGATCAATTAAAAACATTATCATCATTGATTATGAAGAATGTCCATAGACACAGGAATCCTAGATTTACATGGCATTATCCAGTATATGGTTTTGACATATATGTTTTCAATATCCCAATGTTTCAGTTTCCTCATGTGTTGAGATAATTTTTCTTTTTCAATTATTGTTGTTTTTTTATAAATTAATTATGTTATTTCTTTTTATTTGAAGCCATCACTTTCTAGTCCATTTCAATTGGCGCAACCACCTCAGGGTTCTGGTAGTTTTAGCAACTTAGGACAGTCTGAAGCAGGTTAATCAACATCGAGCTTTTGAATTTCCTATGATGTATTTGTTTTTCATTATTGCCTGAGATTCTGAGTGTTAATTGAATTGACATCTTTGGTGTATACAGCTGGAACAAGTGGCTTTGGAGGCACCCCTGTATTTGTCAAAATTTCCTTCATATTTTGGTTCAAATCTGGTAACAATCAATTAACTGTGTTGATGAGAACTGGAACAGTTTGATTCACACAATTAACATTGACAGCTCTTGTTGTGCAATCAGAGAAGTTATCTTTTTCTTTGCCCTCTATTGACAGTTGGACCATTAATACTGAATCATTCCATTAGTAGCCAACAAATTAAATCCATAAACATCAAATCAAATGACATAAATAAATATCAAATGATATATCAACAATCAAATCACAGAGTCATATCTAGAAATAACTATCCATGTATGTAAATAAAGAATTAGCTCATTCTAAATTCGTGTAAACAATAAGCAACTCTGAAAATCTAGGGATGTTTAGAAGGGACCAAAATAATGATTAGCTTGCAATTCGACTGCCGGAGTTTTCCTACGTTTCCTCCTTGTCTTTTCAAATCTCCCTTAAAGCTACCTGCAATGTGAACATTAGACCAATGTTATATGATGAGTAAGAGTATGTGACCTTGGAGTGCAGAAAAATAGTTTGTTTCCTTATCTCAGCTCAAATTCTGTGTTTAGTTGGGAATTACCTTGACACATTCGTGCATTAAAAATATTTGTTGCCCTCATGCCTAGATTTGTTGTGTTGAATCTCTGATCACCTAGGCATGTCTAGTTCATACCAATGTGCCTAGTCCACTGTTTTTCTGCGAATATTTTGTGTTAGCTTTCCATGGCCAGCAGATAGCCTGATTTGGATGTTGCATGAAGGTTATATGCTAGAAATACCAAAATGTGTCATTTCAGTCCCAATTTTCTAATGTTGACTCTCGTGGGTGAATTTGGTTCTCAATGCATGTAGAATCGGAGTAAATGGTAAACATTTGAGATGTATCCTTCCTTCGTAGATACAAGATGCCTGAAGAATCACGTCAAATGGATAAGTGAGTACAGAGTCATGCTTGAAATATCGATAAGTTGCCGTTGAGTAAATTTCCAAATCCAAGTACCAAGCATCTCTATATTCAATTGTGACATGTAATTTTTGCTGCCACTGGACCTACACAAGTAAAGCAGAAGATAATGTCTTAATTTTCAATTTCGCACATAGATTAGTCACGGTATCTCACAAAATAAGCTCTTGTAGGCCATGCCATTATCGCCCATCCCCAAACAAACGAAATAATGAACAAAAGTTTCATGAATATGCCTCCATAAAAAAATCGTGGTTGAGAACAACATATTATTCAAGTTTTGCATTATTTTTCTATAGAGTTTGAAATGTAATACTCGTTTCGAGTGATAATGAACCAATCTTGAATAAGCTTTTATATATCCACAGTAAATGAAGTTGAGCTTGATAGGTTGTCTTGTTTTTATCATGACTTTTTAGCTTATCAATAAATATCAATCCAGCTTAAAATCAACGAAGGGTTTATAAGTTAGTCTGTATTTGGATGGATAAATTTGAAATAAATAGATTTTAATTATATTTTTGTTGTTAACGATGAAACAATAGATGAAATCTTAAATTCATAACTTATTTATTTACAAATTAGTTACACATAGTAGAATGAATTTCAAATGCTTTTATTATTGGATGAACATGAAATTTATCATAATTGATATGAAATCATATATAAACATGGAAGGAGTATATTTGATCTTTATGGTCTTGCTTCTCTAAAACTACAAAGTACATTTGAATATATTTGAAATCCATGTATTTGAAATACATCAATTCAAACACAACTTTATTGATGTTGACCAATAAGTTTTGAGCCGAATGATTTTAGTTTGGCTTATTTTGAATCCTACACACACATTTTCAGCATTGCTGTTGTCTATAAAACGGATTATAGATGAACGTAGGTTGATTGTAGCAAGCTCGAGTGTAATACATTGAATGGATTTGTGACATTATATCTTTGGAAGCTGATTTAAATTTAACTTTCAGAAGCACATTTCTTTCTGTTTTGACTTTTCAGGTCTACAGTATAACATAGGCATGCTTAACGGACCGGTTCGACCCGGAACCGGTCCGTTAAGGCCGGAACCGGATCCGGTATGGAAGAACCGGACCTGAAACCATGTACAATCCGTTGGTTTGTGGGTTGAACCGGTTCAGCTTTTTCTGAACCGGTTCAACGGGTTTTGGGTCCAGTTCCGAACCGGTTTCGGACCGTATCCGGATCCGACCCGGAACCAGACCCGAAACCCATAATCCGAATTTAAAAAATAAAAATAAAAAAGGCCTTTGGGCCAACGGCTGCAAGCTGCATTTGCAGCAGCCAACGGCTACTGCACATTTCAGTAGCCGTTGAACGGCTACTGAAATGTGCATTTTTTTTTTCAATTTTTGGGGGCCAAATTGCAAATATTATTTTTTTTAACCCCCAAAATCACCTATAAATACAAGTCATTTTTTGGAAGATTTAATTAATTAACCTCCATTTGACTCCTGATTTGAAATATAACCTTCTCATTTTAATTCATTTATGTTTTACTATTTTAACTTTTTAAAACAACTTTTCTTTAACCATATATCTCCAAAACATCTAAATCATAAATTGTCAACAAATATCATTTTTGTAGAAACAAAATTTCCAACTTTCTCTAACACTGCAGCCTTCCCAACCATTCACCAATAACACAACGTTGTAGACTAATATGTACATTTTCTTCTTTATTACAGACGTGAGGTCTGTTTCTTTCTTTTATCAATGAAGAACTAATTATTAATTTATTTAATTACTTTGAAAAAATATACACAAAACAAAAATATCTCGTCTTGAGTTATGCATTCAATATTTCTTAGCGTGGACCATGCATTTCAAATAAAAGGACAATGTCAATACTTACAGCATCATAATATTTAGAATTCATCAATAAACAATAATCTGTATCAAACCTTACCATCCCCCAAGTTGGAGACTAGGTTTTGAGTTTGAGACTCAATTGTAATAAATATATTTCTCCAATCAAAAAAATATGACAAAAATCCTAAAAATAACCAGCAACATCCAAAAATAAAAATATTATCTTTGTTATGCCTTTACGAACTTTAACATCATTACCAAAATTGAGTCTACCCCTGTATGCATGTGTTAAGAATTATTCATTTAAAGGGAATTATATCGATTTCAATTATTTACTTTAATTTGTCTCTTGTATCCAAATTCCTAAATCCATGCATTATCATTTATGAATGTTTAATCTCTTTTTTTAAAAAACTTTGTGTTTCCGCATCATGTGATTAATGAATAAAAGAATGGTTGGAAAATAGATTGCCAAAAACAATACATAGTAGAGACATAAAAGCGAGGCGTCGATGCTGCGGAAACAAGAAGTAGAAGAAAAAATGAACATGATTTAGAGTATAACTTATAGAGAAGGATTTTGATAACAAACTTTTTTTGAATACAGAGGAGAATGATTAAATATTGTAGGAAGATACGAAAGCATGATTGATGGAGTGTGGTGAGAAAGAGGAAAAAATTAGGACTTTGGGTTAGGTTAGTTGGGCTTTAGAAGGCCAGGGGAAATTTGGAAAAATTAGGATTAGAATTCTAATTGAAGGTTAATTATCAAAGATTAAGTTAAAGATGGTCAAAAATCAAAAGAAAATGGGAAATAAGGTTATATATCTAATAGTCTCGTCATTTTTTATATTTCACATATCAATTTTCTCTCAACTTCTCATTTCTCTACAATCAATATATTTCTTTGCTACCATTTCTCCAAATATATTCAATAATTGTGTTATAATTTTATCTATAATCAGTATTATTTTTATTGTTATTTATTTATTATTTCGCAATTTACTCATATAAATAATTGGAATTTCAATGGCATCATCTTCAAACCGTCGTGGTGGTGGTGGTGGTGGCGGCGGCGAATACGCTCCCGACTTTGATGAAGTCGAACCTGGCCACGAGGATGAAGAAGCCATGGAACTCCCCAACAAAGATGTAGGGACGCCATCGTCTACTCGAGCAAGCAACTCAATGTCAACGAGCACGACGAGAGCCCGTGCAAAGCGAAGCAAAGTTTGGGATCACTTTGATATTGAACAACAAGGTACGAATAACTCTTTTGCCGTTTGTAAAATTTGCAAAACGAGGTATTCTTACAAAACGGGTGGTGGTTCCGGTGGTATCGGTACTTTGAAAAAAAATTTAGGTAAGGTACATAAACTTGACCCTGATACGCTACAACCATTCGGTAGGGAACCAACACAACAACAAATTAATCCTTCAAGTGGTAAAGCTTTCACAATTACAAAAGAAAGTTCTCGGAAAGCCATCGTAAAGTTTGTTACCAAATGTTGTCAACCTTTTATAATAGCTGAACAAGAAGGTTTTGTTGAATTTGCTAGTACTATTCAACCTGGTTTTCAGAATATTTCTAGGCACACACTTAAGAAATATTGTTTTGATATTTACAAAGAATATATAGAAACACTAAAATCGCATCTTTCAAATATTTCTTGTAGAGTTAGTTTGACAACTGATATTTGGACTAATTTAAAATATGAATCATATCTTGTTGTTACATGTCATTGGATTGACGAAACTTGGACTATGCAAAAAAGAATTTTAGCGCTAGATCATTTAGAATCGTCTCACAACGCATACACTATAGCTAGATATGTTTTAAATGTTGTTAAGATTTATGGCATACAAAATAAAATAATGTCGATAACGTTAGATAATGCGAGTGCCAATACTCTTGCAATTAAATATCTTAAAGATTCACTAAAACCAATTTTAGAAGGTAATTTGCTTCATGTTAGATGTGCGTGTCATATTATCAACTTATTTGTTAAATGTGCCTGTGATGAGCAAATGTCCACTGTAATAGAAAAATTCAAATTATGTGGAAAATTATTACGTGAAAGAAGATATGGACGTGACTGGAAAGCACTAGTCGAATCAACCGGAATTAAATTTAAAAAATTTCCTCTTCCTATTGAAACTAGATGGAATTCTTTATATCACTTGCTTCATACTTTATTACGTTTTCAAGATTTAGTTACTCCGTATTATAATAATATTACAACACAAGCTTTAATGCTAACAGACGATGATTGGAATATTTTGAGTAAATGTGTTTCTTTGTTAGAAATTTTTAAAGAAGCAACCGAAAAATTTTCTGGCATTAACTACCCTACTTCAACCATGTTTCTACCTTTGCTTTTCAATATGTTTTATAAATTTATTGAATATCGCGATGATTCTGTTATGCGTGATTTTGTTTCAAATATGGAAAACAAATTTTTAAAATATTGGGAAACTATCCCAATTGTGCATGGTTTAGCAACATTACTTGATCCTACTCAAAATCAAGGAGGATTAGACGTGTTTTTTGAATATTATGCTAAATTTTTTGGGAAGAATGTTGACGATCAAAAGAAGTCAATCATGCATTCTCTCCAAGAATTGTTTGATTTGTATGCTAGTGAACAATGTGATGAACCGAGTGCGCAGCCGGAGGAGATGCCGACATATAAAAGCAAAAGTGGAGCACTGAACTTCTTTCAAAGTTTGAAACGACAAAAGTTCAAAGGAAAATCGGTGACAACAACCAATTACAATGAAATCTAAATTTATCTAAACCAATATATTGAGACTACGGATAATTTCGATGTTCTTGATTGGTGGAAAGTAAATTCTAAACTTTATCCAGTGTTATCCGCAATTGCAAGAGATGTCCTACCCATTTAAAGTTCAAGTGTTGCATCCGAATCAGCATTTTCAGTATGTGGAAGGATCATTGGTGACCAAAGAACTAATTTAAAGTCAGAATCACTTTCCATGCTAACATGCCTACAAGATTGGTTTGCAGTAGAAAAAAAGAATAGGACCTCTGGCGCGATTGACGAATTTCAAAGCTCAAGCTCCGACGAAGATCCAGAATATTCAAAATATATTTATTAAATCGTGATGAATTTTAGATGTTCAATTGTAAAAATAAATGTTTAAATTATTTTGTTAAAATTTTTTTATGTAATCACAATTATTTGCAATCAAAATACTAAATAAAAAATTGTCCTTTAATATTACTAATTTTAATTATATAGTAAAATATGATAAATTATAGTTCGGAACCGGTTTGACCCGAACCGGAACCGGTTTATTAGAGGCCGAACCGGTCTTGGGTTTGGATTGGTTCCAAGTATTTCAACTTGGAACCGGAACCGGTTCCGAACTCACCGGACCTAGAACCGGTAGGAACCGGTCCGAAACCGGTCCGGTGGAACCGATAAGCATGCCTAGTATAATACTTGGCAGAACTATTAAGTTCAAAACTTAATGAAAGTCGACTGAGCTTCTGTTGTTTTATGCTGGCTTTGTGTTATTTATATAGACTTGGCTGATTGTCCAAGCATTAATTTGTTTGACCTCATAACTTGGGCTTAGATCTTGTGAGTTTAAAAACTAGGATTTTTTCAACAGAAGAAAAGGAAAAAAGCTTCTATGATTATTGATGAAACTTAGAGCTTGTCCTCTAATTTTAATTATAGTCTTTGAACTCTCATTTCTTCTTGCTTGTGTTGGATTTTGAATAATTATGGATTTCATCTGTCGTACATATCAGCTACTCAGAGTGCAGTGGGTGCACAACCATCACCCGTTGTGAATCCTTTTGGAACTCGGAGGCACAGGCACTTCTCCTTCTATTCTGTATGGAATTTCTAGCTTGCCAGTGATTATTTCTGTCTTGTGCTTCTCCAGAAAAGTCATATAAATTGCTATTGTTCCATGGCCTTCTTACATTATTACAGAAATAGATAAAGAACTTGTTCATCCAAATTTTTTTGTCTCATCTACTAACTGCAATTTTCAGCAGATTGTTAAGAAACCAGTGCCTGTGAGGATATCGTCACTTTTGACTCCTCGGCACCTTTCCCAAAGGCGTGTAAGGCTCTACCTGTAAGGAAATATCAACCTAAAATTGATGGTCCTAAGGTAATAGTTAACCCTGCATGACATTCTTGAATGCTTAAAATATGGTCACTGCAGCATACTTCGTTAGGCTTCTGCAGGACCATTTTTAATGTTGTATTTGTTTTCCAATCAGATGCCCGTTTTCAATGCTGATGATGAAGAAACACCCAACACGCCAAAAGCAGATGCTCTTTTCATTCCAAAGGAGAATCCCAGGGCTCTTGTAATCCGTCCTCTGGATCAACGGCCTTCTAGGGCAAGTGCGGAGAAAACAACGCAATTGAAGACCACAAATGCTCCTGCATATGAAAATGGTAGATACTACAATTTTGTGCTCCAACTAGATCTTTTACTAGACGAATATTAATATCGATTTTATAGTAATCACAGTGGCGTTTTTCTAACTACTTATATCGCATATCTCTGGAGTTTGGACTGGCCCTACACTGGTGTTTTTTATTAATTAATGAACAACATACATGCACTCATGCAGAGTAATATACTACCCATTCTCCATGATTGTTATACATTTTTATGTCCCACTAAGATTGATTATGGTTTTACAATGGGGAGTGCTTGATGTTATTGCTTAGCTTCAAACACTTCACGGAAGGCAATTTTGGCAGGGTGGTTGGTGTCTCAATTGTGTGCATGATCAACTTGGCCTTTTTGTTAGTATTGTTTTGGGAGGTTTCTGTTATCATTTAACTATCATACACTGACATATAAAATTCCAGTATGCATTATTTCTTCACAATATTTGGTCTCCTCAAGTAAGGTTTGATTACTTTGAATTAGTTGCATGTATTCCATCACTCCCTAATAGATTATTGGTACCTGAACAATTTAGATGCTATGATGAGGTTATCACTCAAATATACAATACAGTTTTTTAAGCGTTGAATGCCCTGTTAGCACCATGGCTCCAGGTCATGTAGAGTAGAATGTTGTTATTAGTTAACTGGCAGTTGATTGTCTCAGTTGGATAGGATAAGCAAATTCTGATTACACGTGATGGATGCGGTTTCTACTGGGATAATATTTTATCGACTGTTTCACTTATTATATCTTATTTATTTTTGTAGGTAAACTTCAGAAAGATGTGTCCACTTTAGTAAATGGGCACAAGGTCCAGGATAGAGATGGTAAGTACCTGGCTGATATCTGTTATGTGGTTAATGTAAAAATTCGCATGATGCCTGAGCAGTCATAGGTCAAATCAAACAACTAACAGCACATTAAAAAATTGATTCTCCAGTCAATTTTAGCATTACGTGTTTCACACTTGGACGAAATAAAAATGCCCAGTTAAGAGTGGTTTGGGTTTTATGTCCCAAGCGACGTATATTTAATTGTCGTGACATATCAGTGACTGGATTGTTTCATTAGGCATATAAGAGTATTGAATGAGAAAAAACTACAACTTATGTGTGTATAAGAATGAATATTCATAAGAAGGTATTGTTGCAGTTTCACAATCTCTTATTGCTGAAAGAGTCAAAAGAAGAAAGGAAAAAATATATTTTAGAATGAATTTTCAAATCATTCCAAGGGTTAAGGACATTATTTTGTTTGCCAAATCCCCTTGTTTGCTTGATGGCATGCTTGTTGCAAGTTATTTTTGCATTAAAAAGTGAATCAATTCCTCCCCATGCTCAGCACAGTCGTAAAGCTGAAATCTTAAATGAAACCTATGCACGGGATCTTAATTTTGCATGGAATGGTCCAAAATTACTGTAATTTTTATCCATCAGTGACTGCCTGGAATGTCTTTAGACTTAATTATACGCACAATTTTTTTGGCTTCCAACGTTTGCGGCTTAGCCCACTGCAGTGTGTAGATAACATTTGATTATATCAGAAATTGGAAATTAGTAAGATGACTTGGGCAGCGTGTCCACGCTTGCTCTAAAAGTGAAAACTGATGTACGGCTCCATATATGATGTACAAAAAGTGGCCATCTGGTTACAATTCAGCTTCCCCTGCTGAAGACTCTATGGAAAACGGTGCGGCTAATGAACAAGTTAATTCTGTCAAACAGAACTCAAAACAAAAGTCCTCGAAGGTCATTCCGCATGTAAAGGGGATTCTTATATCACTCTCGGAAGCCAAGAGCTGGCTAAGCTGCTATTGTGTTCCAGCATGGAGCCAACATTGAGGCACTGATGCCTAAGCTTGTCAGTCTGATTATTATAAGGAGCCACGATTGCAGGAGCTAGCTGCAAAGGAAAGAGCTGAATCAGGTTTCTGCTGCAATATAAAGGACTTTGTTTTTGGAAGACATGGTTTTGGTAGCATCAAGTTCTTTGGGGAAATCCAATTGGACAAGGTCTCAATAAACCTGCCGAGGTGACTCTTCTTAATATAAAATGTTTTGACAAGATGACTGGCCAGCAATATACCGTGGGACCAAGGATCGAGAGGTATAAAGAAATGCTTAAAAGAAAAGCCGAAGATCAACGTGCTGAGTTTGTGAGCTATAATCCAATCTAAGAACGGAAATTCAGGGTCAAACATTCAGCATGTATAAGCTTGGAAATGATGAAGATGAAAATGACAATAATCTGCCCTATGCTATTAGATGACAAATATCAATGCATCCACTATATGCAATCGAGTTCAAGCCCCCTTTTCCAGATAGAATTTGAGCAGAATCGTATAAATTTTGAGCAGTTGCAGTTTCTGTCTTAATTGAGTTTTGTGATTTGTCTGGACAGTGTTAAGAATTCTAACTTTAAGTGAACATTTAAGAGCTAAACTATAATGTCGGATATTTCAGTACCTTACAAATTATATACATGATGGATCTGAATTGTGCAGATCAACATTAACATTCTTCCGTCCCAAAATACCTGGAATTAAGGTCTCAACTTCTGAGACTTCATTCGACAGACATCAATGGTGTGTCTATCAAATGTTGCTCTTTCAGATCAAGGTTTACTTGCTAGTTCTCCTTTTATAGTTTGTTTACTTGTTATATAATTATTGCATTATCACACATGTAAACACTAGAAAACACTGCCCTTTTTAGGCCTATGGTTTTTGCCTGTCAAAATCCTGAGTTGGAAATGTAAACCTTTTATTCTATGCCATTTGATTTCTAAAAATTCCTTGATTTATTTGTCCCTATGCCTATCAGATTTCAACATGACCAGGCCATGTAAATCTTCCTACTTTCATGCATAACCTGAAAAAATAAATGCTTAGCACAAAAGATACGCACAAGCAACAAAAGCACAGCAAAGATAGCACAAAGTTCCATTCAAAATTGCACGTCGTGTACACACCTAAATGAACCCTAAACCTGCTGCTGAGACAAGAGAACAAGAAGCCCCTGTGGGCCGACCAATATCTCACTAACGAAACTGACCAATCCAAACCAGACAACAGGGGTGACATCGACTCCGCCGAGAGGTGGAATCAACTTCCTTGTCTGAACAAGAAGTGGCTCTGTCGGGGCATACGCCACAACGTAAGGGAACTTGTCTACAGGCAACTTGGGATACCAAGACATCACTATCCTCAAAATGAACAGGAACCCGAATGCAGAGAAAAACGGACCCAAGAACCCGATTGCGAGCTCCGCTGTAGCAGGGTCCAAATCCATTAACACCAGTGTTTCCAGCAATGGAGGACGTGGAATCTTTGAGACTTCATGTCCGCTGATTGAAGGGTCTGCGGATAAGGTGGAAAAGGAGGAAAGAAGAGGGCGATTGCAGGGAGGAGAAGACGGTATTCTCAAACAACATCGTGCGCAGCATTTGTGTGGAAATCTTGGGATCTGGTACTTTGTTGGAGGGGATTCTAGGATTCCGACAGCAGGAGCAGTGGATAGACAATACATTATTTTCTGTACATTCCTCACTTCGTGTGATGAGGGGTGGTTAAATTCTAATATTGGAGCCTGGATTCTACAAAAGTGGCGTGAAAAATNATTTAGCAGTTTGCTACAGCCATGCCCATCATTGACAATCTTATTTTTCAACTAGGAGGAAACACAAACAAGATCAAAATCACAAAGTCTGGCAAACGTTATTGGACATGTCATGTTACAAAGTCCATTCTTACTTGAACAGCAACAGCACACGAGGGCATGATCCATGTTTTAATTCAGACACATCAATCTCACACAAAGCACAACACAACACAACACAACACAATTCACAAATTCAGTAGCACAAACAAAGTCATGGTATGTCACAAATCCAACGAAGATTACATTATTATGACTCAAGGACAGGATGTTTGCTTTGCGGTGGCATCTTGATTTAAGGCAGAACTAGCTCTTTTGAGGGTCGGTGAAGAAGCTGTTGATCGACGGCATGATTTCTGGTCGCCTGTTGCGGACAAATTTCCTAAGAGCATGCTCACAGTATTTCTCCCCTTCCGTGAAATTCTCCAATACACCAGCAGCCCTGCCGGCCTTGTTAACCCTGCACATAGTCACCGGATAGTTTCCAAGTCTCCTTTTTAGCATATCAAGATCATAGCATACAAATGACTTATGGCATATAAAAGTGTGCTTTTGGTCCAACTCAAGTTAGAGCGAACGTGAAATCAGGGATCCTTAAAATTAGATGGGGCTGAACAAACATAGAAATACATTGAATCTCACACACATAAGTTCAGTTTTTTTGTTATGTACTCCTAGCGGCATCTGCACCTGTAAATAATGGGCTTCGAAACCAGACACATTGTAAAGCTTTTGGAGAAACGAGCAGCATATCCCCACTAATTCTGTGAAAGCGGGTGCTCTCGTATTTGAATTTTATCTAGACAAGGGGACACAAATTCATTTGACCTTGAAAGAAGGATCTCTTTGCTTCTGCACAGACGAATCTGTGTCCTAAGCAAATCCTTCACCGGACAAATTGAGATTCATTGAACTCAACAGATTTCGGCCGCAAAAAAACATGTTGAGAGGAATTTTAAAACAACCCATATTGCTGTCATTAATTTGCAACAAGCTTAAATCTGAAAGACCCGATCTTTCACCAGAAAATAAGGAACATTTCCCATTTGATTTTTGAAATCTTGCTTCCAGTCATTACTACACAAGATCCTTAGATTAAAAGCAAGTTGATTCTATTTCCCCTTTAGCCCTTAACCAAAATTGCACTTCCAATATTCAAGATAGCTTCTTTCAACCAAAAATTTAAAATAAAAAGATTTATCATCAGACCCAGAAATACCAACTAGGCTTCCACCGCAAGCTCCACAACTTTCCCACAAAAATCTGAGAATGATTCTCGAAAGTAAACATTTTTATTAAATTACAGCTCAAGATTTTTAGTAGCACGAAGTCAGAGTGATCTGGATTAAACTTATATTCTAAATAACTTCACACATGAAAGTTTTACAGAGATTTGGTACAAAATACCAACTTTAAACCAAAAATTATCATAAAACTATAAAATTTTTCAATCACATCCATGAAATTTTCCCGTCTTCACACAAAATCTAAGTACCTGACTTCGGGATTGATACGTATATTGCGTATCAGCTGAAACCCACAAATCCCCACAGCCACACCCATGGCTGCAAACAGTGGATACACCTGAATTTCCACAAACCAAAATCCATTAAAACAGCTCCAAATACAATTCTTGAAATGAAATTTGCGAGGAAAAAACAATAAAATCGAAAACCTCAGGCCTTATCCAGCGACTGTGAGCCATCCAGTGAAGAATATGAAACCAATTTGGTGAAATTATTTTCAATTACAGTGCAGTGTGGCTAATTTCTTGGAATTGGCGAAAATAGGAAGATAGTTGATTGGCTCTTTTGTTGGACTCTGGTCCCAAATGTGATCAAATTGAATGATGACATGTGTTCAACAATTTTTCAAAAATATTTTTTAAATTATTATGTAATAATACAATTGGAATTTACAATGTCAATCTTCATCTATTTTACTTTCAGTCCCCCACTTTCAATTATTTTTTTTTTCAACTCCTTATTTTTGTAAAATGTCTAAAATACCCCTTTGTATTTACAATTCTTCTACATAAATAAAAACAGTTGTTCCAACGGCAGTATGTTTATGTTTACTAAAAAGCTCAAAACATATAAGTTATTAATTTTTAGAAATATCATTTTTTTTTCTTACACTTTTCTTTACAGATTAAAAAAATTCAATCCTTAATAATCTAACAAACTTTATTTTTAGTTTATTCTTTTTAATTATTGATTGATTTACTAAGTTCTTTAGTTATTAAATTTGTTGTTTGAATTGATTTCAAATTTTCCTTTAGGATTTTCTAATCTTAAAGCTTATAAATTAATGAATTTGATGTCATTTCTTCATAATTATAGGATATTTCAAGATTGTGACAAATTATGATCATATAAAAACAATTGATTTCTCAATTGTTGAAAATGACACTTGTTTGTTGTTGATAAGTTGTTGGTTGTTTCTTGTCGAGTTATGAAAACTGAATATTTTATGCACTATTTTAATTTTGAGTGTTATTTGATTCCAATTTCGAATAAATTTTACATATTAAAGAAATTGTAGATAATATAAAATGGAGTGCAAATTACATTACGGTTTAGTTTTAAATGATTTGTGGTTATGATAATGTGTAACATGATCATGCAAAAAATTGACCAGAAAATGAGTATGAAAAATGATAAATTGAGCACTATTTATCCCGATATATGACACATGCATAATTAATTATAAGCACAAAAAATGAGCTTAACAAAATATGAAAGCATTCAAAAGACTGTCATAAACAAATATTTTATATCTCAATATCTACTAACTTTTAACCAATTTAACAAATAAAGTACTAGAGGTTAAAAGCAAAAATTTACGGTAAAAAGTAAAAATCTCATATCTCTCAGAATATATCAAACTACAATTTATAAAATTCTCTCTCTACTCAATTGTGATTTTCTTCACATATTGAGAGACCTATTTATAGAATTTCTTTGGAAATAATCCAAAAATAAATACATAATTACACACATCATCACACACTAATTTTAAATATTTACAACTCTTATTTTCAACATTCAACATTCTTATTTTCAATATTCAAATATTACAACTCATATTTTTAAAACTCCCCCTTGTGATGATGATCATGATACAATGATTGCCTTCATTACGTGTTTTATAATGCCTCGTTAAAAACCTTACTAGGAAAAACTCATTGAGATAAAAACCATAGTAAGGAAAAAAGAGTACAGTCACGTAAACTCTCCCTCATATTAACACGAACGATTCTTCACAAATTTCGTAGATTGCGCATTCCAATGTTATATATATGCTTTCTGAATATTGTCGTAGGAAGTGCCTTGTGAAGAGATCTAATGAGTTTTTACTTGATTGAATGTAACGAATATCAATATCTTTATTCTTCTCAAGCTCTTGTGTGAATGCGAAGAACTTAGGGGGAATATGTTTAGTTCTGTCGCTTTTTATGTATCCCTCTTTTATTTGAGCAGCACATGCCGCATTATTTTCGTATAGTATCACAGGCTTCTTGTCAAATGATAATCCACATGAGATTTGGATATGTTCGGTCATTAATTTTAGCCACACACATTCACAGCTTGCTTCATGTAGTGCAATAATCTCGACGTGATTTGATGAAGTTGTTACAAGTGTTTGTTTCTGTGATCGCCAAGAAATTGAAGTTCCTCCACGAGTAAATACATATCCGATTTGGGAACTTGCCTTGTGTGGATCAGATAAGTACCCAACATCAACATAACCAATTATACTTTGATTGGTATCTTTTGAATACAAAAGTCCCAAGTCTGTCGTTTCTCGTAGATAACGGAATATATGTTTAATTCCGTTCCAGTGTCTCTTTGTAGGATATTAGCTAAATCTTGACAATAAATTTACAGCAAAAGATATATCAGGTCTTGTACAATTTGCAAGATACATAAGGGCACATATAGCACTTAGATATGGTACTTCTGGACCAAGAATAACTTCATCATCTTCACATAGACGAAATGGATCTTTTTCTATGTTTAATGATCTAACAACCATTGGAGTACTCAAATGATTTGATTTATCCATATTAAAACGTTTAAAGACCTTTTTTGTATAATTTGACTGGTGAACAAATATTCCACATTCTTTGTGTTCAATTTGATAACCCAGACAATACTTTGTTTTTCCAATGTCCTTCATTTCAAATTCTTCCTTCAAGTACGACACAACTTCTTGAATTCCCTTATTCGTTCCAATGATGTTTAAATCATCAACATATACAGCAATAATTACACATCTGGATGTTGTTTTCTTAATGAAAACGCAATTGCATATTGAATTGTTTACATATCCCTTTTTTATTAAGTGTTCACTTAGCTAATTATACCATATTCGACCCGATTGCTTTAACTCATATAATGATCTTTGCAATTTCACATAATAACATNACATCCATAACAGGAAAATACGTTTCTTCATAATCAATTCCAGGCTTTTGAGAAAAACCTTGTGCAACAAGTTGAGTTTTATATCTTACTATTTCATTTTTCTCATTTCGCTTTCGAATAAAAACTCATTTGTACCCAACAGATTTTACACCTTCAGGTGTAAGGACTATAGGTCCAAAAACATTACGTTTATTTAGCAAATCCAATTCAATCTGGATGGCGTTTTTCCATTTTGTATATGTACATAAGCAACAGGATGTTCAACAGTGATTCCCATTGACATACAATAATTATTGAAAGTCTGAGAAGTAAATTCACCAGCAGTATCAAGTCTAATTTTCTTGATTGTATGATCAGTAAATTGATTCCGCAATTTTATTATTTGAGCAAGTAATCTTGCAAATGCCACATTTTGAGTTGATAATAAACATACATGTGACCATCTGCTGGAGGCATCGATCAATACCATAAAATATCTAAATGGTCCACATGGTGGATGAATTGGCCCACAAATATCACCCTGAATACGTTCGAGAAACATAGGTGATTCATTTTAGATTTTAGCTGGTGATGGTCTTATAATAAGTTTTCCAAGAGAACAAGCTTTGCATTGACACTTATTATTTTGAAATATCTTCTGGTCTTTCAGCGGATGACCATGTGTATTTTCTATAATTCTTCGCATCATTGTTGAACCAGGATGTCCTAATCCATCATGTCAATTGATCGGTATTGAAGAATTATCAACTACCATTTTTTATTCAATTGGACTTATATATGTATAATGCAATCCAGTAAGTAACATTGGTAGTTTTTCAACTATATATTTCTTTCCTGATTTATATGTGGTAAGACACATATATTTCTCATTTTTTCATTTATTGTCTGAGTATCATACCCATGAGAATATATGTCATTAAAACTCAAAAAAAAAAATTTCGATTGTGATGAATACAAAACATCATTTATTAGAAATTTTGTACCATTACGTAACAAAAAATTTACTTTATCACAACCTTTTACGAAGTCTACAGGACCTGATATTATATTCACCATTGTTTTTGTTGGTTTTAGTTCCAAGAAATATTTTTTATCTCGAAGAATAGTGTGCGTTATATTACTATCAGGTATGCAAACTTCCATGAGATTAATTCCTTGTTTATCTTTGTTCATAGCATTTTTCATATTTGAACTTCAAAAAAAATATGCAATGAAAAAAATTACTGACAATACATATGTAATTTATTGAAAAATATAATGCATATCATAATTATATAATAAAACATTATCATATGAGTACATGAAAAATCAATTATTTTACATTTACATTCCACCAATATATTGTTCATTTTTAGAGAAATCGTTGAGAAAATATGCAGGATCAATATTTTTCATTTCTATTCCATTAGCATATTGATAATTTCCAGAGAAATCGTTCAGAAAATCTGCAGCATCAAAATGAGTTGAATCACTCATACAGCCACTGTGTTCAGTGAAGTTGGTCTCTTTTTCTTTCTCTTTTATCGATTCTTTATAGAGTTTGCAAAGGTGCTCGAGGGCTCGACAAATAAGAGACCAATGTTCAGGAGTGTCGCATTTAAAACAAGAACTTTCAAATCGTTTTGAGTGATTTTCATTAACACTCATAATCTCATGATGCCTTTTCAGTGGGTGGTTCGTGACGCCCTTTTGAGATGAGTTATAGAAGTAACAATCTTTATTATTTTCAAAACCACGGCTGCGACCACGACCATGACTACTTCCACGTCCACGTCCACGTCCACGACCACAACCAGGACCTCGACCTCGACCAAAACCACGACCTCGACCTCGACCAAAACCTTGTCTCTGAATTTGATTTTGGTTTCCAGGTTTAAATTTATTTTTACTTACAGCATTTACTTCTGAAAATGCTGTTGATCCAGTGAGTCAAGACTGATGATTTCTCATTAGCTGCTTGTTGTTCTTTTCCGCCATAAGAAGACAGGCAATAAGTTCAGAATATCTCGCAAATCCACGCACTCTATATTGTTGCTGTAGAGTTATATTTGATGCGTGAAACGTGAAAAATATTTTTTCAAGCATTTCCGATTCCGTATCCTTATGTCCGCAAAATTTTAATTGCGAGATTATTCGATACATCGCCGAATTGTAATCACTGACTTTCTTAAAATCTTGAAATCTCAACATATTTCATTCATCACGGGCGGTCGGAAGTATAACGTCTTTTATATGTTCAAATCTTTCTTTTAATCTTTTCCATATAGCCATGAGATATTTTTCGATAATATATTCACATTTTAAACCTTCATCAAGATGTCAACGTAAAAATATTGTAGCTTTTGCTTTTTCTTGTGATGAAGAGATACCATTTTTTTTAATGGTCTCGCTTAGACCCAATGACTCAAGATGAATTTCTACATCGAGAGTCTATGGCATATAATTTTTTCCTGTAATGTCAAGCGCAACAAATTCGAGCTTTTCCAAGTTTGAGATGGTGGTACTATAAAAATAACAATGCATTTTATTAGTTAAGTTATAAATTTATTAGAATGACAATACAAAATAACAGATAAATTATAATTACAAGCATGCTTAAAGATAAAAAAAATGTGTGGCGGATATTCTCCGATAAATACAAAACTAGTTAGTATAATAACCATAATAATTATACAAAATAACCTTAAAAGAGTCATCTTCTTCTTCTTCGAAAATTTTGATGAAGAAAATTTTTGGGGGAGGAAGAGTAAGTTTGGAGTGATTGAATTTGTTTGTGAAGTCATATTTATAGGGTAAAAACTAGCCGTTTATGACCGTTACATATTTTTTAAAAAATAAATGTATGTATATGTAAATTTTATGGTAATAATATGATATATATATAATGTTAATCATTTTTAAATATTTATGTATATCATATCACAATATTATAATGAGGTGTCAGTGACTCCTTTTATATAATATTGTGACATTATACAAATATATATATAATTATTATATAACACAATAAAAATATATGAACAGTTAAATAATCACATCACATTATTATAATGAGGTGTCATAGACTTCTTTTATATAATAACATGATATTATTCAAATATATATATATACAAAAAATAAACAGTAACACAATAAAATTATATAAGCAGTATAATAATATAATCACATCACGTTATTATAATGAGGTGTCATAGACTCCTTTTATATAATAACATGGTATTATATATTAAATATATACACAATAAAAATAAATAAACAGTAAAGTAAATATTCTTACTTTTGAATATTGTTACTTTTTTCTTGTGTTTTGGAGCTTGAAAAAATATAGAGAACCGAACCTTCGAATATCGTGCTGATAACGTGTTAAAAGTAAAAATTTACGGTAAAAAGTAAAAATCTCAAAACTCTCAAAATATATGTGGGGACCCGGACGCTAATCATGTTCTTAATCGTCATTGGTACTAATTAATCAATTATAATAGACATGGTCTAAATTTTTTTTTCTTTTCTTGTTAAATATAATATAAAATGCGGAATGTAATGGAATCACTCTACTATACATATCAGTATAAAAGAAAAGTACAAGTCTTGTACTATATACAATCATTTACAAACTAAGGTTCAACTACTAAATATCAAGTGTTCAACCCTATCTCAGATCAAGTCCGTAGTCTCCACTCTAATCACGATCTCTCTCTTCATCTCCTCGACCCTGAACCTGTCCCACCTGTTGTCATGCACACATACAAACACGACAACAGCCGGATAACTCCGGTGAGAATAAATCCCAGTATAAATCAACGAAACATGCAATCATATAATTAATATAAAGCATGAAGCAGATATCAGATATATATCAAAATCTGAAACATAATTAATATCAAACTATCAATCATACTCGTGACTCCACGACTCAGACTAGACTCAATCCTAGTCTAGGGATCCCGGTTTCCAGACGTTGGTATTCCTATATCGACCAACAGTAATAGAAGAAACTCCGATTCTATCCACGTCGATATAACCAAACATCCAGTGTCTTGACCTATCCGTCACAGACTGTGGCACTATCGCCAATACACTATCTTGTGACATCGTGCAATGTGCCCGTGGCGATCCCGCCACTATCAGGTACTTCTGTCACAAGATCACTCGTCTAATATTCGTCTAACACATGCTCTCTATACATCAATAGAACAAGCATATCAAATCAAATCAATGCAAATAATAACAAATAGTATGTGATTTAGGGAAACACAAGTATATCCTACTTGTGTCGATCTCCCAATACCACATTGACTTATACCTTTCGTTTGTAGTCTCGGTCTAAAGAAACGGAAGTTCTGAACTCAAGATTGTCTCTGTAAATCTGAAAGGACATATCGAGAATAATAATATCAACCTTCCATTCTCAATTCAATACTGAATCTGATTAATCTGCTTTTAATTCAAATCATCGGCATAACGGCACAATCTCAATATCCCCGTCAACTCAGACAACAATAGATATCAATTACAAATCATAACCAATATCCAATATAGTCCATAATCCAACCATAATCCAACCATAATCCAAATCTGTCCAATACAACTCAATATAATCTGAAAAATTATAACAAATCCGTAATCAATCTGTTTCTTAATCTGACTTCGATTCTATGATGTCTAACATGTCAAGAACATCATATATGAATTTTATTCAATTCTGAAAACAACATAATTTCAACACATATCAAAACGTAACAAAACTTACGTCCAGTTGTAGCCCGCGTCGATAGGAACACCGTACTGAAGTCGGATTTAAAATCTAACGGGCGGATCGAAATAAAAAGGCGTAAGGATTTCAAAAGCTTTTTCTGAAACTTTTCTCGATTCCTTGATTATCACTTCTGAGAAATAACCTTATATATATATAGCATGCATGGTTAAGATACGTGGCTCACTCTCCACACATTTCTGTCGGCGCTCGGGCGGTTGAAATTTACCGCTCGGGCGCGGCACTTTCTGTCCGAGCCTTCCATTGTTATCCACTGGCGCTCGGGCGGCAATATTCTACCGCTCGGGCGCCAGACGTTCTGTCCGAGTGATAAACTTATGGTGCACTGGCGCTCGGGCGGTTCTTTTCTACCGCTCGGGCGCCAGATGTTCTGTCCAACATCTTAACTTATAATGCACCGACGCCCGGCTTCTCCACTTAAGTTCCTACTCTGGCTCCTGAAATCTTAATTCTGTCAATTAATCAACGTCTGATTACATTGATTACATCTCGGGCATTACAATATATCAAACTACACTTTATAAAATTTTCTTTCTACTCAATTGTGATTTTCTTCACACATTGAGAGACATATTTATAGAATTTCTTTTAAAATAATCCAAAAATAAATACATCATTACATACATCATCCTACACTAATTTTTAAATATTTACAACTCTTATTTTCGACATGCAACTTTCTTATTTTCAACATTCAAATATTACAACTCATATTTTTCAACACTAGAGTCTATATGTATGAAACATTGTCCTATATTCACTAGCTATGTACTTAAATATCCTTGATTTATAATTGTAAAATAATAAATTTTAGAAAATAAAAAAAAATGAATTTTTAATATTAATATCAGGATTTGTATTAGGGGTGTCAATCGGGTCGAGTGGGTCGGGTTTCGGGTCAACCCGCGAATTTTTTTTTTTATTTTTTTCAATCCGAACCCAACCCGAACACGAACCCGTCTAACCCGAATCAACCCGTCTAACCCACATAACCCGAAATTTATTTATTTTTTTAAAAAAAATTAATGAAAAAAATTTGAAAAAATAAAAAATAATAATATTATTTTAATTTAGACACATAATAATAAAATTTCTGATTTAAATTTGAAAGTTTAATTGTAAAAAATTAAAAATATATTTACTAAATCAAATAAACAATTGTTAAAAAAATAAAAATATACAAAATAAATATTAAATGATGAAAATTTAACATATAAATATACAATAAATTTTGTTCAAACATACAATATATAAAAATATAAGTAATATTTTAAAAAAAAGTTTTCGGGTCAACCCGCGACTCAACCCGAACCCGTCTAACCCAACACTAACCCGAACCCACCCAACCCGAACCTGATTTTTTCGTGTTGGGTCGTGTCGAGTTAACAGGTCGTGTTGCATTTTGACACCCCTAATTTGTATAATAAAAAAGTTAATAATAAATAATAAGAAATAATTTTTTGATAAATAATAACAATGACGAGTCGTAAGAAGAATAATTAGTAAAATAAGAATGTATTAGTAACAAAATAATAAGAAATAATCAATGTATAATAAACAAAGTCATTGTAAGTAATAAGAAATTAATTATATAATAAATATTAACAAGAAAAAAAGATAATAACTAATGATATGAAATGAATTGGTAATAAAATAATAAGAAATAATAATAAAAAATAATAAGAATTAATTGAATATTTTTTAAATTTATTTATATTATTTTTATTATTATTTATTTATTTTTGTTTATTATATTTAGGTTAGGTAATTTTATACGCATAGTGAGGATATTTTGGTCATTTCAAGATAATACACAAAATTAACCCTCAATTTTAAAATCATACCAAACAATACATATTTTATCTCACATGTTATTTATCACTATCTCTCATTTTTTAATCACTCTAATTACTAATCTTTTAGTTATTCTATCAGTACCCAAAACTTCACATATTGTACCCAATTTGAGGCATATGTGAGGTTGAATCAACAATACCTCGATGCCCCTCCAAGTTTGTACTTAAAAATCCATAATTTGTACCCAATTTAAGACATATGATACCAAAAATGGATATATTATACCATAATATATTTTGTGCCAATAATCCTATTATTAGTGACATTTACTTGGAAGATACAAATGATAGTAAAAACTTGTTTTTCTCATTAAATATATGTGGTGTTGGATCAATACCACCACATTGTCCTAAGTTTTGTATTTAGATATCCATAACTTTTTATCTAGCTTAATCCATATCGTAAATAAAATTTGACACGGTATACCAAAATTTTCATATATTTTAAGAATCATATTGTTAATGACACTTGGTTAATATAAATAAATAGTAAGAACGTGTTTTCCTAAATCTTTTCTCATTTGTACCCCTCTAACTTCATACTTAAATGTTGAAACTTTTCAACAATTTCGCAATCTTAATTTTGATGTTAACAAAACTTGTTATTATGTTACTAATGATTTATCTTAGTGTGCCGAAGTTAGGATCAGTTACGAGTTGTCTAAATCACAAACTGAAGACCCAAATGATCGTATAAACTAAATCAGACAAGCTGATATGTCAAATGAGCAGTTTAGCTGATTGTCCAGCTGATAGGTAGTTTAGCAGGAGAAACTCAGAAGCCTGGCTAGTAGAAGGAGTGTCCAAATGATGAAGAGCCCAGCTGATCAGTTCAACTGAACAAGAGCGAAATCCGTTCAACTGACGAGTCGACTGATTTCGCTAGCCCAACTGAAGATCAGTTCAGCTGACTAGTTCGGAGCATCAGTTAGAATCTTTCAGTTGAAGAACAAGACAAACTCATTCAAGTTGATTCCAGCTATGCATAAAGGTACAAAGCAATTGTCCAGTCAAAGGACAATAATGAATGTTGCATCAGAGCATTAAAGACAAACGTTCCAGAAGGGCAGTCAAAAAGTCGAGACACAAAGTCCAAGGAACAAATTCAAGAAGCAACGGATAAAATTATTGAGTCTCACTGTACGATCAGTTTCCCGCCTATATAAAGAAAAGATCAGTGGAGACAAGGAAAAAAGAGAGAACCAGAGAGACTATGGTAAAAATAAAAGGGCACGCTTATTTGCCTATCTGCTTTCAAGAAGCATTCACCCTAGAGGGACACTTCATCACATTATCAGCTTAGATTAGAATCTCATTTCCCTCAGTATGTGAGAACACTTTTTTGGTGTATTCATTGTTCAGTTCTCACACACGAACACCACCACCACTCAAAATACAGTCTTGCACAAAGACATTAAACTTGTATATGCAGTCTTTGACACATAGACGTTAAAGAAGTGTTGGCTGGAAGGTGCTGCCTTCAGTCTAGACTAGGAGTTCAGTTAGGCAGTAGTGTAAGTCCCAAGCTGAGTGGGTTTGTACAAGTAGTTGTATAAATCAAAGTCTTCCAATGGATCCTACCAGAGGTGGTAGAAGGGGTGACATAGGAGCAGTTGAAGTCTCCGAACATCCATAAACATAACTTGTGTACTTAACTGATTAACTACTGTTTTCAAATTGGCTTGATCATTTAGAGCATCCGTCAGTTCAGTTCTTACTATAACTGAACTGATATATGTGACAATTAATCACTTACTTTTCAGTTATACAGTTTACATAAGTTAAAATGTTTTCAAATATAGACAACTTTCTTCACGAAGGATTACTTCGAGTTTCTTCCGGTTTGTTTTAAACCAAACTTGATTTAATTTATCGGTGTTAACATTATTAGAACACGAGCTATTGCAGCTCATTGGAGAATATTATGTTTGAAGTATCTTCGAAGGTGCTAGCACAAACGATCTTTCATTAAATATCCCTAATCTATACTCAATTTAAGGCAAATAGTATCTCAATTTCGATACATTATATTGCAATTTTCATGCTTTGGTGCACGTGGATCTATGGTTAATGACATTTGTCAAGTAGACACAAATAAATAATAGGAACGTTGTTAGAACATTTCATGTTTGCAATTTTGAATGTTCGCAATTTTTATTTTGATGTTAACAAAACTTGTTACTTTGTTTCTAATGAATTTACCCAAGTGCGCAGCCAAAACTGAAGCTATCGAGATGCAAAATGAAAGTGTCAACTGATTGCTTAAACTGAATCAGTCCAACTGAAATATCAAAAACCAGTTCAGTTGATAGGTATTTCAGCAGAAGACCTTCATAAGCCCGGTCAGCTGATGAAGAGTTCAACTGATGAAGAACCCAACTGATCAGTTCAACTGAATCAGTGAAATCAGTTCAGCTGACGAATCAACTGAATTTCACCACATCAGTTCGAGACCAGTTCAACTGACCAGTTAGGAGCCAATCAGCTTGCAGAACACGACAAGTTTATCTAAGTGGAATCCAGCTATGCACAAGGGGACAAAATCAAATGTCCGGTCAAAGGACAATAATGAACGTTGCAGCAGAGCGTAAAGTCGAGACGTTCCAGAATGGCTATCAGAAAGGACAAGACACAAATATCGAGGAATGGATTCAAACTACAACGGACTTATTTGATGAGTCTTGATGAACGATCACACGGTCTCTATAAATACAAGATCAAGACCATCAACAAAAGAGGGTGTGAAGATCAAAAAAAGGAGAGAAAAATAGGGCATGCCATCAGCTTAATAGCAAAACTCTCAGTGTGTGAGAATACTTTCATGTTATAATCAAAGATCAGTTCACACACACACACACCATCAATCACATACACACAGAGAATAGAGCGTACATTTGACTCACATACACACACACCCCATCACTCACATCTGAACTGATTTAGGCAATAAATCTTAAGATAGCAATTCAGTTACATGAAAGCTAACTGGATAAACATGATGTTTATTTAATCAAATACGCGTCCCTTGTATCATACATTTACGCACACCAGTAAGTGTAAGGGAAATTGCTACTACAATAGCAAACATTAAATAATATCAAATATCAGTTAGTTTATACATAATAGAACTGGACATACTAACAACTTGTCGCCTTGAATGCTTTGAATGCTGCATCGATCTTGAGTCTCTTTGCCAGAAGAGCTACTAATTTGACTTGAACTAGATCTCTTTGCTGGCTAACTGGTCGAGCTGACTCAAAACTGGACTCAACTGATGCTGAACCGCATTGATCATCTACTTTGATATGATATGACAATGGAGCGGCGGTATACTGCTGGTGATTAAGCTCCAATTTAATCATCCAACATCTCAACATAGATGGGCTTCGTTTATTGATCAGCTAAACTGGTAGACTGGCAGCTGAAATCTTGTCCACTGAATCAGTTTAGCTAATCTGCTGTCAGCTTGGACTCAATACCCTGCAAGTTGCTAAAACAACAAAATCCGCAGTTGAGAGAAGTGGCTACAATGTTAGTTGTAGAGCCAACAATCTTCCTCATTCCACGGTAAGCTCATATAAAATTTTTAAGAGGATTTTGAAATCCATTTTAAATATCATTTTGAATCAAATTTAAGGAAATCAGCTTTAAAATATCCTTCTTAGAACAACTAGCTCTAATACCAATTGAAGGATCGTATGAACACCTGCGAAGGTGCTTCAAACACTAAATTCTCCATGAGCTTCAATAGCTCGTGTTCTAAGAATATTTACAAAGATGAATTAAATAGATTTTGATTATAAATCAAGCAAAAAACACTCGAAGTAATCTTTCGTTAAGAAAAAAATGATATTTTATATCTTGTGCAACTGAATAACTGAAAATAAAGGGAATCAGTTCTGGCATATATCAGTTTAGTTATGGAGAAAACTGAACTGTCCATAACTGAACTAACGGATGCTCTAACTGATCAAATCAGTTTGAAAACAATAGTCAAACAGTTAAATACAAAATATATGTTTATGGATGTTTGGAGACTTCAACTCCTCCTACGTCACCCTTTCTATCTAATTGAGTAGGATATACTAGAAGACTTTGATCTATACAATGACTTGTACAAACCCACTCAGCTTAAGACTTACTCTACTGTCAAATTGAACTCCTAGTCTAGACTGAAGGTAGCACCTTCCAGCCAACACTTTTTTAATTTATGTTTGTCAAAGACTACATGCACAAGTTTATTGTCTTTGTGCAAGGCTCACTCAACTATTCAATAAGATCAACTCTCTGATATATGTGAGTGATTGCGTGTGCGTGTGCGTGTGTGAGAACTGAATAATGAATACCACATGAAGGTGTTCTCACACACTGAGAGAAATAAAGATTCTATACTAAACTGATAACACGTTGAAGTGTTCTCTCACAACTGGGCTGATTGCTTCTCTCTTTAAGCTGATAAGACTTTTAAGCGTGCCCTTTCTTCTTCACACACACTTGTTCTATTTGGTTGGTCTTCACTGATATACTATTTATAGGCGGGAAACTGATCGTACAGTGAGACTCAATAATTGAATCCGTTGCAGCTTGAATGCGTTCCTTGAGATTCATGTCTCGACTTTTCTGACAGCTATTCTGGAACATTTTGTTTTTAAGTATTGATGCAATGTCCATTATTGTACCTTGATCGTCCATTATTGTACCTTGATCATACAGTTGCTTTTGTATCCTTGTGCGTAGCAGGAATCAACTTGGATAAGCTTGTCTTGATCTGTAATTGATTGATTCTTAACTGATGCTCCTAACTGGTCATCTGAACTGATCTTCAGTTGGGTTGGTGAAATCAGTTGACTCGTTAGTTGAACTGATTTCACTCTTTCAGTTGAACTGGTCAGCTTGGCTCTTCATCAGTTGAGCACTTCATCAGCTGACCGGGCTTCTGAAGTTCTCCTGCTGAACCACCTATCAGCTAGACAATCAGTTGAACTATTCTTGATATATCAGTTGAGCTGATTCAGTTTGGGCAATCAGCTGACGCTTTCAGTTTGCGTCTCGATAGCTTCAGCTTTGGCTTGGTAATTAGTTTCATCTTCCCGTGCACTTTGATAAATCATTAGAAACAAAATAACAAGTTTTGTTAACATCAAAATCAAGATTGTGAACATGAAATGTTCCAACAATGCTGATTGTGAGGTGCTGCCTACAATCGTGAGTGCTGGGAGATCAGTTAGGCAGTAGCGTAAGTCTTAGACTGAGTGGGTTTGTACAAAAGTGTTGTATAAATCGAAGTTTTCTAGTGGATCCTACCCGAGGTGGTAGAAATGTTGCATAAATCAAAGTTTTTTGTTGTTCTGCTAACCGTTATTGTTCCAAATTGTTAATTATGAAATTGGATAAAAAGAAAAAAGCATCACATTATTCCCCAACAAAAGGATCAGTTGTACACAAACTCATTTTGATGCTTGTTGTTTCCTATTGCAACCCTACTTACTTGATGCTGAGAGCACAGACAAATTCCTGGCATAATGTCATATCTTTCATTCTGAGTGCTGCTTGTATATTGTTTCGGAATTAACTTTCACACCTTGTGGTAGTTAGATATTTTTAACCATTGCTTTATTTGCTTGTTCCTCTCTCAGAAGCTTTTTCAGTCGGAGTTGTAATGTTACTGATCACATGCTCTTTAGCCTGTCTAAGAGCTGGAGAGACTTATGAATTTTCAGTTTTATGAACAGCTCCAGATGTAGGTTCTGGGGATGTGTATGGAGTCTGGAGAATTGATGACACAGACCACAGCTTTTCAACCCAGTCTTTTAGAATCAAATATGCGAGGCAGGATATTATTTTGTCAACGATGGTTTCGTTTAACTTATCTCTCAATGTTGAGGTAATTTTTATCCTTTCTGCTAGTATTTTCATGCAGCTCATATGTTTATGTTGAGAATATGCCTGTTTCTGTATCAAACTTGTAAGACCTTTTGAGTGGACGATTAAAATTAAATAAGAATTAGTGCATTTAATAACAGATGGTAGTAGCAACTAGCAAATACACCCCTTGCAGGTGCATTTGACTTGGTTGGGTGTCGGGTAGAATATGTAAACCGACGAAGGTCTTTTCTGACATAGCTTTTTAAGAGATTGACTTGGGAAAGTAGAATATATTCCTGCTTTATTTTGTTTGAACACAAATATAAATTCAAGTTTTAGTGATTATGTGTATCTATCCTGCCAACTTAATGGATATTTGTATTGTCAGGGTCCATCCTCATCTGCTGTTATTATGAAGTTTGAACTTTTGTACTCGCTCATGTTGGAGAACAGGTAAACAGATAAAATTAGTGTTTCTAGTGTTGTCGGATGATAATGTTCTTCATATTGAACTCTGTTTATTGTTTTCCACTTTCTCTAATGGGTGATGGGTCAATATATCAAAAGTTCATAAATTCAGTAATTTTTTAAAACATTTGTAGGTACGATATTCATGCTTGTTTGGATTTATGCCCAGCTGCCATCCATGAATTTCGACTCCCTCCTAAAGCACTTTTGGGGTTGCATTCCTGTTGCCCAGTTCATTTTGATGCTTTTCATGCAGCATTAGTTGATGTAAGCGTGCATGGCTGCCTGCTGAAAAGTGGGGTCTACACTTCCTCGCTGAAGGTACCCATGTGTTGGATCTTGGTTTTCTCGTGCCCAAAACGCAACGAGAGTTTAAAATTTTTATTTTATTTTGACAATCAAAATATTTGTTTGAGCACTCTCATGGTTTTAATAAATAAACATACATAGGATGTTTAAAACTTTTACTTTAGTGAACAAATTTCACTTGGCTCCAACTACGCTGGTATAAGCGAGCATAGCTCTTGTTGTAAATCCCACGTACGTTCTTCGAGGCTCCTTTCTTTAATCTTCGAATTAGGTTCACGACTAGAAGATTTGTTCCTCTTCTAATTTTCACTAGAAAAATCAGAAGAGATTTTACGTTGGAGATCAAAATTTGAGAGGCGGCCCAAAATTCTTTTCAAAAGAGAGTGGCCGAAATTTTCATGCTTTGGGAGAGGGGATTTTCGGGATTCATCAAGGTGGTGGAGGCTAGGGTTATGACTTGCTCACTCTTATTTATAATTAAGCCAAGACCTAATACACATAATTAACATTAATGAGCTTGATTAATTAATTGGACTAGTCCAACTAGTTTTAATTAATTAATCAAAGTCCATTAAGAACTTTAATTATTTTGTAAGTTGGACTTGAACTCTCACAAGCCCATTAAACATACTTCCCACCAATTTTAATTTAATATTTAATAAACTCAACTTTTGAGCTTAATAAATTAAAACGATTATAAATTCAACATTTGAATTTATTATTTAAATTATAAATTCAACTTCTTGAATTTTATCACCTCCAAAATTTAATATTTAATAAACTCAACTTTTGAGTTTAATAAATTAAATTCTCAGATTTTATAAATTCAACTTCTTGAATTTATTCTCCCCAAATTTTATAAATTCAAATTCTTGAATTTACTATCTCATAAATTCAACTCCTTGAATTTATTTTCTCTAAATTTAATTATCATAAATTCAACTCCTTGAATTTACTATATCGTAATATAAATTTAACTCCTTGAAAATTTATTCTCTCAACGGGAACAAATGATCCAGTGCTTGTGTGACCCTCAATGGTTCAGGCATACAGCTAGCCGTGGGTTCACAATTCTTTGTGATTCAGGACATAATCCTTTATTCGGGCTTACCCTAATTTGCCCCATTCTACAACAATTGATCATGAAAATGTCAGAAATCATATTTCTGATAAAACCCATCGAACCATAGTAAGAGCGTTTAGTAGCATCGCCCCATGATTCCCTAGGTATCACTGATAGTGCCTGAAAAAACCAGTCGATTATGATTAACGTACAGTATGGTCCCTTCATCTCATATATTCCGATTGAATCTGTAATCATTGTTTCATCGAGAGTTGCATAATAATTCGATAACTATGTGATACATATGAATAATGGCATCGCATGTACTATTGGAGAACTCCTTCTCCAACGTGCATCTTATACTTTGACCAGAGATTCCATGCACTATTATTTCATCAGATCACATAGGATATCCACATCCGTAGGTGAGCGATGAATTCCCGACTACAATGCACTGGTTCCTACATGTGTCGCAACTGTACCCAATCTCGCCACCTGATGACTCTCCTGGAGCCGGTAAACGAGTCAAAGCACAGCCCTAGCATATAGAGCCTCAGTGTTATCCCGGGTCGTAAGGACCAATGGTGTACAATCATAACCACAGACTTATCCTCTCGATGAATGATAACCACTTGGAAAGTTCGATGGAGGATTGTTCGGTATAATCATTGATGACTACCCATCTGCATGTTTGGACATCTCTATGCCCTTACCAAGAAACGCGGTACACAACATCACAGATGCTAGTCTCGAGCTCAAGCGACCTTTATCCATGTTTTAGGCAGCTGAATCGACTAGGAACGAATTTAGATTATACAGTGCTTACAAACGAGTTTCAACATCGAATTACGATTCATTTGTGTTAAAGTATAATCAAGGTCTTTATCTATGTTGTCCACATGTGTATACAGATAAAGAAATAACAAACCATGAAATAATGAATTATATTAAAATAAAGATTGTTTATTACAACTGAGTCAATAAAATCTCTAGCCTACAGTTGGCTTACAGGGCATCTACTCTAACAATCTCCCACTTGCCCTAGAGCCAACTACCCATAAAATTTAATCACATTGCTTGGCGATGCTTTTCAAATAATGGTCCTAACAAGGACTTTGTAAGTGGATCAGCAACATTATCTGCAGAGGGGACTCTTTCGACTAATATGTCTCATCTTCCCACAATCTCCCGTATAATGTTGAACTTCCTCAGTACATGTTTCGATCACTGATGCGACCTTGGTTCCTTTGCTTGCGCAACGGCACCAGTGTTGTCGCAGTACACCGGGACTGGATCAACTCCATTAGGAATGACGCCCAACTCTCGGACAAAATTCCTCATCCAAACTGCCTCTTTTGCTGTAGCAGATGCAGCAATGTATTCAGCTTCAGTGGTGGAATCTGCAACGGTGTCTTGCTTGGAACTTTTCCAAGAGACAACCGCACCATTTAGCATGAATAAAAACTAGAGGTCAATTTCGAATCATCTACGTCACATTGGAAGCTAGAATCAGTGTAGCTTTCCAATTTCAATTCTCCACCCCCATAGACCATGAACAAATTCTTAGTCCTTCTCAAGTACTTAAGAATATCTTTCACGGCTTTCCAATGCCATGGACCAGGGTTCGCCTGATATCTGCTTGTAACACTCAGAGCTTAAGCAACATCAGGGCGTGTCGATATCATACCATACATGATACTACCAATGGCTGACGCCATATGGAATATGTGTCATCATCTCTATCTCATCATCAGTTTTGGGACACATAGCTTTAGATAGAGTAACACCATGACACATTGGTAATTATCCTCTCTTGGACTCTTCCATAGAGAATCGCTTCAGAATTGTATCGATATAAGTGGCTTGGGTGAGTCCTAGCATCCTTTTTGATATATCTCTATAGATTTGTATTCCCAATACATAGGATGCTTCACCCATGTCTTTCATGGAGAATTTACTTGCCAACCATACTTTAGTTGATTGCAGTAATCCTACATCATTCTCAATGAGTAGGATGTCATCAACCTAAAGTATTAGGAATGTCACTGCACTCCCACTAACTATCTTGTACACGCCTGGTTCATCAGGATTCTTAGAAAAACCAAACTCTTTGATAGTGCTATCAAATCTGCGGTTCCAACTCCTTGACGCCTGCTTGAGACCATATATTGATCTCTGAAGTTTGCATACCTTGTTCTCACGTCCTACTGATGTGTATCCCTCAGGTTGAGACATATAAATTTCTTATTTGATGTCTCCATTTAGGAATGCAGTCTTTACATCCATTTGCCATATCTCATAGTTATACCATGTTGCTATGGCTAATAGTATTCTAATGGACTTAAACATAGCAACCAGTGAAAAAGTTTCTTCATAGTCAATTCCTTGCCTTTGAGTATAACCTTTTGCAACCAGCCTTGTTTTGAAGGTCACTACCTTCCCATCCGTCCCAAGTTTTCTTTTGTAGATCCATTTGCATCCTATGAGAACGATTCTCTCGGGTGGATCTACTAATGTCCAGACTTGGTTTGAATACATAGAGTCCATTTCTGACTGCATGAGTTTAAGTCATTTGGTTGAATCAGCATCAGATATTGCTTCTTTGAAGTTCATTGGATCATATCCAACACAAGACTCATCATGGTCTTGTTCATGAAGAAGCATATATCTTGCAGGTGGTCTAATAACCCTATCATACCTTCTAGGAGCTTGTACTTCAACTACTGGTTGTTGGGGATTAGGTTCAACTACTATAGTTGAGGTAGTATCTTGAATTTCTTCAAGTTCTATCATCTTGTCTTTTCTACCTAATAGAAATTCATTTTTTCCAAAATGGTGGCATTTCTTGAAACAAACACTTTTGCTTCATTGGAATGATAGAAATAATATCCAACAGAATTCTTTGAATATCCTACAAAGTAGCACAAAATGAATCTACTATCCAATTTGTCTCCCACTGTTTGCTTCACGCAAGCAGGACATCCCCATATTCTCATGTAAGAATATTTGAGAGTTTTTCTCATCCATATCTCATATATTGTTTTATCCACTACTTTAGTATGGACATTATTCAACAACATTGTCGCAGTTTCAAGCGCAAAGCCCCAAAACAATGTATACAATTTAGTGAATCCCATCATAGATCGAACCATGTCCATCAAGGTTCGATTTCGACGTTCAGAAACACCATTCAATTGTGGTGTTGCTGGTGGAGTCCACTGTGAGAGAATCTCATTCTCTTTTAGATAATCCAAAGATTCAGCACTCAAATATTCTCCACCTCGATCAGATCGAAGTGTCTTAATACTCATTTCTAGCTGTTTTCTACCTCAGATCTGAATTCTTTGAACCTCCTTTCAAATACTTAAGATTTTTTTTTCATCAAATAAACATACTCATACCTCGAATAGTCATCAGTAAGGATAATGAAGTAGGATTGTCCATATTTTGTGCTAACACTTAGCGGGCCACAAACTTCTGTGTGGATCAAATCCATTAGACCATGCGCACGTTCCACGTTTTCATTGAATGGAGTCTTTGTCATTTTTCCTTTTAGATAGGACTTACAAGTAGGTAGAAAATTTATGTCTGACAAGTCAAACATGTCTTCTCTCACTAAGTTGTGCATTCTTCTTTGGGAAATGTGACATAATCTAGCGTGCCATATTTGTGCGGGATTTGGATCATCTAACTTTCTTTTGTTTGTTGTTGAAATCATATTTACTTGAACATTCATTTATCATTTCCAGAATATTTCTGGCGCATATAATTTCTTATGTCCGGAATTCTTGCAGTGAAATAAATATATTCTGACTTATCGGGCTTTGTTGGCCTTTTAAGTGTCCTTCAGAGTTTGCCTCTTATTGAGATTGTTTTTCTTGTGAGGGGCAGAACATTTCTTTCCCTTACCTTGTGGGCCATTTTTCGTCTGACGAGAGGCCCATTAGAAAAACAAAAATTTCTTGTTTTACGGTGATCTCATAAGTTATAAGCGTATTAACTAGCTCTTCAAAGCTATCATCTATCTTATTCAAATTGAAGTTCACCATAACCCCGTCAAATAAGGAAGAGAAAAACAACAAATTGATGTTATTTAGTAACTCGTTAGGAATCACATATTCCAGGCCCACCACATTCTCAATAAGCCCAGTCATACGTACACCACGCTCATGGGCCAAAGCCCCATGTTGCATACGTGTAGTCATGAGCTCCTTGAAAGTGGTGTGCATCATTGTATGAGTTTCATGAGCCATGCAACTCTTGCACGTGTATTCGAATGTCAGCAGCATTCAACATTTCCTCAAACTGTCCCTACAGTTCATTTGACGTAAAAGCGAGCATTTTACACTTTAGCTTGCATACTATGGTCCTACCATCTTCCATGCTTTGTCAGTTCAGTAGGACTGACATTAGTGTGTATGTCATTTTCTCCGAATTCAGAACAATTTCCCAACCAATCTTGAAAATTAGATTCGGTTGGCTTGTTAATAACAGAAATGCATTACGTGAGGAAATCGAAAATATACTGATATGGAAACAGAATAAGGGTTGCTGATTATTTTAAAATAATTCTAAGATATAAAATATGGATTTTATTTTATAAATCTCCCTCCCACTATTTTGACATTTCCACCACCCTATGATGAAAAAGGGAAATCGTATTTTCTTAGTGGGCACGTAGAGTCCAATTAGTAAATTATAATCCCGAATAATATCAGCCAATTATAATTTCTAAAAGGTAGAATCCAATTGCATCCCTATGCAACCTCCGCGTGTTTCGCCTCACGTTTAATAAGGACCCAATAATATGACGCCGTTTATTTTCATGTGTCAAACCGACCCATCAATATTGAATTGTAGTGGACGGTCGCCATGAGTTCCACAAATAATATGAGCCGAAGTCATGGGAGTTCCACTCAATTCACATCATATGTCCGGTGGAAGTCACAGGTTTCCGACGTCCAGGCCTCCCCAATAATATGAGCCAGACACTGTATGCGGGTAGCGATCAACATGCAACCACGGTTGATGGAAGGCAAGGAAAAATTAAACTCTTTTAATTTTTACTTTTCTGGTTTGATATAAATTTTGAATCATATTCAAAATGAAGGATTTTAATTTTAAAATTGTCTCATCATTTTAATTTAAAAATCGTGTGCCATGTTTGTATGTTTGCCGGATCATGAAACTATATTATTTAATAATATACATACATGCATACTACTATATATCGCATATATATCATAATATGACAATCAATAATAAATAAGGATGATCGATCGCCAACACTATTAGATCCATGTGAGCCAGACATGGATCCAGGTCCAAAACTTAGGTGAATGCAGGGATGAAAATGCAACTATTACAAGAGCTTCCAATATTTTACATGTCTTCATCTTGTGCATCGGGCCCACCATCTTCCAGTCTTGATCTCTCACTATTTCTAATAATTATATTTAAATAGCCATGGCACATAAAGGATACATCTCGTGGGGGTGGGAACGGGTCATAAACCGGGCTCACTTTAATAATATCAAATATTAACAAAATGAGTAAAACAGTAAAATATCCTAACATACACCTAACACATTGGTCAAGACTCTCGATCATCCTTCATGCATTTGATATCAAATATTAACATCAATTAATTAAACAAATTTAATTAACTGTTAAATCATGTATCTAATAATTTTATTTCTAAACACCACAATTATTAACGAATTTAATAAATTAAATAAACACTTTTATTTAATTTCTAATTAATTCAATAATAATTGATTTCTTGTAAAACTCACTTTTACCATAAATAATTAAAATCATATTCTAATTATTTATTTTACAAGAAAATTATTAATTTTCCAAAACTTAATTTTTTTTCAAAAGATAAATTGAACTAATTTTCATAAAATATCAATTTAATCCAAAGTTTTGAAAAAATCAGAAAATCGCACCTTAGGCCCAAACAATTCAAGCACATTATTCCGCACAGTGCCCGAGACCTTCCCGGGCAGCCGCCCGCACTGCCCGAACGTTTTGGGCAGACTCAGGAGCCCTGTGCGCAGCGCGGCGGCACGCCGTGTGCGCAGCGTGCAGACGTTCCGCACGCCGCGCGCTGTCCGGGCGCTCCTCACAGCGCGTGCAGGCGCGCACAGTGCACTACCTGGAACAGTTCCGGGCAGCCCCCCATATTTATTTTTCTAAAATAATAAATTTTTTTATGGTGCATCAATTTTATAAAAAATTTTCTTGTGTGGTTAGAAATAAATTATTCAATATGAATTAAAACCATACGATATAGAGAACCTGACTCTGATACCACTATTGGATCTTGGTTTTTTCGTGCCCAAAACGCAGCGGAAGTTTAAAATTTTTATTTTATTTTGACAATCAAAATATTTTTTTGAGCACTCGTATGATTTTAATAAATAAACATGCATAGGATGTTTAAAACTTTTACCTTAGTGAACAAATTTCACTTGGCTCCAACTACGCCGTTATAAGCGATTGTAGCTCTTGTTGTAAATCTTACGTACGTTCTTCGAGGCTCATTTCTTCAATCTTGGAATCAGGTCCATGACTAAAAGATTTGTTCCTCTTCTAATTTGCACTAGAAAAATTAGAAGAGATTTTACGTTGGAGATCAAAATTTGAGAGGCAGCTCAAACTTCTTTTCAAAGGAAAGTGGCCGAAATTTTCATGCTTTGGGAGAGGAGATTTTCGAGATTCATCAAGGTGGTGGAGGCTAGGGTTATGGCTTGCTCACTTTTATTTATACTTAAGCCAAGACCTAATAAACATAATTAACATTAATGGGCTTGATTAATTAATTAGACTAGTGCAACTAGTTTTAATTAATTAATCAAAGTCCATTAAGAACTTTAATTATTTAGTATGTTGGACTTGTACTCCTACAAACCCATTAAACATACTTCCCATCAATTTTAATTTAATATTTAATAAACTCAACTTTTGAGCTTAATAAATTAAAACGATTATAATTATAAATTAAACTCTTTGAATTTTATCACCTCCAAAATTTAATATTTAATAAACTCAACTTTTAAGTTTAATAAATTAAATTCTCAGATTTTATAAATTTAACTCATTGAATTTATTCTCTCCAAATTTTATAAATTCATAAATTCAACTTCTTGAATTTACTATCTCATAAATTCAACTCTTTGAATTTATTTTCTCAAAATTTATTTATCATAAATTAAACTCCTTGAATTTACTATATCATAATATAAATTCAACTCCTTGAATTTATTCTCTCAACGAGAACAAATGATCCAGCGCTTGTGTGACCCTCAATGGTTCAGGGATACAGCTAGCTGTGGGTTCACAACTCTTTGTGATCCAGGACATAATCCTTTATTCGGGCTTACCCTAATTTCCCTCATTCTATGTATCAACAATTGATCATGAAAATGTCAGAAATCATATTTCTGATAAAACCCATCGAACCATGGTAAGAGCGTTTAGTAGCATCGCCCCATGATTCCCTAGGTATCACTGATAGTGTCTGCAAGAACCAGTCGATTATGATTAACGTACAGTACGGTCCTTCATTTCATATATCCCGATCGAATCTGCAACCATTGGTTCATCGAGGGTTGCGTAATAATTCGATAACTATGTGATACATATGAATAGTGGCATCGCATGTACTATTGGAGAACTCCTTCTCCAACGTACATCTCATACTCTGGCCAGAGATTCCATGCACTATTATTTCATCATATCACATAGGATATCTACACCCGTAGGTGAGCAGTGAATTCCCGACTACAATGCACTGGATCCTACATGTGTCGCAACTGTACCCAATCTCGCCACCTGATGACTCTCCTGGAGTCGGTAAACGAGTCAAAGCACAGCCCTAGCATATAGAGCCTCAGTGTTGTCCCGAGTCGTAAGGACTAATGGTGTACAATCATAACCACAGACTTATCCTCTTGATGAATGATAACCACTTGGAAAGTCCGAGGAAGGGTTGTTCGGTATAATCATCGTACGACTACCCATTTGCATGTTTGGACATCTCTATGCCCCTTACCAAGAAACGCGGAACACAACATCACAGATGCTATTTTCAAACTCAAGCGACCTTTATCCATGTTTTAGGCGGCTGAATCGACTAGGAACGAATTTAGATTATACAGTGCTTACAAACTAGTTTCAACATCGAATTACGATTCATATGTATTAAAGTATAATTAAGGTCTTTATCTATGTTGTTCACATGAGTATACAGATAAAGAAATAACAAACCATGAAATAATGAATTATATTAAAATAAAGATTGTTTATTACAACTGAGTCAAAAAATCTCTAGCCAACAGTTTACAGGGCATCTACTCTAACACCAGGTTTGTTACAATTTCCATTTTTTGAGGTTAAATTTTGAATAATAGGGAGGTAGCGAAGAGAGAAACACATATAACACAAGATCCGCGTAACTCTACCAAGGAGGCTTGGATCCACGAGAAAGGTGCTCCATGTATTATGACTCTCAGTGATACCTCTTACTTCATAATGCAATCATCATACCTTTATATATCTGAGAAAACACGTTGGGGATAAATATGGTAGGAAATACTACGTAGATCACAATATGATCAACTCGGGTTAGTTTTGCTTATGATGATATCAATAATTATTGTGATACCAGTGATTATTGTTTTATCAACTGTTTATCATTATTTTTATTAATAATGTATTTCATTGAAATTGTTGTGTCTTTTCAGTTACCTTCGAGCAAACGAAGAAGATACTGTTGGAGAGAATAATAAGTCAAAGCAAGTACGTATCTTCTGGGCTATCTCTTTTGCTGGAAACTCTACTTGGCTCCCTCTCAAATTGGATAATTTATTACTGATTTTCTCTCTCTTTCTCTCTCATTTTTTCCTTTACGCATCAGGCTCCTTTTTCATTGTCCTCAATATTTCACTAATATGAAATAAGTACAACTGTTGATATCATTGTATAATTTTATCATGTGTTGCGTGTTAGAGTAGATGTCTTGCAAGTCAACTGTTGACTAGGGATTTTATTGACCCAGTTGTAAAGAACAATTTTTATTTTAATATAATTCATTATTTCATGGTTTGTTATTTCTTTATCTGTATACCCATGATTTCAAACATAGAGAAAGACCTTGATTATACTTTAATACAAATGAATCGTAATTCGATGTTGAAACTCATTTGTAAACACGGCATATTCTAAATTCGTTCCTAGTCGATTCAGCCGCCTAAAACATGGATAAAGGTCGCTTGAGCTCGAGACTAGCATCTGTGATGTTGTGTACTGTGTTTCTTGGTAAGGGCATAGAGATGTCAAAACATACAGATGGGTAGTCATATGATGATTATACCGAACAACCCTCCCTCGGACTTTCCAAGTGGTTATCATTCATCGAGAAGATAAGTCCGTGGTTATGATTGTACACCATTAGTCCTTATGACCCGGGACAACACTGAGGCTCTATATGCTAGGGCTGTGCTTTGACTCGTTTACCGGCTCCAGGAGAGTCATCAGGTGGCGAGATTGGGTACAGTTGCGACACATGTAGGATCCAGTGCATTGTAGTCGGGAATTCACCGCTCACCTACGGGTGTGGATATCCTATGTGATCTAATGTAATAATAGTGCATGGAATCTCTGGCCAGAGTATGAGATGTACGTTGAAGAAGGAGTTCTCCAATAGTACACGCGATGCCACTGTTATAGTTATCACATAGTTATCGAATTAATATGCAACCCTCGATGAACCAATGGTTGCAGATTCGATCGGGATATATGAGATGAAGGGACTCTACTGTACGTTAATCATAATCGACTGGTTCTTGCAGGCACTATTAGTGATACCTAGGGGATCATGGGGCGATGCTACTAGACGCTCTTACCATGATCCGATGGGTGCAATCAGAAATGAGTTCTGACATTCTTAATCAAGGTGTTGATGAAAAGAATGGGGCTAAATAGGGTAAGCCCGAATAAAGGATTATGTCCTGAATCACAAAGAGTTGTGAACCCACGGCTAGCTGTATCCCTGAACCATTGAGGGTCACACAAGTACTGGATTGTTTGTTCCCGTTGAGAGAATAAATTCAAGAAGTTGAATTTATATTATATAGTAAATTCAAGGAGTTGAATTTATGATAATTAAATTTTGAGAGAATAAATTCAAGTAGTTGAATTTATAAAATTTGAGAATATGATTTATTAAACTCAAATTTTGGGTTTATTAAATATTAAATTTTGGAAGTGATAAAAATTCAAGGAGTTTAATAAATCATATTCTCAAATTTTATAAATTCAACTACTTTGGGTTTATTAAATATTAAATTTTGGAAGTGATAAAAATTCAAGAAGTTGAATTTATAATTTAAATAATAAATTCAAATGTTGAATTTATAATGTATTTAATTTATTAAGCTCAAAAGTTGAGTTTATTAATTAATAAATTAAATAAGGTTGGTATGTTTAATGTGCTTGTAAGAGTACAAGTCCATCATAATAAATAATTAAAGTTTTAATAGGCTTTGATTAAATTAATTAAACTAGTTGGACTAGCCCAATTAATTAAATCAAGCCTATTAATGTTAATTATGTCATTAAGCTATTATTTAATTATAAATAACACATGTTTAGAAAAAAAAACCCTAGCCTCCACCACATGATTTACGTGACTCCCACTTTCAAAAGAAAAAAAATTGGCCTCTTTGGTTTTTCTTTCCAAGGTTGAGCCGCCTCTCGTTTTAGTCTCCAACGTAAAATCTCTTTTAAATTTTCTAGTGCAATTTGGAAGAGGAACATACCATCCAGTCGTGGACTTGATAGGAAGATTTCATCGAAGAAAGTTCGTAGGGAATCGACAAGAGCTAATCCGTTTATACCGGATTAGTTGGAGTCTAGTGATTTAATTCACAAAGGTATAATTTTTAAACATCCTATGCATGTTTAATTCCTGAAAACCATACGAGTGTCCAAAAGAATTATTTTGTTTTCAAAATAAAATAAAAATTTTAAACTTCCGCTGCGTTTGGGCACGTAGAAAACCGAGATCCAACATTGCGAGCATAAATCTGATGTGATTTTAGCATTAGGCATACAATTATCATACTGTGCTTATGGCTTCATTTATATGTCAATTCTATATATGGATGTTTCTGATTACTTGTGATCCAGGCAAGATTATCAATCTTCATTATCTAATTCTGTTGTATTTTTGTTTCACATTTAGATACAAAGTGTTTTTTGTAGCATTTTGGGTTGCCTTGGAAGCATCCTCAATTTCCACTACCTTGCATTTGTTGGTGTTGGTGAGTTGTTGATGTTTCAATTTTTTTAACAGGTTATGCTTGTTAAAGCATTATCAAGTGCCCGTGATATACTAACAGAAGAGTTTCTAAAGATCAGCAAGGTTATCAATAACAACCAATTGATATAAAACGTATTACTTCTAATGACTGGTTTGGTTTTATTTCAACATCAGATTCGACAATGGCCGGTGCTGAAGTTTTAGCAGTAGTTTCAAGTAAACATGGCAATGTATCTGAGGTCCTTTGTTAATTTTGCCTACTCATTTTGTTGCTTTAGTTTTCCTTTTGCTCCTATTAAAATTTTGTCTTATTCTGTTTCCTTCTGAAACCTTTTCGTGTATGGTGCTTTTATTCCTTGAACAGAAACCAAATGGTGAAGTTGATATTCAAACTTGACGTTTTTCTCCATTCGTTATCTGAAGATAAACTACTGCATATATTTGATTCCAGCGGCAATCAATTGTTCTACTTATGGAGTATATTTTTGAACTTTCACAGGTTTGTTTTTATCCTCTGATCTTTTTCTAATAACAAGGAGGCATCGTTTTGTTTCTATGCTATCCTCTAGTTGTTTTTTTGTCTTCTATATTTTGTCCTTATCATTGCTTTCCTCCATCTCACCCTTAGTTAGAGTGCTTATTGACGGATGTTGTAAGAGCTATTCTGAAGAATTTTCTTGAATTTTTAATTTATCTGATTCACCATGTGATTTTTTAGGGGTACTACTGATACTTATTTCTTTTTCAGGGCTAACATAAAGAAGATTCTTGAATTTCTTCGTAACCAGTGGACCATTGATCGGAAAGCTGAATGGTCAATCTGGATGATTTACACTAAGGTTGAGATGCCTCACCAGTATATAAGCAGTGTGGTAGATGAATCCTCTTACCATGTATTACGTGGTAAAACTGGCCGGAAGTTAACTAACGATGTAATTGCCTCAACACTTCTATTCGATTTTTAGTTCCTCTCTTTTTTCCAACTTGCTATTTAAACCAGTTTTTTGTGCAGCCTGCACATACTGCAGCTATGAGAGCGGAACTTCATAGGCGAAGTATTGCACAAATGAGGGTGAGTTCTAGACAGTGCCACATAATTGCCCTTTAGTTGTTGTTGGCGCAAAATTTTAAATAAGCCCAAATTGATTGAGCCCAAACACAAAAGAAAATAAATAAGCGTGAAGATAAAATAAGCCCAACAATTTGAATTTGTTTGACCAAATCAAGGAGCGCTTAAACAGCAGAAGAACGTGGGAAAAATCATGGGCAAGATTGTGGGATCATGGGGGAGTGGAGAAGAACCGCCATAGGCACTGGGAAGAAAAAGGACATCGGCAGAAAGAAAGACACAACAGAACACAACTCTCAACACACAGACAAATCTGCAAAATAGTCTCTGCAAAAATTCAATCTTCAAGCATTAGTTTTAAGCATTCCAGCATATTTCTAGCATTCTAAGACTTATCATTTTAGATTTCAGCAACTTTATTTGTTATATTTTTATGTCTTGTAAATTCCTACTGTTTATTGAAAATATAGACGATGTCAGGGGTTTATTCCTCAAATTCCAGTAGTGTTCTTCTTTTTTGGCGTTATATTAGTTTAGGAGATTAGAACCGACGATCGAATTTAGGATTCGCTTTCGTTTGATAGTTAGAAGTTAGATTTTTACTGTTTTTAACATAAATTGGTGCATTTTCGCACCTGGCACGCCCGTAAATTAAATATTGTGCAAACATATTTTTGGTACGGGACACCATTATGCCGCCAAGAAGGAAAGAAAACGTCAATCAAGTGGATGGGGAGTCTCTACCAAGCCAGGAAGAGACTCATGCTCCGCAGACAGAACAATCGGCTACTGAAAAGCCGACCGGGGAGTGGGATTTGCATCGAAGTCATGTTCCAGAGGCATATGCTCATATTTCAAATCATTTGGTTGAAAAGTTGACTGCTATGAAAATTGAAGAAATATCACAAGCACTGTCCAAAGCTGTATCTGATTGCTTAAAGACAATATTGGGTAAACCGAACCAATCAACCAACAAAGAGCAGAATGCAAGTGAAAAAGAAGGGAACCAGGGAAGCAATCAAGTCCATGAATTTGACCAGGGAGTAGGAAACTCAAGGGCTGGTGATCCTCGCCGCCCAGAGTTCGCACTCCCAAACCAACAGAAAGGAAAGTACACACCACCATATAAAAAAGAGGAAACTTTAGGTGGAAGAGTTCGGCCATATCCGCGTATAGATGGGGCAGGGAGTTCGAAACAACCTGTCAACCAAGTTTATGCGATTACTAATCTTTTGTATCAATCAGGAATGTATGATGATATACCACACTTGGGTTATCAGGGAGTTGATAGAAGTTTCCAAGGATGGAATTCTGGTTATAGTACAGGGGCTCAGACTCGGGGGGTAAACTATTATCACCATCCGTTCCCCAACAATAATGCAGCAATGATCGATTCTGATATGGTTAGAGAAACTGTGCAAGAAATGTATGGGCCGGACTTGAGACAAATTGGCCGCCCAGAGTTTCACAAGCCATACCCCAACCACATAGATGTCAACAATCCATTTCCCAGAGGTTACAAAGTACCAGATTTCAGCCTATTTTCTGGAGAAGATAGTCAATCTAGCCTCGAGCACATTTCTAGGTTCACTATAAGGTGTGTGGAGCTGGTGAACTCGGAAAACTTTAATAGTTTGAAGTTGAGATTGTTCCCAAATACCCTTACTGGCACGGCATTTTCGTGGTATGCCGCACTTCCCCGAAATTCAATCTTAAGTTGGCAAGATATGGAGAAGCAATTCCATACTCAGTTTTACCGAACTGAGCCTGAGGTGTGCATCGCTGATTTGTCAAAGATGTTTCAGAAAAAAGGAGAAACAGCTGATATGTTCTTTTGTAGGTTCAAGAAAACAAAGAACGAGTGCAAGGTGTTTCTGCTAGAGACTGAGTTTGTCAAAATAGCCCAAAAGGGGCTAGACTTTGAGCTGCAGAAGAAGTTTCAGGGTATGGAATTCAGAGATTTCTTTGAACTTGCAGCAAAGGTTGGGGAGTATGAGGAACTATTGACAGAGAAGTCATCTAAGGAGAAAACAACAATGAGCTCTTATTACCAGGAGGTGGAAGAGATTGCGCTGGCTGAAATTCGATCGAACGGCTCGTGCATAGTCCCTTTACTCAAGAGAAATTCCACAGAGTCGGAAAAGAAAAGCACCACCACAAATGTCGCATGCTTGGGTTTAAGAAAAATTGCATTTATGCATGATTTTTATACGTGATGAAAATGATAATGTTTTGAATGACGGAAATTAGTTGTGGCTATCGAAGTATATGTAAATGTTTAAGGCGTATATGTAAATGCTGATGATGAGGCCTAGGCACAGTGGATGGGTAATCCTGTCACTGATGTCCGACAGCCACCGGGTACCGCAGTTCTATGTATGATGGATCCATCGTAAATGATGATGTACAATAGTCACCTCTAATGAACTAAATTTACCAATGATAAATGATGAATGATAAATGATGAATGATGAACGATAAATGATAAACTATGAATGATGAATGATGATTAACGATGAGCTGTTTTAACACGTCATGATTTTACACGACACGTTTATGTTACGTTTTTAAAGTTCATGAAATGTATGTTGAGTATGATATTTTTCACTGCTGTGTGCTATGTATATGTATTTGCTATTAACGGTGCAGGTGTGTTGAGTCTTTAGACTCACTAGGCGTGTGTGATGCAGGTGAGCTTAGTGATGAGGGGACTGGAGGTGCCGAACTCTGAGTAGGCAGACCTGGTGCGATGACACGATCCGAGGACCACACGTTTTTCCACATTATGATTTATGAGATTGAAAGGAAATAAACATTTTTACACGTTGATGATTTTAAGATTTTTATTTATTTATGGTTATTTTAAACTGCACGATTTTACTGTCAAATATTTAAGATCATTTTTAAATATTATATTTTCTGTAGATCGCATGCATGTGAAACATTTAAATGCTATTTCGAAAATGTGAGCTTTTAAAAAAAAAATATCCCGTAGAATTTTAAAATGAGCGAGATGTTTCATTGAGACTTCATGTGATGTGGCCTTGGGGCCACTGATGTAAATATCCGTTGTTTATGGTTCAATAATGAGGCTGATCAAATGAAGTAGGCCAGTAGGCCACTTTCATCATTTTGGAGGTATCTTATTTCATTGGGGAGTCGGGTGAAGAAATAATCGCGAGCTGGGAGTTTTAAGCCAACCTTTGGTTTTGCTTGAAATTATTGAAGTGAGTTGGGTTCACTGGATTAAGAACAAATAGAAACTCCTTCCCAACCTCCAATACACAACATCACATATTACAAACCCATCTTCACTCCATATCCATCATCCAACAATCACAATACCAAACTAACAATCAACAAATATAAAGCGGAGCCACCGTATGCAAGAGCAGTAAGTAGACGTGTATGCGGGAAAGGGGTCCAACTGAAGTACAATGCATGCAAATGGCTGCTTGGGTAGGGGAAATGTGACCCAAGTGATGTGCAACACACAAAGAAAATATTAGAGTTACCTCTTGGCTGCCAATTCATGGTCATATGCACGTTCATTAAACAAGAGAGCCAGTGATCTAGCGAGGAGTTATGCCAACATATGACTTGAATCAGTTGTTTGTCAGTGGGGTGCCCAAAACCACCCAACTCCCCATAAGAAACAAAAGGAAATGGTGAACCAGGGAACCACGATAGTTGGTACGTCGGTCTAGCGAAGAATGACAACGACAAAATTTTAATGTATTCTGGTTTAGGCAAATTCACAAACACCATGAAGGCACAATGGTGATCAAAATAACTTATGGGTTGGCACGAACGGCGTAATGAAAAAAACAAGGGACGAAGGTGGAGCTAAGATGGTGACTTGCGTAGAAGATGCACTCGCGGAGTTCGAACCAGGGAGGCGCGATGAAGAAGAGCCTGTAGCCGTGATGTGGTTTGGGAAAAAGAAACAAGTGAAGAGGTTTTGTGGTCAGATTTTCAAACCCAGAAATTGAGTGAAGAAAATGAGGGTGCGGGATTATGCAAGATGGAGTAAAAGAAACAAAGAGGAAGGAAAGGCGAGCAAGCTCTAAGGGGCAGCTATCTTTCAGTGGCAGCAAAGAACAATAGACAAGGGAGGAAGAAAGGGAAGAAGAAAAGGTACTGGAGAATATGAGTTTGAATCCGTATGAGAAAATTCCAAGAGGCAGTGTGACTTAAAGTCCAATAGAGAATTGGGCTTGGGTGCTTGGCCTATCACTGCGAGCCCATTTCACAAGAAGAACAATTTTGGACCACACTATTACAAATGAGTGGATTAAAATAAGGCTTATATACAAGCATTTTGGCCCAATGGGCCAATGCTTGCAGGGGGCATTTGTTGGCGCTAAATTTTAAATAAGCCCAAATTGATTGAGCCCAAGCACAAAAGAAAATAAATAAGTGTGAAGATAAAATAAGCCCAACAATTTGAATTTGTTTGACCAAATCAAGGAGCGCTTAAACAGCATAAGAACGTGGGAAAATCATGGGCAAGATTGTGTGATGCGAATCCACGTACGAATAAAAGCAAACACGATTAAATATGAATCGCGCCCTCAATTTAATATCGGACAAGGAATTCGTGTTGTCCCGATCTTTTGAATCAAGTGTGTGTGTTGTGATTTTCACCTCTAAACTATGAGAAGTTTAGCAACAAATAATCACGAGATAAACAATTGAAAATTATAACGAACCTTCAAAGAACAAGTCTAAGACAATCCGCACAAGCACGATCGACAAGCGCCACAAAGTTAAAAACTTTGATAAGTTTGATTTTTGTTTACAAAGCTAAAGCCTTGAAAAAAGTTGAGAGAAAACTCAAAAAATTTTATAAAATATCAATGATAGTCTCCAAAAGTGTTTAATTTTTCGTCCATATATTGACTACAAATCAAAAGGTATGATAAATCTAGTTACCTAACTAATTAAAACTCTAAAATAGGAAAAGATAATGTTTCTCGGAACAAGGCGCGCTCGAGCGCGAGATTCAACCGCTCGGGCGCGGAGTCTTCTGGACAGGTCGCGCTCGGGCGGTAATATTTTACCGCTCGGGCGCCGCTGCTTCTGGAGTTCACGTCCTGGACAGTATGTTTGGCGCTCGGGCGGTAAGATTTGGCCGCTCGGGCGCCGTTGTATCTGGACTCCTCTTGATTTAGCACTTGAATAATGTTCCTTTGGCTCCCAAACTTATTTCCATGCATCTCGAACCCTTCAGCACTTTGCACCTCGCTTGTAAGTCCTTCTTCCTTGCTCATAAGCCCCTGCAACGCCTCTTTAAACTTCTTCAGTCGTCCCCTCGTGATTGGTCCCGCTGGTAACTCTAAGGGATCCCATGCTTTCCTTGGGACGTGCACATCCGTGTTCGCATCATCCTCCCCTTCTTGAAAAGGATTTGTCCTCAAATCCAGCTCGTCACCTACATCAAACAACGACAAGTCACTAACATTGAAAGTAGAACTCACGTTATACTCACCTGGTAGATCGAGTTTGTAGGCATTGTCATTGATCCTTTCAAGTACTTGAAATGGTCCATCACCCCTAGGTAATAGTTTAGAACGTCTCTTCTCGGGGAACCTTTCCTTCCTCAAGTGTAGCCACACCCAATCACCTTTCTCAAATATCACCTTCTTCTTTCCCTTGTTGGCTTGCTTGGTGTATCGTTCATTCTTCTTTTCAATATTAGCTTTGACCTTCTCATGCAAACTCCTAACAAATTCCGCCTTCTTTTTCCCATCCATGTTTAACCTTTCACTCACAGGTAAAGACATCAAATCTAACGGAGTCAAAGGGTTAAAACCATAAACAATTTCAAATGGCGAATAGTTCGTAGTAAAATGCACGCAACGATTATAAGCAAACTCAACAAATGGCAAACAATTTTCCCAATTCTTCAAGTTCTTTTTAAGAATAGCACGCAAAAGTGTTCCTAATGTCCTATTGACAACTTCAGTTTGCCCATCCGTTTGAGGATGACAAGTAGTAGAAAACAACAATTTTGTGCCAAGTTTAGCCCATAAAGTCTTCCAAAAGTAACTCAAGAATTTAACATCACGGTCAGAAACAATAGTCCTAGGCATGCCATGCAACCTAACGACTTCTCTAAAGAACAAATCCGCAATGTGAGACGCATCATCAGTTTTGTGACAAGCAATGAAATGTGCCATCTTAGAGAATCTATCAACAACAACAAATATTGAATCCCTCCCCTTCTTAGTCCTAGGCAACCCCAAAACAAAGTCCATAGAAATGTCAACCCAAGGCTCACTAGGAACAGGAAGTGGTGTATACAATCCATGTGGTTGTGTCCTAGACTTAGCTTGTCTACAAGTTATGCACTTATCACAAACACGCTCAACATCACGCTTCATGTGTGGCCAATAGAAATGTTCATGCAATGCACTTAAAGTTTTTGCCACACCAAAGTGTCCCATCAAACCACCCCCATGTGCCTCCCTAACAAGTAATTCACGAACGGATGATCTAGGGATGCACAACCTATCTTCTCTAAACAAGAAACCATTATGCAAATAGAATTTATCATGTGGACCATGCATACAAGTTTCAAACACATTCTTAAAATCGTCATCTAGCACATACAACTCCTTGACATGCTCAAACCCCAAAATTTTAGACTCCAAAGTAGAGAAAAGTACGTACCTTCGTGATAGTGCGTCGGCCACTACATTTTCCTTACCTTGTTTGTACTTGATTATGTAGGGGAATGTCTCTATGAATGCCACCCACTTGGCATGCCGCTTGTTCAGCTTTTGTTGCCCCTTAAGGTGCTTTAGAGACTCATGATCCGTATGAATCACAAACTCCTTAGGCCTTAAGTAGTGCTGCCACGTCTCTAGAGTCCTCACAAGTGCGTAGAACTCCTTATCATACGTGGGATAATTCAGGGCGGCTCCATTGAGTTTCTCGCTAAAGTACGCCACGGGCCGTCCCCCTTGCATCAAAACTCCGCCGATACCTACGCCTGAAGCATCACATTCAATTTCAAACGTATTAGCAAAGTCAGGCAAAACAAGTAAAGGAGCATTAATTAATTTTTGCTTAATAGTATTAAAAGACTTCTCTTGCTCCTCGCCCCAATGGAATGGAACGTTCTTCTTGATCACCGCTGTCATGGGTGCTGCCAATGTGCTAAAATCCTTTACAAACCTCCTATAGAAGCTTGCAAGTCCATGAAAACTTCGGACTTGACCAACAGTAGTAGGCGATGGCCAATCTCGAATAGCACTTACCTTGTCCTCATCCACTTGTATCCCCTGTGAGCTTACCACAAAACCAAGAAAGACAAGTTTGCTTGTACAAAAATCACATTTCTTTAGGTTAGCATATAGATTTTCAGCCCTTAGTGTGATTAGCACAAGTTTCAAGTGATCAACATGCTCATCCAAGTCTTTGCTATATACTAGGATATCATCAAAGTAAACAACAACAAATTTTCCTATGTATGCACGCAATACATGGTTCATTAACCTCGTAAAGGTGTTAGGAGCGTTAGTTAAGCCAAATGACATCACCATCCACTCATACAACCCGTACTTGGTTTTAAAAGCAGTTTTCCACTCATCACCTTCCCTCATCCTAATTTGGTGATAACCACTTTTCAAATCAATTTTGCTAAAGATACAAGCACCATACAACTCATCTAACATATCATCTAGTCTAGGTATGGGATGCCTATACTTAATGGTTATGTTATTGATTGCCCTACAATCCACACACATACGCCATGAGCCATCTTTCTTAGGAACTAATAAAACAGGTACATCACAAGGAGACATGGACTAACGCACAAAACCCCTATCTAACAACTCACTTACCTGCCGTTGAAGCTCCTTAGCCTCCTCCGGATTGCTCCTATAAGCCGGACGGTTTGGCAATGCACTCCCGGGCACGAAATCAATTTGGTGCTCAATCCCCCTCAATGGTGGTAGCCCTTGAGGTAGCTCCTCCGGAAATATATCATCAAATTCCTGCAAAAGTGAAACAACAATGCTCGGAAGGGACCCGGCTATATCACTTGTGTTAAAGAGGATCTCTTTATAAAGAATCAACACAAGTGGTTCACGTGTGTGCATCAATTGCTTCAACTCACTTTTTTGGGCCATGTATGTTTTCTTTTTGGCCTCTTTCCTCTCATTTTCTTTTCCCTCATTTTCTTTCCTCTCCTTTTTCTTTTGTATGGCTATCTCACTTTTTTTGTCACTCTTTTTTTCAGCCATTTCATTTTTATCTTCAAAGGCCATCTCACTTTTTAATTCACTCTTTTTTTCGGCCTCATCTCTCCTCTTTTTTTTCAATTGGTCCTCCAACACTTGCTTTGGGGACAAAGGAAGTAAAACAATGGACTCCTTTTTCAACACAAATGAGTACTTGTTCTTGAACCCATCATGTGTCACTCGCCTATCATATTGCCAAGGTCTACCCAACAAGATATGGCAAGCATGCATAGGTACCACATCACACAAGACCTCATCCACATACTTCCCAATAGAAAAAGGCACTAGCACTTGTTTTGTCACCTTCACTTCCGCACAATCATTCAACCATTGAAGCCTATATGGTTGAGGGTGCTTTAATGTAGGTAAACCCAATTTCTCTACCATCTCACAACTAGCCACATTAGTACAACTCCCCCCATCTATGATTAAATTGCAAACCTTTTGATTTACAAAACATCTAGTATGGAATAAGTTTTCCCTTTGGTTAGTCTCCTCCTCCTTGACTTGGGCACTCATGATACGCCTAGTCACTAGTGCTTCTCCAACAACCGCCTCATAACCCTCGTCAGGATCCTCTAATGCAGGCATCTCATCATCATCATCACCCTCACTATGAGATTCATACTCACCATAGTCATTCAAGATCATCACCCTCTTATTAGGACATTCACTAGAAATATGACCCAACCCTTGACACCTAAAACATTTAGTATCTCTAGATCGATTAGAAGGAGTTTCAGATTTACCTTGCACTCCTTGCTTAGGTGCCTCTTGTTTGGTCTCAAATTTGGGCTTGCTCACCACCTTATTCTCCTCACGCTTCACCACATTTGATCGCCATGAAGATGATGAACCTCCGGTTTGATTGGTGCGGCCAACTCCACGCCTTTTGAGTTGTTGCTCCACTTTTATGGCCATTTGCACCATTTCGTCTAGATCCAAGTAGTGCCGAAGCTCAACTTGATCTTGGATTTCCCTGTTCAAACCACAAAGAAAACGAGCCATCGTCGCCTCATTATCTTCCTCAATATTAGCCCTAATCATGACTACTTCCATCTCCTTATAGTAGTCCTCAACACTCTTCACCCCTTGCCTTAAAGTTTGTAGCCTCTTAAACATCTCCCTATAGTAGTGGTTGGGCACAAACCTTTTTCTCATCACTCTCTTCATCTCATCCCAAGTTTCTATGGGCCTCTCATTGTACCTCCTCCTAGTGGTCACTAATTGATCCCACCAAATGAGAGCATAGTCTAAAAATTCAACCACCGCCAACCTCACCTTCTTTTGTTCGGAATAGTGGTGACACTCAAACACAAACTCTACCCTCTTTTCCCACTCTAAATATGCCTCCGGATCAGATTTCTCATGGAACGAATGGATTTTCATCTTAATACTACCCATATTACCATCTTCCCTATTCCCATCAAATCTACCCCGAACGGCTTCTCTTCTACCTCTACCAATTCCTCTACCTCTTTCATTCCTACCCCAATTATCATTTTGGCTCTCCTCTTCTCCTCCAAAATCACACTCTTCCTCTTCTTCTTCTCTACCCATATTTTTAGGATTTGATTATTTTTTCACTCGTACTAACCTCAAGCCTATCCAGCCGCTCATGTAATGGTTCCATCTCCACCTTCAACATCCTACTAAAATGCCCATACCACGCCTCCATTTGAAACTTAGATACCCCCGGGTTCGAATTATCTCCTACCTCCTTCTCCATTTAATTTCAGATTTGTACCTGTAAGAAAACATTAGTAGAAAAAAAAAATATTCCTCACCCAAATTCTCACGATCACTCCAAAGAAATTCACTCGTCTCTCCCCTCGTATTTTGTTTGCTCACAACAAATACTCACTAGTCACTCCAAAGAAATAACACTCACAATCAAATGTTTCCACTCGAATTTGATGTTTCTCTTTAAAGGGTGCTCAAGCTTTGTATTCGTCTATCAAACAATCAAGTTCAAACTCGTGAACAAATGCGATCGACTCACGTGGACTGCGTAGACAAGCAAGTTGAAGATAGATATTTATTTATTTATTTATTTTTTTGACTGTGTGAGACACTTCTATATGACTCACAAAAAGGAATACAACAAAATATCAAAAAGAAATATTGGCAAATTTTTTGATTTTTGGTACCTTCTTTTTTTTTTTTGCCTGCTCTGAAAATTCCGAAAATTCAAAAAAAAAAAAATAAGACACGAAGTTTCGTGTATCACAGATTCACGAACGACAAAGAATAATAGAACAAATCAGATGTGAAAGCGGAACTAAAGAATAATTAGATCTGAAGGGTAAACTTACTTGAATTCAATGAGCCTAAGCTCTGATACCAAATGATGCGAAACCACGTACGAATAAAAGCAAACACGATTAAATATGAATCGCGCCCTCAATTTAATATCGAACAAGGAATTCGTGTTGTCCCGATCTTTTGAATCAAGTGTGTGTATTGTGATTTTCACCTCTAAACTATGAGAAGTTTAGCAACAAATAATCACGAGATAAACAATCGAAAATTATAACGAACCTTCAAAGAACAAGTCTAATACAATCCGCACAAGCACGATCGAAAAACGCCACAAAGTTAAAACCTTTGATAAGTTTGATTTTTGTTTACAAAGCTAAAGCCTTGAAAAAAGTTGAAAGAAAAATCAAAAACTTTTATAAAATATCAATGATAGTCTCCAAAAGTGGTTAATTTTTCGTCCATATATTGACTACAAATCAAAAGATATGATAAATCTAGTTACCTAACTAATTAAAACTCTAAAATAGGAAAAGATAATGTTTCTCGGAACAAGGCGCGCTCGAGCGCGAGATTCAGCCGCTCGGGCGCCGTTGTATCTGGACTCCTCTTGATTTAGCACTTGAATAACATTCCTTTGGCTTCCAAACTTATTTCCATGCATCTCGAACTCTTCAGCACTTTGCACCTCGCTTGTAAGTCCTTCTTCCTTGCTCATGAGCCCCTGCAACGCCTCTTTAAACTTTTTCAGTCGTCCCCTCGTGATTGGTCCCGTTGGTAACTCTAAGGGATCCCATGCTTTCCTTGGGACGTGCACATCCGTGTTCGCATCATTGTGGGATCATGGGGGAGTGGAGAAGAACCGCCATAGGCACTAGGAAGAAAAAAGACATCGGCAGAAAGAAAGACACAACAGAACACGACTCTCAACACACAGACAAATTTGCAAAATAGTCTCTGCAAAAATTCAATCTTCAAGCATTAGTTTTAAGCATTCCAGCATATTTCTAGCATTCTAAGACTTGTCATTTTAGATTTCAGAAACTTTATTTGTTATATTTTTATGTCTTGTAAATTCCTACTGTTTATTGAAAATATAGACGATGTCAGAGGTTTATTCCTCAAATTCTAGTAGTTTTCTTCTTTTTTGGAATTATATTAGTTTAGGAGATTAGAACCGACGATCGACTTTAGGATTCGCTTTCGTTTGATAGTTAGAAGCTAGATTTTTACTGTTTTTCACACAAATTGGTGCATTTTCACACCTGGCACGCCCGTAAATTAAATATTGTGCAAACAGTTGTCCTAAACTTGAGCTGGTACTGCTCCTCTGCAGATCAACAATCGGTCTATTCAAGACATGCATATATTTGGAGATCCATCATGCATCCCCATTGTCTTAGTCAAACGAGTTGTTAGTGCACCTTTACGTTTAACAAGTGGAAATTCTTATTTCATACAACTGGAACAAAAAGATTTGAATAGCTTGATTGGTGGGTTTGGGCCTGACCATACAAACAAGTTATCAGGTGCCACCAGCACTCGCCAAAATGGTCGGACTCTTAAGATTGTGATATTTGTCCATCGATTCCAGGCATGTTCTATTTTGCCTATAAGATATATATGTCTACATTGCCACGGCTTGTTATTTACTTTTTCGCTTGAAATTTGTTACTCTAGTGTGTTCACATGACTTTTATGAAGTTGTGATAGATACCTCATTCTTCTGAGAATTAACATCAAAAGACCAAAAGTACGAGAGATGTTAGTTTCCAAAAGCTGAGAATTATTGTTCCTTTGTTGGCTCCTTAAATCTCTCAGACTCTGTTTATTTGCTCGGAAATGGCATTTAAATTAGGAATTTGGTTGCTTAACAATGAATTTGTGTTTTCCATGATATCTTGGATTTAAGAGAAGGAACCTGTATAAACTAGGAATCATTTGGGATTAAGCACCCTAATTTTATTGAATATTTTTCTTCGTATATCAGGTTATTGTATGTGTGTATAGCAAGTAGCTCTTATGGACAAACATGTTAATATGTATCTATAGGTTAAATATTAGACTTGCTTATTATCAAGACAATTAGATTATGATTTTTTTTAATATCTTTCAATACATATTGTTGGGTTAGGCGTGCATGAGTGAGAGTAGTACTGAGATGGGTGACCTCCTGAGAAGTTCTCATGCGTCAAGCTGCTGACGTTGTGTCGTTTGATCTGGTTGGCTAAGTGGACCATAAAAAAGTGACATGAGATCTTAACGGGTAATATTGTCTCTGCTGAGAACAGGGCCAACGGCAGGGAAATGTTAAGACTGATCTCTAAGAATTATGAGACAACACCAGCAGATAGACACGCACCTTCCCGGACTCATGGGTCTAACAGCCCGACCCATTAACACCCAAGTAGGTGCACTCTGCGCGGCCACAAATATAAGGAAATAAAGTTGCGCCTTGGCTAATAACTATAGCTTTTGGTTTAGTGGTAAGCATTTGATCCTAACAATTGGTATCAGAGAAAGGTCATGGGTTCAAGTTTCCCAAGAAGCATATTTCTATACTTCTTGGAGGGGGGGAATGTTTGGTTAAGTGTGCATGAGTGAGAGTAGTACTGGGATGAGTGACCTCCTGAGAAGTTCTCATGCGTCAAACTGCTGACGTTGCGCCGTTTGATCTGGTTGGCTAAGTGGACCGTAAAAGAGTGACAACAGATCTTAACGATTAATATTGTCTCTGCTGGGGACAGGACCGATGGCAGGGAAAGGTTAAGACTGATATCTAAGAATTATAAGAAAGCACCAGCAGATAGAGACGCACTTCCTCGGACTCATGGGCCTAACAGCTCGACCCATTAACACCCAGGTAGGTGCACTTTGCGTTGTCACAAATATAAAAAAATAAAGTTGGACCTTGGCTAAAAGCTATAGTTTTTGGCCGGCCTAGTGGTAAGCGCTTGATCCTAACACATATATTTGTGTCATATTTATTTGTATACTTATCTTCAAAATAATGTCAATATTTTTATAATTATCTCGACTTTGATATGTGCTATTTATGTATTAAAGAATGTACATTATATGAAAATTTCCTATGATGCATTGCAATGGTGGATTTAGGAATCTAGTGTACTTGTGACAAACATATTGTTAGATTAGATGCTCTGTAAGTCAACTATTAGCTAAGGAATTTATTGATTCGGTTGTAATGAACAATCTTTATTTTAATATAATTCATTATTTCATGATTTGTTTATTTTTTATTTGTATACCCATGTGATTAACATAGATAAAAACTTTGATTATACTTGTAAGGTCCAGGAAATTTAAATTTACGTAACCTGAATGTATGCAATCTAAGGTTTTATTTAAATTATGTGGTTATTTATTTTATGCATATAATGCATAAATATTGCATGAATATGATTTATTTCATGATATTTTAAAAGTTCATGCATTAGGATTTTTAAGCTGTGTTTCGTGCTCGAACGAGGAACGGAGACCGAGAAAAATTAAGAAAAATATTTTTACTGAATGATTAATTTTAATTAATTAATAAAAAGTATTTTAAGTGTATTTTTCAAAAATGGGCTTTGTTGGGTATTTTTACCCGCCAGAGCATATTTTTAATCGGTACGCAAATTTTATCGAAACGTGAGACTTTTTGAGGGCTCGGGCAATATTTTCAAAAACTTGCCTAAACAAAATATTTTTCGTGAGTGTGTTTGGGCTTGATGAGCCTATTTTTTAGCTTAGTGAGCTCAAGACCCTTTTTAAAATATAATTAAGGGTCAATTAGCATTTTGTTTACTATTTAATTACTATAATAAACACACCCTAAACCTAATTAACTCTCATCAGCCGTCCCTCCCCTCTCATAGCAACCTCCACGTGAGAATAACCAGCAGCAAACTCTCAGCCATAGCCGTGTGCTTTCAAGAAGACCTTTCCCCGCTCCTCCAGCGCTTCCCCGATGCACTTTTCTTCAAGTTTTTGACCTTAAATCATCAAGGCACGCATGTTTCTTGCTTTACACATTATTCATGCCGATGTTATACGAAAATTTGTGTAAATGCATGTAAAACTTTCGATCGAAATCGTGTGTGCATTTCGTTGAAGGTTTATATGAAAATATTGCACCCTAATGTTTGTTACCCACGTTTTCTTGAATTACTGCAAGGGGGATGCTGTATTACGTCTTGTTAAGGGCTGGACATGTTGAGATCGAAGATGTCTAGGTGCTGGATTTGGGTTTGGAACGTGTCATGGTAGAAGCCGATCGCTAGTTCTTTTGTTGGCCGTTTTGTTTGGGAATCGGGTAAGGAGTGAAGCCGACGGTGCAAGGGCTGAACCCAGCCACGGACCAGACCCTGGTGGGTCTGAGCCTCAATCACCGTTGGAACCACAGGTGGAGTCGGCCGATCGCTTGTAAGGAGAAGAGTCTTGGGTGAGGTGATTTCGGATTATAGCGAATGTGTGCGATTTCCAGCGTGCATGGGGCTGAGTCCTTGGGTTGGTTCGGTCCAGTAGGGTCCTAGGGTGGTCTAGGAGAGGTTTTTTAGGAGCTGGTCCGCTCGGTCTTGAGCTAGGGATGAAATTATGGAGGGTTGTGCACCTAGTGTTTTCGAATGGGGCTATGCAGATTTCCAGCAGCTTGTGGTATGATTTAGGGAGTCATGGTGGGCTAGAATTTGAGGTTTAAGGGCTATTAGAGTGTGTTTTAGGTATGGTAAAAGTTTGGGAAAGTTTTGGTTAAGTTTCAGGTTGATTCGGGTTAAAACCAGGACCCCGGTCCAAGTTTTAAGACGAATTGATTAAGTTTTGAAACGGGCTCGATTTTACGTGTAAGAAATATTTTTAAATATGTTTTGGGATGTTTAAGGAGTTTGGTAAGCTTCGGATCGTAATTTTGAGGTTTAGGGGTAAAATGGTCATTTTGGGTTTCCAGGGACAAAATTGTCATTTTGAACCCGGGGTGAGATTTTGGTCCTGGCAGCGTTTTGAGCACATATTTATCATGCTTTTAAATGTTTATGTATCATGCATATGATTTTTATGAAATTTTGAAAAGTACGTTACATGCTTGATTTTAAGAAAAATTTACGTATGTGCAAGATTTTGATAAGTGATGAAAATTATGATGTTTTGAAGGATGAGAATTAGTTGTGACTAACGATGTATATGTAAATGTTAATGATGAGGCCTAGGCACAGTGGATGGGTAATACTGTCGCTGATGTCCTACAGTCGTCGGGTACCACAGTTTTATGTAGATGGATCGATAAAGCTGATACGAAGGTCACAACTAAGGAACTGAATTCAATTAAAGTTAATGTTTAAGAATATGATGATACGATGAGCTGTTTTGGCATGTTATGATTTCATATGACATGTTTACATTTACGCTTTTTAAGTTCATGAAAGGTAAGTTGATTACAGTGTATTTTTCACTGATGTCTGTTATGTTTATGTACTTGTTATTCCGGTATAAGTGTGTTGAGTCTTTAAACTCACTAGGTGTGAATGATGCAGGTGAGCATGTCGATGAGGGGGCTGGAGGTGTCGAATTCTGAGTAGGCAGGACAGGATGTGCGCGCACGACCCGAGGACCACATTTCTTCCGCACATTATGATTTTATGAGTTTTGAGATGACATGAACATTTTTATACGCTGGTTTTGATACGCGGATGATTATTATGATTTTTACTCGTTTATGTTTACGCATATTTTGTTGGATGGGTTTGGCCATTTTAAATTGCTATATTTACTATTATTTTTAGAACAGTATATTTTTCAGTAGGGTTGTATGCATGTAAAAATATTTAAATGTTCATTCCGAAAATGTGAGCTTTTTCAAAAAAATAAAAAATAAAAATTCAGCATTTTAAATTAATAGATGTTACAATACTTTAATAGATGTTACAATACTTTAATACAAATGAATTGTAATTCGATATTGAAACTCATTTGTAAACACTGTATAATCTAAATTCGTTTATAGTCGATTCAGCCGCCTAAAACATGGATAAAGGTCGCTTGAGCTCGAGATTAGCATATGTGATGTTGTGTACCGCGTTTCTTGGTAAGGGCATAGAGATGTCCAAACATGCAGATGGGTAGTCATATGATGATTATACCGAACAGCCCTCCCTAGGACTTTCCAAGTGGTTATCATTCATCGAGAGGATAAGTTCATGGTTATGATTGTACACCATTAGTCCTTACGACCCGAGACAACACTGATGCTCAATATACCAGGGCTATGCTTTGACTCGTTTACCGACTCCATGAGGGTTATCAGGTAGCGAGATTGGGTATAGTTGCGACACATGTAGGAGCCAGTGCATTATAGTTGGGAATTCATCGCTCACCTACGGGTGTGGATATCCTGTGTGATATGATGAAATAATAGTGCATGGAATCTCTGGCCAGAGAATGAGATGTACATTAGGGAATGAATTCTCCAATTGTACATGTGATGCCACTATTTATTCTCAAAGATGTGTCACACAGTTATCGAATTCTTATGCAACCCTCGTATGAACCAATGATTGCATATTCGATCAGGATATATGAGATAAAGGAACCGTACTGTACGTTAATCATAACTGATTGGTTCTTGCAGGCACTATCAGTGATACTTAGAGAATCATGGGACGATGCTACTAGACGCTCTTACTATGATTCGATGAGTTTAATCATAAATATGATTTCTGACATTCTCATGATCAATTGTTGATACAAAGAATGAGGCAAATTAGGATAAACCCGAATAAAAGATTATGTCATAAATCACAAAGAGTTGCGAACCCACGGCTAGCTGTATCCCTGAACTATTGAGAGTCACACAAGTACTGGATTATTTTGTCCCTGTTGAGATAATAAATTCAAGAAATTGAATTTATATAAAATATTGAGATAATAAATTCAAGGATAATTCAAAGAGTTGAATTTATGACTATTAAATTTTGGAGGTAATAAATTCAAAGAGTTGAATTTATAATTTAAATATTAAATTTAAATGTTGAATTTATAAAGGATTTAAATTAAATGTAATGAACATATGTATAATGGGCTTGTAGGAGTACAAGACCAACATACATATTATTAAGGTTCTTAATTGGAATTTAAAAGATTAATTAATTAATTAAAATAGTTGGACTACAATAATTAATTGATTAAGTCCGTTAAGTATAATTTAAATTAATGAGCCCTAAGCTTATATATATATGTATTAAGCTTAGGGTTAAACACAATAATTCACTCCCAATTTTCGAAACCCTAGCCTCCAAGCCAAGGGATTTTCCAAAAACAAATCCTCCCATTCTCCTTGTTTTCGACCACTTCATAACAATCTCCACGTAAAATCCTTATAAATTTCTAGTGCAATTTAGAAGAGGAACATTTGATCTAGTCGTGGACTTGATAGAAGGATTGAAGAAAATGAGCATTGAAGAAAGTTCATAGGGAATGCATCCAGAGCTATCTCCGTTAATCCCGGAATAGTTCGAGCCAAGTGAATCTTTCACCAAAAATAAAAGTTTTAAACATCCTATATATGTTTATTTTATTTAAACCATACGAGTGCTCAAACAATATCTTGAATGTCAAGATTTAAAAAATTTTAAAACTTCCGCTGCGTTTGAGCTTGAGAAAACCGAGATCCCAACACATATGTTCCTTGGGATTGGGGATTTTAGGTTCTATTTTCTAGAGTTCTATGATAGTGTTGGCTAATTTATCACTCGGATGCATATATTTATTGCAATGTCCTGGAAATTGGTACATGTTACATTGACTAATGACCATGAAGGTTACACTGTAAAAGATAGAAGTATCATGAAGTTAACTTCTTTAAATGTTGGTTTGAATTGTCATAATGTTACATGTCTTGACTTTTTAATAAGGGGAAATTATTCATGTTACCTCTTGCATTATAATTTTACGGTTTTCGAAAAGCATGGTAAGTATTAATTGGTTGAAAAGATTCATACTATTTTCAGGGACATCATCTGGACTTACGGCTCGTCAGAAATCAGTGGCTTCTAATAGATCCAAAGGCCGATCGAGTTTCTTATGTTAGAGGTTAATGAGGAGAAAACATCTGGAGATTCTAGAGAAATGGGACAAAGGCTTGCACAAGAAGTCATATCTTTTATAAAAAAAAAGATGGATAAGGTGTCTAGATCTGGAGTCTTAAGAACCATCAAGCTTAGTTTTGTTGGACATTCCATTGGAAACATCATATTGAGAACTGCGCTATCAGGTTTAACTGAGGCTCAAAAATTCAGCACCTCATTGTCGGCAAGTCATCCATAATTTGGCCGGTGCACATTTTAAATGAATGTTAAAGATTTGAAATGAAAGGATGCGTTCAGACGAAACGCGTTTTATACGCGGTTTCACACCTCGAAATTCTACTATAAATAGATGCCTCATTCCTTCATTTCAAATCATCCCTTCTTCGAGTTTTCTCTCATATTATAATATTCTATAATATTTGTGAGGTGTGTGTTCTCCTGTATTAAGAGAGTGTGTGTTCTCTTTGGAGACACAGTGAGTGAGTTGTACACCACAAAATATTATAGTGGAAATTCTTTTCATCTTGCCCGTGGTTTTTACCCTAATAATTTTTAGGGGTTTTCCACGTAAATCTCGGTGTCCAGTTTATTCTTTATTTTCGGGTTTATTATCTCAAATTCCGCACGTGGGACCAACACTCATAACTCTGCCTAATATTATTGCTAATTGCCATATTTACTCATGCAGAGAGCATTATGGAACCTTATTTGAGATACCTGCACACATATTTTTCTGTCTCTGGCCAACATCTAGGTTATCTTTATAGTTCGAACTCCTTATTTAATGGGGGTTTGTGGCTCTTCAAGAAGCTCAAGGGCAGACAGCGCATTCTGTTGGAATTTGTGCCTAAAAACAAATGATTTTAATTAATGTGAGAAATATTTCAATATTTTTTTTGCATGCATGTTATTTGATGCTTTATAAATATTTGAAATCCCAAGATTATTATTATGTGATTTTAAATTGCTCAATTTCAATTTGTTTAGAAAATCGTTTTCAATTTGTTTGGAAAATCGTAAAGAAAAATGTTATTTTTATTTAGCGATACCGTTATCTCATCTCAATCAATTAATTTTTAATTAATTGTCAAACAATATTTTGTCATAGAGATCACAAAAGGATATACATTCCAAATATTTAATTTTGAATTATTAATATCAATTATTTTCTCTTTGAAATATTTATTAGATAAGTATTTGAGAAACTATTTTTGAATTATGATGGAGATGAGATCTTCTCCATAAGGAATGTTATATATAATATAATAATAGATTGAGTATTGGAGGAGATCATGCCTCCTCCACTTCAATCACGTAAATCACTTCCCTAAGTAGAGGGAACTGATATTAAATTTAAACAAAAATTTATTTTTATATCATATATAGAAGATATGATTTTGGGATGAAAAATCTTAACAAATTGAGAGATAATGTACACAATAATATATTTTTTCTTGATTTTTCTCAATGGTTGAGATTTATAAATAGAGAAATATACCAGTGTACCGGGAAGAGTTAAAAAGAAAAAAAAAAAGAGCAATATAGAAACATACCAAAAGGTTTTTGGTGACGCTCACACGTCAGTTCGTTGGTTCGAGAGAGTAGGCGTGGAAGAATTACGGTGTCTTAACTCAAAGTATTACATCTTCATTCGACAAAGGTATATTCTATCTCTTGTTGATTATTTATTAAATTAATATAGGTATTGACCGTTCAACATTTTGGTGGAAAATGTTATTTTATACGATTCGATCTATGCCAAGCTTCCGCAAAATATAAATTTTTTTTAAAATTCGGTTTGAGAAACCAACACATTCATCAACTGACTTTTACCGACAATTCTGATCTCGAAAAAACCTTCTTTGTACAAACTCTGCAAGGTACTGGTTGAGCTCTTACCTTTCCTCTTTGATATTTGTTAGCCATTGTTCGATATATTGTCGTATCGTTTAAGTTTGGGTTAGTTCACGTCCTACTTAAGTAAGTTCGTTATTGGATGTTTGTGACGTATTTGAGAAAAGCTATCGAGACTTAAATAAACCGAACTTTTATATTGGCATTGGCAATCATTCCGAATTTTTTTTATTCCCGAACTACCTTTTTTCGTACAGTAAAGATGACAAAAATCTGGCTTGTTTCATGTTTGTAGGATGGTTATGTTCCATACCATTCAGCTAGGATAGAAATGTGCCCTGCATCTTCAGGAAACTACTCCAAAAAGGGAAAAATCTTCCTGGAGATGCTCAACGATTGCTCGGACCAAATACAAGCCCCATCTTCTGAGCACCGTGTCTTCATGCGTGGCGATGTCAACTTCGACATCTCTCTCCAAGGACGCAACTTGAATACAATGATTGGACGAGCTGCTCATATTGAGTTCCTGGAGACCGACATCTTTGCAAGGTTTATAGTGTGGTCGTTCCCAGATTTGTTCATTTGATCACACGGTTAATAATAAAACTTTAACGCCCCGGAAATTTGAAGGTTCACGCGAACCATATGTATTCAAGTTATTAAACTCCTTTTGTACTTCAATTAATTGTTTTAATTGCATTAATTAATTATGTTGTGCATATTGACATATTTAAAATATATTTTTCTACATTATTGAATTAAAATGTATTTTTAAATGATATTCGAGTTGCGATAGAGGAACGGAGACCGAGGGCTGAAAAATAGAAAATATTTTTATTAAATAATTGTTTTTAATTATTTAAAATATGAGCGATGTTTTTTCTTATTTTTGTAAAATAAGGGGTTTTGAGGTGATTTTATACATCGGGACGTAAATTTTATCGGTTTTGGTTTTTCAACAAAAATACGAACGTGTTGGCAGTCCGACTAATAAATTCACAAACTTTTCTGCTCAAAATAATTTTTAATATTTTAATTATACACTTAATGGACCTAAGCTACCATTATTATTTTAATTAGTATTTAAAGTGCATATTACCCCTTAAATTAATCATAAACTCACGCCTCCCCTACCCCAAATCCTTCCAACTCTTTCTTTCTAGCAAAGTCACGGCACACACCATGGTTTTACACGAGATTTAGAATCCTATTAACACACACAAAAATGCTGCATCATGATAGAAAACAAGCTGGAACCGTGGGCAAGAAATCAGAATTAAGGGCCGAGAGTTTCTTTGAGGTTGTGTGCATGTGGTGGTTCATGGACTCGGTTCTTTGCATGAGTTGGTGGGGCTCATCTAGGTCTCATCCAGGGGCAGTGGGGGGTCTCGGTCTAGGGTCAAGAAAGGTCCTAGCATCGCGCACAGCCTTGGAGGAGTCCCGTGGAGAAGGGACAGCAGCAGCCAAGGGGGCTTGCTGCTGGGGCTGGGTGGCTCAGGATAGGTCCATCAGGGTCCAAGGGTCATGGGCAGGGGCCGGGCTAGGGGCTGGAGCGGTTGGGTTGGCTACTGGCTTGAGAGAAAATGGAAGCCGTGAGAGAGCAAGGGAGTTACGCGCGCGACTTGTTCTGGTTCAGTGCTTCGTGCGTGGGTTCTTTGGGCTAGGCTGGTCTGGGCTGGGTCTGGGAATGGTCCAAGGAAGGTTAGGGTCAGGTGGGCTCGGCTGGAAGTGTCCTAGGTTGGCTAAGATTCCTTATGTGCTTAGGGGTCTCACACACACACACACAGGCAGAATTGGGTCAAGTTTCAGTAGGTTTTTGAGCAGGCCAGGGCTGGTTCTTTGGGCTGGGCTTGGTCAGGAGGGTGTCTAAGTAGGTTGTCTTGGGTTTGGCTCGAGGTGGCTCGACTATGGCTCGAGTAAATTGGGAGATTGCTCGGTTGGTTCGATAAGGGGTCATATTTCGAATTTAAAAACGGGTGTGGTTCATGGATCACAAGGGTAAAATAAATATTAATAAATGTTATGTTTAAAATTTGGGATCAAAATAATGAGTTTTTGATTTATCCGGGATTTAATCGCCGCACGAAACGTTAATTAAAGAACTAATGGAAACGCCAAGATTTAAGCTTAATAAAATTATGGAAAATTATATTTAAGCTCAAATAATTATTAAAAGTCTAAGTTTTTAATTTTTTGGAAATTTTATGTTAAGGTTTGGTTTAAATCGGGATTTAAAATGCATTAATACGTTATAGTTAAAGATTAATTTAAAAGTCCTCGATTTAAGCTAAATAAAAATATGAGAAAATTCATGTATACTTAAATAAATATTAGAGACATATTAGAGTCAATGAAAGCAAAAAAAAGTCAAAAACGTGAAATTTTACGTGTAAGGGTAAAACGATAATTTTACACCCAAAAATTAGTAAACGTCATGGCAGTGCCTGAATGCTGTTTTATGTGCTAATATGATTATTTTCAATGGTTATGGATGTTTATGGAATTTTTATGCTGAAATGATTATTTTAAATGTTTATGGAATTTTATATGTTTATGATTTAATATGTCAAAATGTTATTTTAAATGTTTTGATGTTAAAATGTCATTTTAAATGTTTATGGATTTTTAATATGTTCAAATGTTTATTTTAAATGATTATGAATTTTTATGATAAAACGATAACGTTAAAAGATATGTTGCATGCTTGTTTTTAAAAGGAAAAGTATACTAAATGCATGATTTTTTATAAAGTGATGAAAATATGAAAAATTGAAGGAGGTGAAGTAATTGTGACTATTGAGGATATGAGGATAAGAATGGGAATATCGTGAAGAAAAAGGTCCCAAAGAGAGCTTATTTATGGGAGACCCCAGAGAGAGCTTGACGATCGTATTTTCATTCGATGAGGATATTCCAGGGCCCAGTTGACCGGTGAGAGTGTTGCTGGTGTCCCCGCCACCCAGTACTGTGGTTTCATGTAGATGCATCCATCGACTTTTGAGGATAAAGAAAGTCACAATTAACGATTTGAATTCAATAAAAGGGGAAAATGTTTATGCTCATGATGAAAGGATATATGTTATGAAATGAGGAAAAAGAAAAGATTGATGTTCAAGTTATGCATGTTCATATGGATATGTTTATGAAAATGTTTATGAAAAGGTTATGAAAAGGTATTTTAAAGTATATATATGTATATTTTGAATTATGAAGATTAAGGAGAAAAAATAATAAAATAATCAAGTGTATTGCATCTCTTGAATTCCTATTTGTCCTACTTCAAATATTATTCCGTTGTGCCCTTCAAATTTGGTATCAGAGCTTTCAACCTCCAACGTGATTGTGTTCTTTCATCTTCAAATATCAAACGACAATAACAATCATAGCCTCCTTACACGGGTCCCGCAAAGTAGAAATTCTAAGTCACTTTGTTTTCTTTTGTTACAGTAGCAATACCGCCATATTGCAATGGCTGGAAATTTGCAAATCACGATGTTCAAATATTCTTCGACGGAAGTACCTATATTTGAAGGAGAACATTATGATTATTGGAGCACCGAAATGATGGATTTCTTCATCTCCGAAGATTTATGGGATATTCTTGTAAAATTTCATGTTCGCAATCTTGATTTTGATGTTAACAAAAATTGTTATTGTATTTCTAATATATTTACTCAAGTGTGAAGTTATTAAAACAAAAAACAAACTGAAACTAAATTCTGCACAAACTGAATTTCTGGAAATTTTTGGTATTTTGATGATATCTCTCAACTGAATGATTCAAATGACAATTCGTCAAATCTATTGATTAGAAAACTCAATTTGGAACAAGTCGTATTTCACGTCAGTTGGACAAATTCGGATATTATCAAGGTCTAACTGATCGCTGAATTACCGAACAGATTGCACGAAAACAGCAATTAGTTGGGGATGAACAGTTGAGGTATTTTGGTCATATCTCTCAGCTCGATTATTGGAATGAAACGATTCAGTATGCGTTAGAAAGATAAGACAATGATCTACAAATCATCTTCAGAAGTCAAAGTATGAATCGAAGCTTAAGATGCTGATAAATGACAATGAATCTACTGATTTTGCACAAACTAAAATCAGCTAGGCTGATTTTAGCACACCAACTGAACTGAACCAGCAACTGACCAACTGAACTGAACCAGCAGCTGACCAACTGAACTAAACTGAACTGAACTGAACCAGCTGTTGACCAACTGAACCAGTTGAACTGAACCAAACCAGCTGAACTGAACCAAATCAGTTGAGCTGAACCAGTTGACCACTCGGGAAAATGTCCAGCAAGACGAATTTGACCGTTGCAATTTCAGAAATAATACAAAAACTTTCCAAACGGTCATATTCTTGTGTCTAACGTATATATCATTGTTGGGACTTATAAATACAACATCTTGAAGATCAAACAAGAGCTTTAGAAGAGATTCAAAGCATGAGCAGTTAGCATGAAAAAATCAGCTAGTTGATAGCACAAGCCCTTGTGTGAGGATATATTTGAGATGTACACTGTAAATAAAAAATTCCTCACACACAATCACTCACACATATACAAGAGAGTTGAACTTCAAAGATTAGTTGAGTGAGTCTTGCACAAAGACAATAAACTTGTGTATGTAGTCTTTGCATATGAGACATTAAACAATATGCTGACTGTGAGGTTCTGCCTACAATCTTGAGTGCTAGGAGTTCAGTTAGGCAGTGTTGTAAGTCCTAAGCTGAGTGGGTTTGTACAAATAGTTGTATAAATCAAAGTCTTCTAGTGAATCCTTCCAAAGGAGAAGAAGGGGTAACGTAGGAGCATTTGAAGTCTCCGAACATCAATAAACAAATTCGTGTATATTTTTTTATTGCATTTACTTATTATTTCCACTGTTTTGAAGATTTGTTGTTGAAACATTTTATGTGTTCTCCAAATACCAAAATATTGCATACAAAGCGTTTGATAAAATGCTTCAACTAAAATATTTTTTCTCATTCAACTTGCATATTTTTTAAATGCTTTACAAAATATTTAATCGGTTTCTACGAAGAATTATTTCGAGTGTCTTCCGCTTGGTTTGAAAACCAAACTCGATTTAATTTAACGGTATTCAATATTTCAAGAACCGAGCTATTGTAGCTCAACGATTTTCTCCCAAACCGATCCTAACAAATGTCATTGAAAATGATTATCCAGAACCACCTACAGAAGATGGTGCAGATTGGAGTGAAGATCAACAAAAGAAATACAAACAAGATCAGAAGAAAGATGCTACTACACTTCGGTATTTAAAATCTATCTACCCTACAATATTCAACAAAAGATAAACAAAAGAATCATGAGAAGTCTTGCAACAAGAATTTCATGGAAATGATAAAGTTGTGTCTATCAAGCTTCAATCTCTATGGCGAGATTTCGATAATCTCTTGATGAAAGAAAACGAAAATATCATAGGTCTTTTCTCCAGAGTTGCAGAAATTGTGAATAATATTCATAGCCTTGAAGCTAATACTCAAGACAAACGAGTGGTCGAGAAAATCTTGCGAATTTTACCACCAAAGTTCGATCAAGTGTTGCAGCAATCGAAGAATCGAAGGATCTTTCCAGTTTGTCGATGTTTGAATTAATGAGCTCTCTTCAACCACATGAAGAAAGAATTAATAGATCATAAAAACAACATTTGGAGCAGGCATTTCAATCCAAAGTTTGATTTTCTGATAAGAAGCCGAATAAATTTGGGACTTCAAAGAATTCATGGCAAAATAAAAATCAAAGTGGCAAAGGAAAGTGGGAGAGAAATGATCGAGCAAAAGATGAACAAATAAGTGGGGAGCAAAAAAGTTCTCATGATGGCTCTTATTGCATCATATGCAAGAAGGATAATCATAATTCGAAAGATGGTCGCTTCAAGTGTACAAGATGCCGGATTCCTAATCATTCTCAAAGATATTTTTGGAATCAAAAGAAACAAGGAAAAGAGCATGCCAACATTTCAAAGGAAGAAAAAGAAGATATCATGTTCTACACTTTTATGAGTGCTGAAACTGAAGATCAAGATGTTTGGTATATTGATAGTTGTTGTAATAACCACATGACGAGTAAGCTTGACAGCTTTGTGGAACTTGACAGAAATTTTGCTTCTGAGGTAAAGCTTAGAGATGGCAAGATACAAAAGGAGGAAGGGAAAGGCACCATCGAGGTTCATTCCAAGAAATGTAACAAAAAACACATCTCAGATGTTTTTTATGTGCCAAATCTAGCTCAGAATCTGCTAAGTGTTGGTCAACTTATTCAAAAGGGTTATTTGGTTCATTTTGGTGACAATGCATGCATGATTATTGATAACAAGCAAAATTTGACAGTTGCTAAGATTGACATGGTTAGCAACAAAGTTTTTCGACTCATCATGCCTTTTGATAAGAGTTTTGCACTTAATCATGAAACATGTCATGATTCTTATTTGTGGCATTTGAGATATGGTCACTTGAGTAATAAAGGACTACATTTGCTAAAGTTAAAAAATATGGTTGTTGGAATTCCGAGTGTTGAGAAAGACAATGAAATCTGTGAAGGGTGTATATATGGGAAATTGCACAAATTTCCATTTCCCAAATCTTCTTGGCGTGCAAGAGCTCCATTAGAATTGGTTCATGCAGATATTTTCTCAGTTTTTATTCATGTTAAGGCTTTTGTGGAACGTCAAAGTGGTTATTTGATAAAGACTCTAAGGACAGATTGTGGTGGAGAATTTATATACAATGCATTTATGAATCACTGTAAGGAGAATGGAATTCAAATGCAACTCACAGTGAAATACACTCCACAGCATAATGGTGTCGCAGAGGGGAAAAATCGAACAATTGCTGAAATGGCTCAAAGCGTGCTTGAACAAAAAGGTTTGCCAAAAAAATTATGGGCAGAGGCTGTTAATACAGCAGTGTATATTCTTAACCGTTCACCCACGAAGGCGGTTTTGAATAAAACACCAATTGAGGCATGGAGTAAGAGAAAACCACAAGTTGATCACTTGAAAATTTTTGGGTGCATTTCTTATGCACTAAATCAGTACCCTAGCAAGATAAGTTTGATAATAAAGGTGAAAAAATGATTTTCATTGGCTATAGTGATGAATCAAAAGGTTATCGATTGTGGAATCTGATAAAGTGTCAGCTTGTTGTGTCAAGAGATGTTGTGTTTGATGAGATGGCTGCATGGCAATGGAACGAAGATGTTTCTCAAAGTCCACTAATTCACGACTTCTTAGAACCACCATTTTTTCATAATCATGAGTCACATCCAAGAACTTCTCAGCAAAGTCACAACCTACTACAGTGGAGTCAGATTCTAAAATCTCGGATCAAAATTCTCCAATAAGGAAGGTACGATACTTGCAGGAAATTTATGATTCTTGCAATATTGCGTTATTTTCTAGTGAACCGCAGCTCTATGATGAAGCAAAAAAAACTGATGTTTGGATTCAAGCAATGAAAGAAAAGATTGCAATTATTGAGAAAAATAGAACTTGGGATTTAGTGGATTTGCCCAAAGGAAAAGATGTGATTGGTTTTAAGTGGATTTACAAAACCAAATATGGTGAAGATGGGTCAATAAGAAAGAACAAGGCTCGTCTCATAGCAAAGGGTTATGCTCAACAGCATGGAGTGGATTTCAATTAAACTTTTGCTCATGTGGTTCGAATGGAGACAATAAGATCAGATCTTGCAATTGCAGCTCAATTAGAGCTCAATGTGTTTCAGTTAGATGTTAAATCAGCTTTCTTGAATGGGGAACTTGAAGAGGAAGTTTATGTTATCCAGCCACAGGGTTTCATATTGAAGGAAAAGAAGATAAGATTTACATACTACGAAAGGCCTTGTACGGTTTGAAGCAAGCCCCTAGAGTTTGGAATTGCAAAATTGATGGGTATTTTCTCAAGAACGGTTTTGAAAGAAGAAAGAATGAACCAGCTCTATATGTGAAAAATGATGGGATTAATTTCATGGTGGTATGTTTATATGTTGATGATTTGATTTACTTTGGAACTAATATGATTTTTTTGAAGGAATTCAAGGAGCAAATAATGGCATATTTCGAAATGACTGACCTTGGAATGATGAAGTATTTCCTTGGTATTCAAATAAGACAAGCTAATGGAGAGATTTTTCTCTCACAAGAAAAGTATGCAGATGATTTGTTAAAAAAATTCCGCATGGCAAATTGCAAGCATGTTAGCACTCCAATGATGCCGAGTGAGAAGTTGCAGCTCAATGATGGGTCTGAAAAAGTGGATCCAAAAATCTATCGAAGTTTAGTTGGATCGCTTATTTATGCTACTCATACGAGGCCTGATATTTCATTTGCAGTTGGTGTTGTTTCAAGATTTATGCATGATCATTCCAAAGTTCATTTTACTGCAGCTAAAAGAATCCCGAGGTATTTGCAAGGAACAAAGAAGCTTGGACTGCATTATGTCAAAGATCAAGACAACAAATTGGTTGGGTTTACTGATAGAGATTGGGTAGGATGTCAAGATGACAGGAAGAGCACTTCTGGATACATATTCTATCTTGGCTCAATAAGTGATTGCTTGGAGCTCAAAGAAGCAAAAGATAGTTGCTCTATCATCAGCTGTAGCTGAGTATATTGCAACAACAGAAGCATCATGTGAAGCAACTTGGTTAAAGAGAATTCTTGGTGACTTGCAGCAAGTTGAAAGTCAGCCAACAAAAATTTATTGTGATAACATGTCAGTTGTGGCAATGACAAAGAACCCAGTGTTTCATGCTCGTTCAAAGCATATTGAACTTCGACATCACTTTGTTCGAGAAATGGTAAGCAAAGAGCATATTCAAATGGAGTTCATTAACACATATGATCAAATTGCAGATTTCCTAACCAAAGCAGTTATCGTGGAGAAATTCGAGAAGTTCAAGCAGCAATTGAAAATTAAAAATTAAGGGGAGTGTTAAGATAATTTGTAATTTCTAGAGTCATTTTCTAGAATAGTTACTAGTACTTTGAAAGTCATCTAGGAAGTTTGAATATCTAGTCGAAGAGTGGAGTTAATAAACCTTGAAAAATGTGTGACTTGGTTTATAAATATGCTTATGAAATCTACATATTATCTGTCAAAAAATAATAAAATAATCAAGTGTATTGCATCACTTGAATTCCTATTTGTCCTACTTCAAATATTATTCCGTTGTGCCCTTCAGACTCCCGGTGCGTAAGTTACATAAAGCGCATATGCTGGCTGTGGATGACGTGCAAGTACGGGGCAACATCATCCTCCCATGTAAATTATATGCTGCTAGCTGGTTGAGGTATACAGTCTTCCATTTATATAATTGGCAGTGAAACCCAGAAATTGTAATTTTATATTTAAGCATAGTATATAATCACTTAACTGGGATAAAATTTCTATGATTAGTATTTTATGAAGAAGGAAATTAATGTAAACCTTCTTCGCAACTCTTGGGATGATCTATATAAAACATTGTTTTGGAGATACTTTATGGAGGAATATAGTTTTCCCATTCGATTTTGTGCTCATTCAATTGTTAATTTGAAAGAAAATTTATTGAATGTAATGGATCACTCATCCTAATCTTTTTAAATACTAAAATATTTTGTTGTTTTTAACTTTAATATATATTTATTAAGTAAAAGGATTAATCAATATTTCATAAATTTAGACAAAATAACTTACATTTATAGTAAACTATTACATAAAAGCTAAACAATTAAGTGCATTTTAAAAATTAAACTCTAATATCCTAATAACATTAGACTCTAGAACATAATTTAATAGCTTTGCTACACTGTTATATTGGGGTTTGATATCAACATCATTGAATCTGTGCATTCGAAGGAAAAAAAGTCATATAATAAAGTGGTAAAATTCACATTGAATTTTAAATGTATTTTCGTAGTTTTTAAAAAAATTAGATCAGAAATTTCATGTTAATTATAATAATTTCATCTTAATATTTTTATATAATTAATTAAGTTATCAAATAATGAAGATATTTGAAATATATTTTAATTTGTGTAACTAATATGTAAACAATATAAGATATGAATTTAAGACTTCATCGACTGAAATCAATAAATTCCAAATCCATATCTCCAAATCAACCCTAATATAATAGAAAATACCAAATAATAAGTAATAACTGATATATCCGTGAGAAGAAATTATTACTAATAGACTAACGTTATGTTTTTTTATAAAATTTCAAGAACAAAGTTGTATAATAGTTATATTTTAAATATATATTTTATTTTAATTTTTTAAAATATTTATTTGTCATTATATATATATCTACTTTTTTAAAATATTTATTTGTCATTATATATATATCTACTTATTATAAAACGCGATCCCGCTCAAGTTGGTCAGTTTTCTACCGGTATCAGGTAAAGTCTTTTACAGGTGCCTTGGCTTTTGTCTTTCCCCCCCTCCTTTCTCTAGCTCTTCGGTACCGCCTCTACTGTGTTACTTCTCTACTTCTACAAATCGGTGGGCTTCTTACGACTCTTGGGTATGCTCTCTTCTCCTCTTGCTAAATAGATGAGCTGCTACCCACCGCAACAAAAAAAAAACAGCAACCTATGGAACCGGTTTCCTTCTTTCCTTTTCTCCGTTCTTAGCGTCTTCTTCGCTTGTTTATTATTTCTTGAGTTCAGAATCAATGCCTCCTCAAACATCCCGGCACCGTCTTCCGAATCAGATGCTGATAAATCGATGGGTAAGTTCGAGGAGGTCGACACGAAAACGAGCGACGTTAATGTCAGCGCTGCGGTTACGGATATCCAGAAGAAGATGAAGCGCATTGAACGCTTTGGAATGTCTGTCAAGTTCACTGAAGAGGAGAAGCGAAATACTCGAGCGGATAGGTTTACATTTCTGTCTTCGCTTTCCCGTGAATTTCTTTTTTCCCAGTGTGTTTAGTATTTGACGATTGTGCCAGGATTAAGCTTTAGGTTTGTTACTGAGAGCTTCAAGATGCAAATCTGTCGACGTTTCTTGACTTTTGTGTAAGGTCCAAAATTTAGACAACGTAATCCAACCGCATGCAAATCTAGGAAATTTGAAAATGAGTAAGTAATTGATTTTAATTGCTAATTAATTATGTGACATACTTGTGCATATGCTAAATGAGATTTTTATTGTCATCATGCATAAAATTGTATTTTTAGGAATATTCAAGTGACGATCGAGGAACGGGGTCCGAAGGCTGAAAAACGTAAAATGTTTTTATTAAATAATTATTTTTAATTATTTAAAATATGGTTGATGCTTTTAGAATTTTTGAAAATATGGGGTTTTGAGGTGATTTAATAAGCCAGGACGTAAATTTTATCGGTGTTGGCTTTTCAACTAAAATACGAGCTTTTAAGCAGTCCGGCTATTTAATTCACGAACTTATTTTATCAAAACTTTGTTATTATTTTATTTAAATTCTAATTTAACTAATGGGCCTAATTAGATGGCTTAATAGGCCTAATAAGCCTTGTAGGTGTTTAACTAATATTTAAAGTGTAAAATAAATCACAAACCCTAGCCTACTTGAAAGAAAAGAATCGGCCACTCACCTTTTTAAAACTGAAAAACTCTCCCAACACCCCAAAACACACACAACCTCACGGCACTTCACACAATTTGGAGAGGGTTTCGAAAGGGCAAGCAAGATCAAGCCATCGTCGCGTCCCGTTCTTCGTCGTCAACGTATATTCGAGCGTAATCTACGCAAAGGCACACCCTAATCTCCTTTTCTCATCCATCATATCATATTATTGTTTTAAATATTGAATGCATGAAGATCACAAGGAAACCCTTTGGAATTTTCTGTTTTTAGCACATATATGTTGTAAACTCATGACTTTGTATTCCATAACTCGTTCTATGCATGTAAGGGGCTGCCATGACGTTAGGTTATGATCTAGAGTTGCTTTTACATGAGTTTAAAAAGGACCCAAACACTCCAAGCCGCTGCACCGTAAGCATCACACGAGAATAATCGATTTTTGTGCTGTCATGGGGTCATGGGTTCGGTTTCTGTGGTCCAGGGGTTGGGGCATGGTTGGCTCATTCCAAGGGCTAGCAAAGGTCTTGAGTGGGTCAGGGAGGGAGTCCTAGCCAGGCTAGGACACACGGTAAAGGCTGGAGAAGAGTCCTTGCAAGCAAGGACTCTACCCGAGAAGCAGCTGCAGCAGTTGCTGCCTTCGCACGGCTGCTGTGGTTCAAGGGCTCCATGCGTGGGGCACGGGCTAGGTTAGGAAGAGTCCTTAGGGTCCTAAGCAAGTGTTCTTGAGTTGGGTTTGGGTGGTAGGGCGTTGGCTGTGTCCACACGATCACACAACATAGAGTCCATGCATCACACAACTCTCGGCCAGAATAGGTGTTACTTGGGCTGCTTCGTTTTTCGGTTTTGGGTGGATATCTTGACAAACTTAGAGTCCAGTAGGGTACTTTGGCATGTTGGGCAAGTTTTGGTTCGACATGGCTCGGGAGTAACTCGTGAAAATTAAGAGATGGCTCGGGGTCGAAGTTTAGGTGTTAAAATGAGTTTTAAAACAAAGAAAATTTGGAAAACGACTCACGGGGGTCGAGTCGTGATCCATAAGGGCTAAAATAATATAAAAAGACTAAATTTAGAATTTAGGAATTTTATATTAAAGTTTGGTATTTTTCGGGATTAAAACACCGTTAAAATAATTAAGAAAAGATAATTGAAAAAGTCTAAGTTTTAAGCAAAATAAAATTACGAAAAAATTCATATAAGCTTAAATAATTATTTGGGACATATTAGAGTCATGAAATCA
>NC_133318.1:5389368-5426368 GCF_012295235.1 Primulina huaijiensis | reverse complement strand
TTTACATTTTATGACATCTCAGATTGACCTGCGGTGTTTACATTTGTATATTGAGTCTGAGTCGGTACAAAATAATGTTTGTTCCAATGATCTAGAAGCCTACATCCCATGTATTACACAAGGATTTAGTACAATGGGCTTCGATGATGGAGGAGGCACTTCAAATGTTGTTGTGGGTGAAGATGAACAGCCAAATAATTGGGATCGATATGTGAATAATCATGTGGTTGAACAAACCATTCCATGGGCAGATGATGGGCGTAGATGGGAGTCTAGTGCAAGAAGAAGGTGTAATCCGTATGAAATTACTCCGTTCACATCATATGATGAACAAACGAGACGTGATTTCTTTATGGATAGTTACCACGATGAGGATAGTGATGAAGATTCACCTTCCAACGATTCTGAAGATGGTAATGTTGATGAAAATGATGATAATAATGCATTTGAACGTGATGTCGGTTATTCACAAGTTCCAAATGAGGGTACATCATCTCAAGCATGGAGGCAAGGTACGGTGCCTGACAATATTCAAGCGGATAGGTCGATAATCTGTGAAGATCCACCATTTTTCAGCCAAGTGTACGATGAGCAAATTCCAGATTCTACAGATCTCCCATATGCAAGTCGCACGACCTATTACAACCCTGAAAGAGGCGATTTGTGCATCAACATGATATTCAAGGACAAAAAAGAACTGATTGCCAGTGTCAAGGACTACTCTGTTAGGGTCGCACGACGTGAGTACCGTGTCGTCCAAAGCTCACCGACGTTCTGGAAAGTTTGCTGCAAAAATAAGTCTTCAACTATGCCATGTCATTGGGGTCTTCGAGCATCGCTCAAGGTGAAGTCGGGCTATTGGAAAATCACTAAGTATGGAGGGTCACATACGTGTATCTCTAGTCATGTCGGCCTTGACCATCATAACATGGACATAAACATGGTGGCAAACACTCTTGTGGGTATAGTTCGTTGTGACCCTTCATACGAAATCAAATATGTAATGCAACTGATTAAGGACAAATTTGGGTACAATATTTCGTATCACAAGGCATGGCATAGCTTGAGGCGATCTGTTGAGAATGTTTATGGAACATGGGAAAGTTCTGTTCGACGACTACCGAGATATATGGGCGCCCTCGTGAAGCACAATCCAGGCTCTATCGTTGAGTGGAACCATATTGATACGTATAACCCAACAGTGAAGATTTTGAACTATGTGTTTTGGGCATTCAGACCGTGCATAGATGGGTTTGAACATTGTCGTACGGTTATTAGCATTAACGGAACCCACTTATATACCAAGTACAAGCACAAAATGTTGATAGCAGTGGGATTGGATGCAAACAATCAGGTGTTGCCATTGGCTTTTTCGATTGTTGATGAAGAGACGTACGACTCATGGAAATGGTTTCTTGATAATCTAAGCAAACATGTCATTCGTGGGGCTAGAGGTATATGTCTTATCTCTGATAGGCATCGGGCTATTGTAAGCGCCGTGGATGATGTACCAGATTTCAAACCTCCTCGTGGAGTACATCGTTTTTGTTTGCGCCATGTATGCTCAAACTTCAACAATCAGTTTAAGAATGTTCATTTGAAAGATCTTTGTTGGCGAGCGGGCACTCAACATCAGATACGTAAGTTTGATGCCACAATGGATGCAATTAAAAACCTTAACCCGAATGCGTATCGATATTTGTGTGGGATTTCACGTGAGAAGTGGACGATGGCCCATGATGGTGGATGGCGTCGTGGTGTGATGACGACAAATATGTCCGAGTGTTTGGATGGTGTGTTGAAGGGTGCAAGACGTCTTCCTATTTCAGCAATTGTGCAGTTAACAATTGGACGTTGTGTAAAATATTTCTTCGATCGTAAGGAAAGAATTACCTATATGGTGGCAAACAACCAACCGTGGCCTGATTTTGCATTCCACAAATACGAGAAATGGTCAATCAAATCAAGCAATCACAGTGTTAGCAGATACGAAATCAGTGACAAATCTGCATCCGTAGTAACACGAGGACGACTACGACATAATGAACATGTACAAGTTGTGAACTTGAGTACTCGTGATTGCTCTTGCGGAAAATGGACAATTTTCGGAATACCTTGCTCTCATGCCATATGTACAACAAAGTGGTACGGTTTGGACCCGATGGAATTAATGCAGCCGTGGTTTAGTATGCACCGATATGTTAAAACATATGAAGGAAGATTTATCCCAATACCAGATGAAGGATATTGGGATGACGCTGAATTTGAATTAAACCATAACCAATGTTGACGTGAAAAACGAAGAGCTGGTAGACATAGAACATCAAGGATACATAATGAGATGGATCGACCAACAACAAGAGAGAGACATGCTTATGCACGTGGTGGTACATCATAACAATGAAGTTTCATGTGTTGTTTATCATAATAATATTAAGATTTGTGTTGCAAGTGAAGTGTGGTTACGTGTATTACGAATGTGTAATATCAACAGTTTTTAAATAATTGTAGTTGTTGTTTTGGCTGTAATTGATGTTTGATTTTTTACTTTGACTATTGATATTTTATTCTGTCAATAAATTTATATCATGTTATATGATTTATATAAGTATAATTCAATATCATAACACATCCAAAATACATAGTATTATAACAATATATTCAAATATATGATTTTTTATTATATAATATATATTATACAAATGACATTATATATCATATTATTTTCAAATAAAAATATCATAACACATCCAAAATACAAATACCAAAATAAAACAACAAACTACAATTGACGAGAATATGAAATCGACATGCATAGAGGATATACTAATACTAGTAGTAATAGAAATGGCTAGTGACACAATCACGTGGTATACTCACTCGTAGACTTCTTCGCAAGTTCAACTGTTCTGCTTCCATATCCGTATTATGTTCTGTCTCCGTATTGTGTTCTCTGTTTAAACCATATGGATCATTAGCAGATGATGTGGCAGAAAATCCATGGAATGGAATCGGTGAAGTCAAATAGTTTGGACGCACTTCATGATTAAACGAGCTCACTTCATCATCAAACTGTCGATGGTCAGAATTTAGTAGATCAGTGAATGATACACTGTTAGCAACGTACGGAGTGTGAAAACCGTATTGCATTGATGGTCGATAGTCAACATTAGACACTGTTGATGGTCTATGTGACGTTCCAGACATGTCATGACCACATGATGACCCACGCATGCAATGTCCATGTGAAGTGGCAGTGACATCGAATCCATGTGGTCTATGATGTTGCTGTGAACCAGATGAGTTACTAGAACCCGATTCACGTCGTCGACGACGGCTACATTCCTCACGATTTTGAAACGAGTTTCTACGTGGTATATCATGTTGCACTTCTTCTTCATTAGATACCCTATTCAGTGCATCACGAAGACGTGAACCAATTCTCCAATCATCTTGAATGGCTTCCTCAAGTGCCTCCCTCGATTGTTCATGTACGCTAAGCCCTCTGAATCGATTTGTGAGTGTGGTTGCTTCCTCGTCCTATGTAGCACAAATCATATCAATTAAGAAAACATTAGAAAATAAGTACAAATAATTTACTTTGATAAATTTGCATTAACACTAACCACAATGGCTCGGAAATATGCTTGTCCACTGGAGTAACCAATTCCTTCGCTATTTGGAGAAATGAATCGTATAGTGATGTTGTCGTACCATTTCTTATATTGATAGTCCACCATCATGTGTCCAGAGACGAGCATATCCTCCACGATATGTGTTTCCTTATTTTTCCATATCTCAATCGGACCACTATGAAATTTTTTCCAATCAAAATTACGATGTCCTACTCGGGACAAGTTGTGTAGATCATCCCCATCAGTTGCGGGTTCGGGAATTCGTTGTTGCATTCCAAATTGACGCAACACCCGATTTGGACGATACATTTCCACAATATCAAAACAAATTAGAGGGCATACACATCGCCATATTTCCCCTTGATGTCCTGTGATGAATGCTTGCACATCGAGCGCTTCGAAATTGTAAACAGTCCAATTAAACTGCAATTAATAAAAAAATGTAAAATCAATATGAGTGTTAATTGAATGTTAGTATTAATATTGATGAATATTGATTGATAAACACCTGACCATCTTCCATAAGATCAAGTATCTCACGTATAATACGTACTGAGTGGGTAGATGTATGAGTATGACTAAAATGACGAGCCCACCTAAACAAACAAACAAAAGTAATTTCAAATATTTTTGTAACTCAAATGCTAAATTGATTTGCAAAAATTTACCTTGCACCATAAGGAGCAATTGGAAGAATTGTATCATAGTCGTTATCATTTACATCGGGGGCTGCAGGAACAATATGGCAATAACCATGTACATCAGGACTAAGCGATGTCATCCTGCTCCATGCCCAAACCTGCATTAAAGAAAGCACCATTAACAAAGGCNACTATAATATTTTTTTTATACATATTTACATAAAAATATTTGAAATTATATCATTTATGATATAAAAAAATGAGTATACTATTTAATTTTTTAAATATATAAACAATATTTTTAATATTATTAATGAAAAGTTTACTACTAGAAAATTTTCACGTATATATGTATATCAAATTAGTATTTATTTCGTATAACCAATTTATTTTTTTCAAACTTATCATTAAAAGCTTTGTAATTATAAAACATTTCTCTCAATCGATTTTGATAGAATTCTTTTTTAGAAAAAGATTATAAATAATTATTTGATCTTAGAAAAATTTTGTATTATAAATACTAATATCTTTTTGACTATTTATACAATTTATATTTATTATGTTTAGAAAGGATATATAATAATGAATAGATATTTAGTTAGAAAAATCATATACTGATAAATATTCATATACTGATAAATATATGACAAAAAAAATTAAATTATAATTTAAATGTCGGTTAAAATTTGCTACAAGATTTTTATTTTATAATATTTATAAACATTTTTATACTTAAAATTTAATTAATATCACAAAATTATTTTTAATTTGCTCAAAATTTTCATTCTACTGAAAACTAATTGAATAAAAAAAGTTTTTAAAATTTATCAGATTGTATCTAAATTATATTTAATATCCTAATTCTCCAAACTAGTTAATATTCAACAATTAAATTTTGATTACTATAATTTTTCAAGGCATTCGTATCCGTTTTAACATTAATATTTGTCACCATTAAAAAATTTTAACATCTTAAATTGTATTATTTACAAAGTATGAATGATATAACACTAAACATAACAAAGTCATGATAAATTTAATTAAAAATATTAACAATTGTTGTTTAATAAAAAAATCACTTACTTTGTTGACGAGGAACTCCAAATTATTGATTTTTCAAAAAAATTTATACCTGCAAAAGAAAAAAAATTTAAACTTCTTGTTAGTTCATCATAAACACAAAGTAAAGAATAAAAAAAATTGGTGTTGAAGAGGAAAAATAGATTGAAATAAGAAAAAAAAAGATAGAAAAGAAGAAAAAACTTACATGTACCTTAGAAGAAGAACATGAGGGAAAGGAATGATAAAAACAAGCAATTACATGTTCGAGCATCACTGATATTGCAAGTTGAATTCAGTATAGATTCACGGGTGTTCAATTTGGCTTTATCAGATACATTTGTTATACAAAATGACAAAAAAAAATCAATACTAATCAATTGTAAGAAGTTGTCGGAAAAAAAAAAAAAAGAAACCCCGACTCCTCGAAAAACACAATTAGCAGACCCCGACTCCTCAATAAAGTGGGGTTACAAACTCCACCTTATCATATTCTTTTAAAATTTTAAAATCTTTTATATTTTTGAAATTTTTTTTTAATTTATAATATTTATTTAAAAAGTACGAAAAATGAAAAATCAAATACCAGTTGTCGTATTCTCCACAGCTTAAACCTCTGGAACTCCATTCCCTCTTTCGCACTTGAAATGACCACATTAGCCCTTCCCCACCATCGTAATCTCATCCCTATCCTCGCACTCATTCCCCAACCTCTCCCTTGCCCCCAAATTCATTCGCCACGGCCGCCGCTTCCGCTTTCGCTTCCGCATCCGCCGCGGCGTCTCCGTCGTCTCCAAGGTCCAATATAAAGAACTCGTCCTCGGTTACCCAAGCGTCACCGTCGAGAAAGGAAAGTACGACTACGATGTCAAAACTCTAATCAACAAGCTCTCCAGCCTCCCTCCGCGTGGCAGCGTAGCCCGCTACCTCGATGCATTCAAGAACAGGCTCTCCCTCTCCGATTTCTCTCACATTTTTAGAGAGTTCGCTCCCCGCGGCGATTGGCAGCGTTCTTTCCGTTTGTTCAAGTACACGCAGCGCCAGATATGGTGCAAATCTAACGAGCATGTTTACTCCCTCGTTATTGGGATACTCGGCCGCGAAGGTCTGCTTGATATATCTGCGGAGATTTTTGATGAGATGGTAACTCATTCTGTCCCAAGGACTGCGCTTTCTTACACCGCTATAATTAATGCTTATGGTCGCAATGGGGAAAATTGAAGGAGAAATTTTGATTTATTTAAAAAAATAGGATCCATAAGTCAATTTAGATAAATGTCTTTATTTATGTTTTAAGTATAATTACACCGATAAATTTGATTAAAATCATTAACATTGCATTCATTCTACTTTCATTCAGTCGACTGAAAACCTAAATTTCTCTTTTGATGTTTTCCCTTCCCTTCCCTCGACTCAAATCGATTTTTATTCCCAGAAATTCCATTCCCTCGACGTCCGGAAATTTTCGACGCATACTCAATCGAAGAAATGACTAACCAAAATATGGTAACGTTGACGTTTGTTTCGATTTATTGTTTCTGGTGTGTGGTTTGTGGTTTGTGTTGAAGATGTCGACCCGTGTTTAGTAGACCAAAAAACATTGGATTGACCCACGCGTGAGTCGACCCAAACGTGGGTCGATCGAACATTGGGTCGACCCACGCTTGGGTCGACTCAACTCAAGCTTCGGTCGACCCACCTAGATCTAAAAAGATCGCCAAGAAGATTCATCACTACCTCAACAACGACGAGAGAGTCTTTTTTTTTAGCGGTCTGCTTTTGGTAATTTGGTTAGGTATCATAGAGATTTTAACCTTTCTAGTCAAATTATCTGGTATTTAATGAGTAATCAGATAGTTGATACTGGTAGTGATGAGTTGTGGATGCTCGTGCGCAAGAGGCCGGTTAGATTTTCTTTGATAGAGTATTGTTTAATAACCGGTCTCGATTGCGCTATAGAGCCTGAAATTCTAGCAGATGGAGGTGTCTTTGGCACCAGACACTTTGCCGGTAAGTCTGAGATTGTTTTGAGTGATTTGGAGTCAAAGATCAGTGTCCAAGTGCAGAATGAGACTGGTATAGATGTGGAGAAGTTAAAGATGGCTAGTCTTTACTTCTGTTGTGTTCTTTTCGGTGAGGGGACTAGGAAAAAGACGATGAAGATCGACCCTAAATACTTGAGGCTTGTAGATGATTTGGATATGTTTAACACTTATCCCTGTGGTAGAGTAGCGTATCGTGATGCGGTTTGATGTTTGAAGAAGAACCTTTTTAAAGTAATTAAAATGCCTCATTCACAAAATAATCTGATAATTCAAGTTTTAATGTTCAGAATAGCAGCGGAAGAAATTATCGTTCGCAAAATAACAAGTTAAAGTAATCCAACAACTGATAAAAATGTTTGAGCGATAAAAATATTAAATGCTGAGAAGTGAGGTCCTCGGGTCCCACTACTGCCGACTCGAGCTGGCTCACTGATCCCCGTCCTCGGTCCCGACATCATCAGTACCTACAACAATCAAGTCTAGTGAGTCTAAAGACTCAGCATGCATATATCGTACATAACAAATAAATAAATAATAAAGTCGCATGCAAGTGAAAATATCATGTAATGAGGTGTAACGTAAAATATCATTTCAAAGGTAATTATAGTACGTGCATAACTGAACTGAAAATATCAGTGAAAATGTTTGCTCCTTAGAGCCCTGTAATAAAATGGCATGTCATAAATTTTCTGTTGAGATTATGGTCTAGGGCGATATACTTACCTCGCGATCGCCATGGGCCCGTAGAACTTTTCATATTCGTCATAAAAACCTATAATGCTACTCGGCGAACGGACGAGCATCGATGTCCTAACTCGCGCTAGCTAGTTGTTTACCTTCAAAGTCACGCTCTCCGCAAATGGCCTCATACCGTCATCTATAATTGCCCCAAACTGACGGTTCCCTGCGTAAATTGATAAATTATAACAACTTTAATGCAAATATGAACAGATAAGTTGTGGTGTACTAACCTCTCGACGTGGGCGCCTCGCCACCTGACATAACCGCATCAGGAGTCACTTGAATATCTAAAAACAAAAAGTTTATTGTTTAATATACTATACATAAATATAAAATCAAAAAAAGTGCATTACCTCACCTTCGGAGGATTCCTCTGTTATGATTAGAAGGCTAGGCTCAAATATCCGTTGTGGGTGTGCTTGGCTACTACTGCCAATTTCCCTAGCCATATTATCATCCACACCTAACAGCATACAGCAAACAAATTAAAATTAGAATTGCAATTCTAATAAATCAATCTCTTACGAAAACATTAATAAAATTAACTCACCAAAATCAGCCTCGAATGATTTCTTTTTCGCCCTCTATAGGCTATGCTATAATCTCTCTCCTGATGCACTGGCGTCGGAGATCTGATCTCAGCAACACCTGGCATGTGAGACCTCATCTCAGCAAAACCCGCTCTAATCTGTTCAGTCAAACTCGATCTCAAGTCATCGAAAGCCAGATTCATATTCCTGATATACGCCCTGGTCTCAATAAATCCTGCTCTCATCTCAAGACGCATAGACGTAACGGAATCTTCCAATGCAGTCAACCGCCTCTCAAAACGATGCTCCAGGGGTGATGGGCGGCGGGAAGGATTGAGTCCAAAGTGGACTCTAGGATCCGTACGTATGGGAGAACTGGTGCTGGAGCTCGATCTAGTGGCATCACCAGAACGATTGCTGGAACCATCCAGAGATTAATGTGCAGAAGGGGTGCTAGAACCATCCGGAGATAAAGGCGTTTGCTGGACTGAGGGAGACTCCAGAGGGTGCTCTACGTATGACTCTTTGAACCTGCCTATCGGGCGCAGAATCAACAAAAACCCCGGTCGTATAATACGGTGAAACGAGCTCCTCAGGAGTAGGAGTCAAACATCCAAGACAATCCTACATTTAATTAATAACGTATCAGATTAATTAAAATTATGTCCACAGTTGTTATATCAAATCAATTCATATTACTTGCATCTATAGCACAGTCATGAAAAGCTGCACTGACATCAACAGCAGATGGGGTATGGACGTGTTAGTCACCCACTGAAACATCCTGGGCAACATCAAACCGTCCACATCTCTTCTCTTTGCAAACTTTTGTGCGACGCTCGGATAATATTCATAAGCGAGGATCTGTAACATAAATTTCAAACAATGTTATTAGTAGAAATAAAGATAACAAATCCACTTTAACATTCAAAAAATAATATACATGCAGAGGCAGCACGAAACGACCGACGAGGAAGTTGCCATCAACTTCTTTCCGACCCTGTGCCTCGGTGAGGTAAGTATATCGCCCTAAAAGGTCCTTCTTCAAACATCGGACTGCATCACGATACGCTACTCTACCCCAGGGATAAGTGTTAAACCTATCCAAATCATCTACAAGCCTCAAGTATTTAGGGTCGATCTTCATTGTCTTTTTCCTAGTCCCCTCACCGAAGACGGCACGACAGAAGTAAAGACTAGCCATCTTTAACTTCTCCACATTTATATCAGTCTCATTCTTCACTTGGACATTGATCTTTGCCTCCAAATCACTCAAAACAATCTCAGACTTACCGGCAAAGTGTGTGGTGCCAAAGACACCTCTATCTAGTAGATCTTCGGGCTCTATAGCGCAATCGAGACCGGTTATTAAACAATACTCTAACAAAGAAAATCTAACCGGTCTCTTGCGCACGAGAATCCACATCTCATCACTACCAGTATCAACTACTGATTACTCATTAAATACCACATATCGAATGCTGGGACTTATAGTATTGTACTTAATCTCTTGGGGAAGAATGGGAGATATGACGAGGTGAGGGATCTTTTCCTCAGAGATGAAGTTGACTAATAGTGAATCAGACGCACACTTATAACATACTTATTGAGGTGTTTGGAGAAGGAGGCTATTTTAAGGAGGTGGTGACATTGTTTCATGATATTATGGAAGAGAATATGGAGCCCATCATGGAAACTTATGAAGGATTGATTTATACTTGTGGGAAGGGTGGGCTCCGCCAGGATGCGAAAAGGATTTTGCTTCATATGAATGAGAAAGCATTGGCACCGAGTTCCAAAGCTTACACCGGGGTGATTGAGGCTTATGGCCAGGCAGCATTGTATGAGGAGTCTCTTGTTGAAATTGGAAGCATACCAACAATTGATCCTTTCAATTCGCTCATTCATACTTTCGCATAAGGTGGACTTTACAAGGAAAATGGAGCTATTTTGTCAAGAATGGGAGTGCTGGGTGTTCAAAGAAATAGAGATTCATTTCATGGTGTGATAGAAGGTTATAGGCAGGGAGGCGAATTTGCAGAGGCCATAAAAGCTTACGTTGACATGGAAAAGGTGAGTTGTGATCCTGATGAATACACTCTTTGCCGCCCTTGTTGATGAGAGTGAGGCACAGTTTCCGGAGATTAAGTGGTTGGGTATACAGCCAAGTGTCATGTGCTACTGTATGATGCTGGCAGTGTATGCGACAGTTTAGGCTTCGGGAATATTCATTCTATCAATTCAGTCATTGCAAGATGAATATTCTATTTTTATGTTGTTGCCTTCATAATAGTGAAATATTCAAATCCTTAATCTGGAAGGATCACTTAATTTTTGGAAGAACAGTGCCAGTTCGAAAAACTAATTATGAAAACAGAAGAAAACAGAGGCCTCCAGAACTAGCTCTAGATTAGCTGTTTAATAATTTCTTGATGTCTTGATTTTCTTCTCATATTTTTGGGTTTTTTAATTTCAGGGTTATTTCCTTTCAAAAATCACCACTTTCTCTTCTTATTTTCTGACTGAGTTTATATATAGCCTATGTCCATGGGAAATCCTTTAATAATATTCTCTAATAATGAAAAATAAAAATTTCGTTGAGCTGATGATTTTTATAGGTCTATGAGTTGATATAGTCGCGGTCTGTTACTAAAGCTTATCGAGGGCAGTCTTGAGGTAAGATGACGTAGGATGCTAAATATTTCAGGATTTGCATATGGTGGAAGAAAACTGATGTATATCTGAAAAGTGGATGCGAATGAATCGCGCTGATTTCTCTCTATATGTGTGTACATTATAAAACATAATCCATTGAGTCTACTTCACATTCATACTCCTTGCTGCCTAGGGGTGTAATATAAGTCAAGCTGGATCGCGGCCGTTTGTCTCGAGCTCAAATAATATTACATGCATATTTGAAAGCTTCTAAGTTTTTTTTATCACAATTGTTATTTATTTATATTTTAAATCTGTACTATATGATATATAGTGATGAAATATTATGATAGTTGAAAATCTATAAAATTCATATTCATATGCATTTTTCTTTGTTGCTAAAAAATACTCCATCCTTGTCATTGGAATATAGTGTAGAATGCACTCCTTTATAATTTTGAATTAGATAATTTATAAACCAACTTTGTGAGTGGCTCGAGCTTGAATCTAAGATTCATGACACTAAGTCTAAAAATTTTTGGAAGTACGGCTCGAGCTCAAGTCATTTACGTCCCTGTTTTCTTCACTTCCTCCTCGGCTTGACCTCTTATCATCATTTTTAGCTAGTCTTTTAAACTCTCCTAATCAACCTACCATGATTGCTTACCGATTTTTTATCGTGTTAGTTTTGCTGACGCAAATGAGGTCTAGAGGTGAATGAGAGAATGACTGAAGCAAAATTTTATCTTCTCATATTCCAAGATTATGTTGGATTTTTTTCCTTTTGGGGTGGAGGAATTTTTGACATTCCTGGGCATGATGATGTATGTTTAGAATTGAATAGAGCAAGCCAAACTTTTAATTTGCTCTCAATGAAGAAGGTCCTGATAAAGATAAATTCTTGTGGACTGTATTTTGTGGATATTAACCTGAGAGTGAGGAGTTACAAAAACATCTGGTTACAGAAAGCATTTCTTATCTGAAGTGACTAGAAAGGAGAATCATGAAGCAGACCACTAATTAAGAACCAGAACAGCGTTAACAGCTACGTCGCTTTTAATTTTTTGTTTATCTTTGCAGTCTAAGTTAGGTTGTTCTGGTAATGGTATGAGAATTCCATGGGTTTGTTCTTTCTAATGCAAGTCTTACGTTCTTCAATCACTTTCAGCAAATCAACTGTGTAAAACTATCACTTCCTGGAATGCATGTGCAATAGAATGCTTGTCATGTTAAAAATTCAGTTTCAGCGTCTGGGTATTGTTCGTGTATACTTTTGGCTCATTGTTGATTATAGGAATTTGATCAAGGTTTATACGTTATTTATGAAATTATTGAGAAGAAATCTAATAAATGATTAGTTCCTTCTATTTTGGTAGACTTTTCCGAGGTCTTGAATTTTTTTTCCAGGTGGGACAAGGCCAATGAGTTGCTAAATGAGGTTTCTAACATTCATCAGGTCATTGGGCAGATGATCGAAGGTGACTACGATGATGCTGGTAATTGGCAAATGGTAGAGAATGTCTTTGACAAACTCAACTCAGAGGGATGCGGTTTGGGAATCAGGTTTGATAACACAGTTTTAGAAGCACTCTGGTGTTTTTGACAGAAGGAAAGGGCCGAAAGGGGTCTTAATGAAGCTACAAAAAGGGGGCTGTATCCTGAACTATATCGTAAAAACAAATTCATATGGTCCATTTATGTTCACTGGTATCGTTCTCGTTTCACTTTGTTTGATTTCTTATAATCATTATGGAATGTTTTTTTTATATTTTTTATGCTTTCTTTAGGATGTGGCCTGGAGGTGCGTGCACTGCAATATCAGTATGGCTTAACACTTTGCAAGAGCTGGTAATTAATGGGAAGGATCTACCTCAACTGTTTTCTGTTGTCGTGGTGTAATTATTTTTTCTTCCACATATTTGTGGATTTAATATACATCTTGGGACGAGTCGAAGGCATCCTAGATGTCTTTGGTACAGCATATTTCTTGTACATAGCAGGAAATTGTTTAAAATATTAGTTTGACACCTAACTTTCTAATATTTCTTTCCTTCTTGAGCTCTTTTTGTCGAATACAAACTGTCTTATTGTCTTCTTTATGTCGCTACACTGCCTTGTGGTGAAAGGAAGAAATAGAACCTTGAAGTTATCGAAATTTTCAAGGTTCATTGAAATTTTCTTGATAGATGTTCTACTTTCTTAATTCACAGACGGGGCCAAATGTAGAAGAGCTCGATAACACGAGACTTTTCTGTTGCCAAGGAAGCCTACTCCTTGCTGATAGATTTGTCCTCTTCCTTCTGTTTTCCTGGGTGGAACAAGTGGTGAATAATTTGTCAAAAGTCTCAGCTGAAGCGTGTTTTTTCAAAGACAGAACCATCGTCAGAAGTCTCGAAATTAGATAACATAATTAGTTGTGGTAACTCTCCTTTTCCCCTTCCAGGAACAAGGTCCTTTACAGTCAACCTTGCGCAACAAAATAGCACCGACACCGATAAGACAGACTATAGACTCGATTTTTGCTCGAATTCAGGTCACATTGTCTCCTTAGACTGTTTCCTCTGTACTCGGCAAGTAATTAGAGCGTCAAGGGATCTTCTAAGATGTAAATCCCATTGTTCCACACAGGAGGAAGATGAGCTTGTGTTGCACAGATCCGAACTCGACGTGTGAAACGTTTCGACGCTGATTGGCAACACTGGAATGTATATTCTATTGGTGAAGGGTTTTTGAGGTACTGGCTTTACCTTGCTCTAAATATTTTCTGGTTTAGTGGCAGGAATTTGGAATATGTTGGGGGTGATTGTACATGTATACACCACGACACTTGTTATATTTATTCATCAACGGAACTGCAAAAAGAAACCAAGGGCATAATGTTCAGAATCACTATTGTTAAGAGATTCTTTATACTGTGTTTGGATACCAAATTTAAATTGAGGGAAATGATAAACATTGAAGATTTGATTTTTGTTGTGTTGTGTTTTGTTTTAATGGTATGCAAACAGAGTGTAAATTATTAGTACAATTGCGTCCCATAAGATTTTGGAGGTTGAGGCTGACAAACATGTGGTTTTGACAAGTAATACTAAAGTCTAATGGTTTACTTTGTCTAAATATTACCTAATCAATAGAAGCCCGACGAATTATGCCTTGTCATATCTTATCCTCTCCACAAAGTAGCAAACAATCTTTGATTATATTATCAATAAGATCCTGATTAATGTGATGAGTACGTGTTACAATATTCAATTACTTTCTATTTTTTTTAATAAGAATTAATTAGTTTCATGTTGGTCCGTCGTCGTTAATAAAGCCGTTGTATCTAGTTTTGAACTGATAATTTCATCAAATAATTTCGTCGAAATGATCGATTTCATTCTAAGCATGATTCACGACACGGTCGGATAAGGTATTGATTGTTACCACATTCTAATCTACTCAAGTTGAGTGAGTTTGTCAAAGAGGTAAAAAAGCACTATGGACCATTTAATTGGGTTTCCTTTTGTTTAAGGTTGGAGTTCCAATTTAAATGTGGAATATAGAAAAATAAAATATTTGGTAGAATCTTGGGAGTACATCTTCAATACATAAACTATGCTATCATCTTCTATCTTCAATGATACATTATTCTTCAACTTTTACTAGTCTTGAGCCCAACTCCAATGAGATATAGAAAGGATCATAAACTTTTTGACAATGGCTTTCTAAACATGTGATTGGCTAATAAAGAAATGCCATTGGCAATGGGGCCTTTCTTTCTCATCCATGGAATCTCAAGAAGTCAACCTATATCATTCATTCATTTACGACAAAAATTTGTGTGAGACGGTTTCACGAGTCGTATTTTGTGAGACGGATCTCTTATTTGGATCATTTATGAAAAAGTATTACTTTTTATGCTAAGAGTATTACTTTTTATTGTGAATATTGGTAGGGTTGATCCATCTCACAGATAAAGATTCGTGAGACCGTCTCACAAGAGACCTACTCTTCATTTAAAAGATATTTTATTAACATAAACGATTTAACTTGTCCCTCTACAACTCAAAATTATTTTAGATTGTATGAGACGTAAATGTTATGTTTCGAATTTTTTTATCCAATTATTGTTCTCGTAAATTAAAACAGTAAATGATATCGAATAATTATATTATACAACATATTATGATATCAATATTATCAGAATAATTAAATTTAAAAACATTAGATGACATTAATATAATGACTCATCATTATTTAATGTCTTATCAAATGCAATTCGAATGTATTTGTTTTACAAGTTTGCAATTAGAATCAAATTATACAATTTTAATTGTTCCTTCCAATTGGAATGAAAATGAATAATTTAATTTATTAGGGTGTGATTAATAATAATATTGAAAATTGGGAGAAAGTGGGAAAGAAATTGGTGGGGACCACATTTAGATAATATACCTTATCTTTGGCTCGTCCCGAAAAAGAAAGTGATAAAACAAATTCTATAATACTATATAAGATTTAAAATATAATTAATAATAATATAAAATAACTAAATATTTTTTATCATTTAATTCTTATTTATTTTGAGTCAGCCTGATTATGGTAATTTTGTATTATTTTATATAAATTTTCAAGAAATGATATTATAAAAAAAATTTAATTCTGATACAAAATATTTAAAATTTAATAATTATATAAACACATTGTTGATGATGTGAGCATCAAAATTTAGATAATTAAAAAAGAAAATGCTAGGTAGGTTAAAGATATTGTCGTAAAAATTGGAAGCAATTTTTCTCTCAACACATAAAATTTAGCTTGTATCACCTTTACGATTTTATTTCCAAATAATCTATACTTTTGTTGCTCGCCTATTTTCAAAAAATCACAAGAAAAGTCAATTTAAAATAAATAAAAACATCTCTGCGTACTTAATTTTTTTTTTTTAATCATTATAAATATGTATTAATTTTATTATTTATTTTTAAATAAAATAATGAGATATCTAAACATAGAAATTAAAAATAATAATTATTGATTTTTATATTTATTTATTTATGTTAATTATAAATAATTAAGGAATAATTTGATTTAATAATTTATAAATAATATAAATAAAAAGAATATTTCGAGAATATTTTTTTGGTGTAAGATTTGAAGTAAATGAGTTAGAGATGGATGTTGTATTTGGTACACAAATCATATTATTTTAATGTAAAATTTGCATCAAAATATATTTTGTGATTGGAGATGACATGAATAATCAGAACTACGAGTTCATATGGTAATGTAGTTTCATAATTTTTAGCTGTGTGAATTTACAATGTTGTCCTTGAGCAATCCAACAAATTACAACTATATTAACCTGAACTGTCATTCGATGCACCCACAAGGATTATTTATTTATTATTTTATATCAAATTGGAAATACACAAATAAAAAATTAAATATGAAGGTAAATATTATTTATTTTCAATTTGAATAAATATATAGAAAAATAAATGAATTGGCTACTTATCATAGCATTTTAGCACAATCACTTACAAATAACAGAAATATTTCATTTACTCTAAAAGTTCAGTTATCGAAAACAAACAGAATAGGATTACAATGCCCAATCGTTGTTTGGGATGAAGTGAGTATGAAGGAGCACAACACCACAATATTATTCACATGTTTGGGATCACACATGTGGTTGTTCTCTAGAAGAATGTAGAATGATCGGATCCTAACAAACCAACAAATTTGATTCCTTTATTTGTTAACTGTAAATAGTTTCATATATACTTTTATATATACTCATGTAATCACTGTTACGTAATGAAGTGAATTATCCAAAATCTTGTTATTAAATTCTACTATTTAGCTTTTTATCTTGGTATCAGAGCTACAATGACAGAAGCAAGCTCTCACGATGAATCCAGCGTTCACACCATCCTCAATCTTAATCTCAACCCTCTACTAGTAAATCCTACTAACCAAATTAACGCAGTAAAATTGACCGATGACAATTTTCTTCTTTGGCAATTACATATTGTCTCGGGTATTTAGAGGTCTGGGTCTTGAGTATTTGCTTCACGAAGATACACCCATCCCACCCAGAATGCTCGTCGCCGGAGAATCGAATTCCACATTGAACCCAATGTTTGTCATGTAGAGCAGGCAAAACCAATTACTTTTCTCTTTTCTGTTAGCATCCAAGACGGAAAGTGTCCAGAGTCAGATGATTGGCTGTACTACTGCTGCGCAACTTTGGTTGAGAGTCACTCGCCTTTTTGGCTCTAGATCGAGGGCTCGGGTGATGTAATTCAAACTTCAGCTGCAAACGCTAAAGAAGGGTGGTCAAACCATGAAGGAATACCTGAGCAAGATGAAGAACTATGTTGATATACTTGCGGCATGTGGTCATCCCATCTCTTAAGAAGACCATGTTCTCTATATCCTTGACGGAGTAGGGGTTGAGTATAAATCAATCATTGTTCATATCACCTCCAGATCTAAAATTTCATCTCCTGCTGATGCTAGTGCATTACTTTTGGCCCATGAAGGGCGCATTGACCTCTACAATGTCACTACGGACAGTACGATACCTATGATTACTATCAGAGTCAATTTCACGAGTTCGATTCTCATTGATTGCAAAGAGTGCAATTGTCGAGATACAATAATTGTCTATGCTAAATACAACAATCGAAACGTGACGCTTGAGCTACTGTACGGTTTTAAAAGATTTGAGTTAATGTTTAAGCATTGTTACCACAAGTTATAATTTTTTTAAAACGAGAAACGCTCTATCCTACAAGGTTTATTTCTATCATGACTCAATTAATTGTTAGAGTAGATGCCCTGTAAGCCAACTATTGGCTGGAGAATTTATTGACTCAAGTGTAATAAACAATCTTTATTTTAATATAGTTTACCTTTTAATGGTTTCGTTTTACTTTATCTGTATACCCATGCAAGCTACATAGATAAAGTCCTTGATTATGCTTTAATACAAATGAATCGTAATTCGATGTTGAAACTCATTTGTAAACACTGCATATTCTAAATTTGTTCCTAGTCGATTCAGCCGCCTAAAACAGGGATAAATGTCGCTTGAGCTCGAGACTAGCATCTGTGATGTTGTGTACTGCGTTTCTTGGTAAGGGCATGGAGATGTCCAAACATGCAGATGGGTAGTCATATGATGATTATACCGAACAACCCTCCCTCAGACTTTTCAAGTGGTTATCATTCATCGAGAGGATAAGTCCGTGGTTATGATTGTATACCATTAATCCTTACGACCCGGGACAACACTGAGGCTCTATATGCTAGGGCTGTGGTTTGACTCGTTTACCGGCTCCAGGAGAGTCATCAGGTGACGAGGTTGGGTATAGTTGCGACACATATAGGAGCCAATGCATTGTAGTCGGGGATTCACCGCTCACCTACGGGTGTGGATATCCTATGTAATCTGAAGTAATAATAGTGCATGGAATCTCTGGCCAGAGTATGAGATGTACGTTGGAGAAGGAGTTTTCCAAATAGTACACGCGATGCCACAATTATATGTGTCACATAGTTATCGAATTAATATGCAACCCTCGATGAACCAATGGTTGCAGATTCGATCGGAATATATGAGATGAAGGGACCGTACTGTACGTTAATCATAATCGACTGGTTCTTGCAGGCACTATCAGTGATACCTAGGGGATCATGGGGCGATGCTACTAGACGCTCTTACCATTATCCGATGTGTGTAATCAAAAATGAGTTCTGACATTCTTGATCAAGGTGTTGATGAAAATAATGGGGCTAACTAGGGTAAGCCCGAGTAAGAATAAATGTTATTCTGAATCACAAAGAGTTGTAAACTCACGGCTAGCTGTATCCCTGAACCATTGAGGGTCACACAAGCACTGGATAGTTTGTTCCCGTTGAGAGAATAAATTCAAGGAGTTGAATTTATATTATGATATAGTAAATTCAAAGAGTTGAATTTATGATAATTAAATTTTGAGAAAATAAATTCAAGGAGTTGAATTTATGAGATAGTAATTCAAGAAGTTGAATTTATGAAATTTGGAGAGAATAAATTCAAGGAGTTGAATTTATAAAATTTGATAATTTAATTTATTAAACTCAAAAGTTGAGTTTATTAAATATTAAATTTTGGAGGTGATAAAATTCAAGGAGTTGAATTTATAATTTAAATATTAAATTCAAATGTTGAATTTATAATGTATTTAATTTATTAAGCTCAAAGGTTGAGTTTATTAAATATTAAATTAAATATAGTGAAAAGTATGTTTAATGTGCTTGTAGGAGTACAAGTCCAACATACCAAATAATTAAAGTTCTTAATGGACTTTGATTAATTAATTAAACTAGTTGGACTAGCCCAATTAATTAATCAAGCCCATTAATGTTAATTATGTGTATTAGGTTTTGGCTTCATTATAAATAGGAGTGATCAAGACAAAAACCCTAGCCTCCACAACACACTAATTTTCAATGTGTGTGATTCTCGAAAATCACAACTTTAAATCCTCCAAATATTTAGTTTACTTAATTAATGAGAATAAATAAGTAAATCATGATTAAAGAAATATTAAGATTTCTTTATTCCAATTTGCATAGGTTCATTCGAGAGTTTCAAGGAATTGCTAGAATTCTTTTTCGGCTCTTACAATATGCAAAAATAATTTTGTACTCTCAAAAAGATTTTGAACCAAATTGTGTTCTATCTCTACGGAAAAATATCTTCTATTTTTCTAGTGCAATTTAGAAGAGGAATAAATATTCCAGTCGTGGACCTGATTCGGAGGTTGAAGAAAGTTTGTAAAGAATTACAACAAGAGCTATCTCCGCTAAACCCGAAATAGTTGGAGCCGTGTGATTAATTCACAAAAGGTATAAATTTTTACACCCTATGAATGTTTTGATCGTAAAACAATACGAGTGCCTAAAACAAATATATTTTGATTGTAAAAATAAAATAAAAATTTTAAACTTCCGCTGCGTTTGGGCACGAGAAAACCGAGATCAAACATTAACATTATATCAATTTAACTAAATAATAAAGTTTGAATTTGAAATTTTTCTTAAATAAATTAAGTCAAACAATTGACAGAAATTATTCAATAAAACATTCATTGACAAAATATTTCACTAAACAAAATAATTATTTAATTTTAATTTTTTTCAAACCCTGAATCATAAATTTTAAATTATAATTGAAAAATTCGAAATCTCGTCATTTTTCTCTATCAATTCTTAATTATTTTTGTAATATTTTATATTATTTACTACTTTAAAAGTGCTTTTATATCTCTTCGGGTAATTTTAACTATCATGGACTTATAAATACAAAAAAATTAATTAAAAATGTAGTTACAATAACTTAATTGTTTTTGTAATATTTGACATTATTCAAAATATTGTTTTACTATATATTATTTTTTAATGATTACATATGTTTTGTGTGTGTATATATATATATTCTAAATTAGGTTTTGAATTATGTGAATATATGCATATTTTTATGATGTTATGACTTAAATCTAAAAAAACCATTAATTAACTTTTGAAATATTATTATTTGTACCTAAAGATTATGATATGTCCCATTAATTTTTTTTTGTAAAGGAAGAAAATACAATTTTTTTTCGGACTTTTCCGATTATGAATTATTTTGAAATTTTTTGCCTCCCTAATAAAATATTTATCTACATCCCTTATCTCGAGAGAATTTTTTTCTTAATATATTATATGCTCTTGAATTTTCATATATTTTCTCCTAATTTTTATATCAAATAATTATATCAATAATTTTAAAATTAATATATACATCATATTTATTTCAATCGATACATTTTTTTTTCCAGTTTTTACTATTCATCATACTTCGTTGTTTCTTATTAACAATTAATTCATACACTTAATTATGTTCCTAATGCAAAATAGATATAATATAATATGTGGAGAAACCGAATGAGACTTAAAAAAATCAAGAAAAATAAAATGGAGTTAGACACAAAGCATGAATGACTCAAATAAAAAAAAGACCATAGGAAAAACACACACAAACATCAAAGAGATTAATCAAAATCAATTCCAACGATTAAAAAGAAACTTGAAAATTAGATATAATGATATGATTGCTAAATTTAATCGAAGAAAAAAGCAGGAAAAATAAAATAAAAATATGAAAAAGATACCGAAAGATTCGAAAATCGTATAAGAAAATTATTGAAGAAACTAAATCATGGTTGTTTAAAACGATAGATAAGCTTTGAAATAATATTTGTTATTGAATAATTTGTGAAAAAAATATGTGTATACATTCATTTGCAAATTTAATATTGATATTCATAATGTACTTAAGTTCGTTACTCATGTGCAACTCACGTGCCATGCTACTAGTACATCCAAATATACTAACAGCACTCCATACATCAAAATTTTACCAACGCCTCAATAGCAAAAATATGCGAATAAAAAACAAATATTGACGAAATACTATCAGAGATTAGATTACAATTTTTTTGATGCAGATTTTCCAGGAAACGGCACCCTCAAAGACACCAACGGAGGATTCGAAGAAGGAAATTCCTTCGGCCTACATTATTTGCACTCTCCACATGAAAAGCCATCCTCCAAAATTGCAAAAGTGCTTTTTTTTTTTTTTTTTTTTTTGGTATTATGAATTTTTTAATTAATTTTAATGTCTACTTTTTTTTATTTTTTTCTCTTTTGAATTGTTTTGTTTTTTTTTCATTCATCAATTATAATGTTACTATTTATAATTGAAAGGGCTGTTGATCATAAACGTACATGAAATTAATATATTGTGTGTATCAGAAGTTAGTGTTGTGCTTTGGTGTTGTCAACACGAGCGCACAACATGCAGCGAAAATTAATTATTGACACACAAATATAACTTGAATAACTAGAGATTGGATATGCACAAGTACAATACTTGTGCAACGTCTCATGGAAAAAATTTACTAGGAAAATATGTAATTTGTTTACACAAAATAATACTAGTGAAAATAACAAAACCAAATTTTTTGACATTCCAAGGAATTAAAATGCATCAAAATAAACCAAACTAAAAACTAGATGCATAAACCGAAGTTGCTTAAAATAAATAATAGAAGAACACTTTTCGATCAACACTCTGCGTCAGTGTTGTTCTTCACGTGTCTTCAACACGAATCATCAACATGGCATAAACGTGATTCGATCACTCAAATTCATCAACATGAAAAACTCCAGCAGCTGCGTAAAAGTCCCTCCAAAAGTCCTCACAGTTCTTCTCGCAATATTCCATATATATAGATCTTCATATCCTGACCTAATTATCTTTCCACAAGAACAAAATCCTACAAATATAGAAATAAGAGTTTATTAAGTATAAGACTCTATTCAAATCTAAGATATTATATTTTAGAGATAAATACGAAAAACAAATCATATAGGATAAATGTCAAGATTAAATTATCTAGGAATAAATCTCATTACTAGATCAAATCAAATTAGTCTAGAAATACAATACTCTTATTTTTCAATTTAAATAAATGACAAAGATTAATTAAAAATAAAATATTCTTTTCAATCTTATCTTTTTTGTATTTTTGGAAACAACATTCCAAAAACGACACAAGTGATCATTTCCACATTCACTTTAGCTCCGCCTGAGCAAAAGAATATCTCCCCCTGAATAACAGAGTATCTTCCCCTAAGTTAAACAAGTTAGCACAATTTATGAGATAGGTGTTGTTGACTGTGTTGTCAACACAAGTGCAAAACACCGTGCAAAACATAGAAACAAAAGAAAGTTTATACCACCTGGAATTAAAGAACCAACTCAAACTTAACAGGGTGACCAATTAAAGCAACAAGACCAAACAACAAGAAAAAAAAGAAACAAATCAGAATCAAGCTTGTCCATTAGTCTCTGGTCCTCTGCAGCTTCTATATCATCATCATCAGATTTATCTTTATCAGCCTCAGTGCAACTTCCAGGAGCAATCTGATCCTCATAGTGCACGATCAACTCCTTAGCATTTTGAATTTGCTTCAGTCCAAAGTCGATTTGTGCCTGCAAAACAGAAGCAGACACAAGAAGGTAACCCTACGGTGTTGTAGTGGAGGATGAGGCGATGTTTCCAGCATCAGTGGAAACACCATCTTCAGACCAAAGAAGGTCTAATTTCCGATTTCCCTTGAAGTATGATGGGGAAATTTTCAGAGACTCCCCGACGTTCATTAATTGTTCATCATCTTGCTTGACAAAACCCTGTGACTCGAGGATTCCATAAATGAGAGAAGGGAACGGGATCCGTGTTGACGTCAGTCCTCCTTCACCAAATTGGAGGGAAGTTTGAAACACCAACTGGCCAAAGTCAAAGGGACGACCCGTACCAATGTTAAACAGAACAAAGGCATGCGGCCTAGTTACCACCGTGGTGTTGGAAGAGGGAGTACACTTTCGAATCGCTGTTTTGTGTAGTACAAAATAGAAAGATGTCAGATTTGCAGCACCCAGTCATTGGGGTCGAACCGGAAACTTGGTGATGATACCACCAATTAGTGTGACAGTGATATCATCAATATCAACAGGAGAAATATCCTCTGCAATAGACGGAGTCCGATAGTACTCGTTAATGATCTCGGGGGAGAACCGGTAGATACCATCTGGCAAAAATACTCGTCTGTACCTGACAAAATTAACATCTCCGACTGCAGCTGTTTAGATTGCAGTAGAACTCTCGCAAGGCCTCTTTGGATAGGGCAAGACATAGGTCACCGTTGCAAGCAATCCTCGAGTTGTGAGGAATGAGATCAAATTGTGCCTTTAATAGGCCTCAGTATCAATGTTCCTTTCTTCAATGAATTCTCGGTGAGCATATAGATGCCAACTGCCCACGACATCCTCAGAGTAGAACGCATTGGATAAGGCAGACGATAGATCATAATCTACAGAGTCGGTATTGTCTTGCGTGTTGCCAACACCTGGCTCAGTACCAGCAATATCTGCATCAGCCTCAACTTCTTCATCAGTACTGTCTTTAGATTCTACTTTAGTTCGTGTTTCCTCGAACTCTTGCATCATTTTTTCATCGGGTTCATCATCATTAGAGGGGGTTTTCTTCGCAGTCTTTTCTTCATTCAGACGAGAAAGGAATTCGGCCAGTGATTGCTCGTCTTAAGAAGAGAAATTGGGATCACACGAAGCTTCCTCAGGCTCAGCCACGGTCGATGATGGAGCTACAGAAGTGGAGGTTGTAGTATTCTTCGTTGTAACAGAGGGGCGTGGTCTTGCGACCAGCTCAAAATTGTCGTCATCGGAGTCACCTCCAGACGAGAAGTCAGGGTCCAGGATGTTTGCAGTGAAAGAGGCAGATCAGGGCTTCTTCGCAGGTGCAAAGTCAAGGTCATACCCTGCTTGCCTTTTGGAGCGTCTCCCCATAGGTTGAGGGGGAAATGCCCTCCGATAAGCCTTTGGGTCTGGTGGATTGTCGATGTCAACTGGATTTCCTGGTTCTCTAGGAGCAATGATTTCCAAGGGAATGGCCTCTGAGGCAGCAATAACCATCTATAGTGGATTCTCGGTAGGGGGCTCTTTTGGTGTTGCTGGTGGCGTTGTCATAGAGGGTGGAACACCATGACTAGCAGCCATTTCGCTACGGATATCCAAGGGATCAAATTGATTATCGGACATTTATAACTGTTGAAGAGAGATTGAAGCCAAATACAGAGTTAACACGAAAAAATAGCAAAGAAGGTTCGATTACGTGAAGGAAGTGAGAATAAAATGTTGAATGGTAACGTAATTTCAGTGTAATCGCTTTCAGCATAAATAGATAGTGCAACGGTAAAAAAACGCAATTATCGCAATCTCGTAACAAACGCTCCCAGCCCCAACGATAACATTTATGAAATTCACTCGAAACACTAATCGCGATTTTACCCCTAAATCAAACGATAACATTGATTCAAACCTGTGTTACGACGTTTCCAGAAGATTATCCAGTTTAGACCTACGTCGATTATAACCCACTGACATAATTAGTCACACAAATTCAAAAATTCTTGTAATTAAGGTTTTCATCGACTGTCATAGGTCAAATACTGATATGTCACTGCTCAGGATGAATTCACGAAACAAAAATCAATATTCATGTCCTAAATATGCCTCAAATATGATGAATTATCAAAATGTAAGACAATGTATAAATTGTGTTGTGCTTGAACTTGATGTTGGCAACACCACATGACAACACCACTGTTTATGAGTCAATACTTCCAAGAAAAATTTTGGTTTAGATATGGTAGCTCCCACACTAGAAGAACTGTCTTCAAAGGACTCCCTTAGGTAGGTTTTTCCATTCCTATTTTGACTTAGAAGTGGTAGCTCCCACACTAGAAGAACAGTCTTCAAAGGACTCTTATAAGTAGCTTTTTCCATTTTCTTCTAATCTGATTATATATTTTTTTCCAAATTTTCTGTTTTTCACCAAACTGCTCAAGATTTTTCAAGTCACCATTTTCATATTGGACTTGATCAAGAAGATCTCAAGATTCCTCAATTATTTGATGATTGAGATTGAACATAAAACATTTACAAAACTTGATTGGAAGATTGATCTCTAACAGGGTGCACATAGGAAGATTGCCATCACTGTACACAATACACTTAAATGGGATGATTATGATTATGCAATATGCCTAGCAACCTAAAAATAAACATGCAAACATGGTGTTGGCAACACCAATGACAACATGAGTGTGTGATTATTGTATGCATATGCTGAGAGACTTCCAAAGGTTGGAGAATCTCTCAAAGTCCAAAGATTTCGTGAATATATCAGCCAGCTGATTTTCAATCCTAATAAATTCCAGTCAAATTACCTTTTTTCAACCAAATCTCGAATAAAGTGATGTCTTATGTCTATGTGTTTTGTTCGAAAGTGTTGAACATGATTCTTATAAATGTCTATAGCACTGGAGTCGTCACAATATACCATCATGATGTCACTGTGAAAACCACAGTCCTCAATCATTTGATTCATTCAAACAAGTTGTGAGCAGCAACTAGCAGCTGCTACATACTCAGACTCGGCTGTGGATAGGGACACACAATTTTGCTTCTTACTGTACCAAGACACAAGTTTATTCCCTAAGTAAAAACACCCACCCGATGTGCTCTTCCTATCATCTAGGTCTCCGGCCCAGTCACCATCAGAAAAACTTACCAAATTAGTGTTTGTTTTTTGTGTGTACCACAATCCTAACTCTAGTGTACCTGCAATGTATCTAAGAATGCGTTTCACAGCTTTAAGGTGTGATGTTTTTGGATTTGCTTGGTACCTAGCACACAAACAGACACTGAACATAATATCAGGACGTGTAGTAGTTAAGTACAAAAGAATACCGATGATGCTGCGGTACATGGTGTTGTCAACACCGTCGACAACATCATCTCTAGACAGTTTTTCACTTGACCCATGAGAGTTTTCATATTCTTAGAATTATCATTTGAGAACTTTTTAACCAGATTCTTAGCATACTTGGATTGACTCATAAATATACTATCATGCAATTGTTTAACTTGCAATCCGAGGAAGAAATTCAAGTCTCATATCATGCTCATTTCAAATTGTGAAGACATGCACTCGACAAAGTTATCAACAAGTTTTTGTGATGAAGCACAAAAGATGATGTCATCTACATAGACTTGACAAATCTGAATATTATGCTTCAATTTTTGAATAAAAATAGTTTTATCAACTTCACCTCGTTTAAAGCCCAAGTCGATCAAATAATCAGCCAACCTACCATACCATGCTCGTGGAGCCTGTTTCAATCCATATAGAGCCTTCTTCAGCTTGTAGACATGGTCCATGTGATGTTGATCTTCAAATCCTTTTGGTTGACTTACATATGCTTCCTCATTCAAAATTCCATTTAAAAAAGCACTCTTTGCATCCATTTGATACAATTTGATACGCATTTGACATGCTATGGCAAGCAGCAGTCGTACTGACATAATTTGGGCTACAGGAGTGAAGGTTGCATCAAAGTCCACCCTTAAACCTGCATATACCCTTGAGCTACCAACCGAGCCTTATTTCGAACAATGTTACCAGATTCATCCGTTTTATTTTTGAAAATCCATTTTGTTCCAATAACATTGGTATTTGATGGTCTATGAACCAAATCCATACATCAGTGTGCACAAATTGTTCAAGTTCTTCATGCATTGCATTGACACAGAATTCGTCTTTTAGTTCATCATTAATATTCTTAGGTTCAATGTGAGACACAAAACAAGAGTGACTTACCTGGGAAAACATGGAGCTCATGCAGACTAATCCAATCATTTTGCGGTAGTCCACTTTTTCTTTCTTCCTTGTTTGAATGTCATCATGAAATTCACCAATGATTTGAGATGATGGGTGATTTTTCTAAATCTTACTGGGAATGTCCTTCCCTTCATTAATAAATCCATCATCATTGTCCTCATCATCTAGTGTTTCTGTTCGGTTCAGTGTCGGTGTTGTGCTGGGTGTTGTCTCACTGGTCTCAACACCAGACTCAACACCATTTTTGGTCATAGGCTCACTTACATCCAGCAGTCCTTCAGTTTCATCGTCCTTGGTTTTTCCTGTTAGGTCTGCATAATCATCAAACACAACATTAATTGATTCAATAGTTGTCTTAGTTCTCAAATTGAATACACAATAGGCCCGAATATTCATTGAGTATCCAACAAATAAGATTTTATCACATTTTGAATCAAAATTTTCAAGATGATCTAGATCATTTAAGACGTAGCAAACACAACCAAAGATATGAAAGCATTTAAGGTTTGGTTTCTTTCTCATGTTGATTTCATAAGATGTCATGGTAGATCCACTCCTTAAAAATACACGGTTGGAAATTTGACATGTTGTATTCAAGGCTTTGATCCAAAATCATTTTGATACATTCTTTAAACTTAGCATAACCCGAGCCATTTATTAAAGGGTTCGATTCTTCCTTTCAACTATTCCATTTTGTTGAGGGGTCTTTGGAGCTGAAAATTCATGAATGATTCCTTTCTTTTCGCACAAAGAAGTAAAATGAGAATTTTCGAACTCCTTACCATGATCAATTCTTATTTTAGCCACCCTCACTTCATGCAAATTTGTTATTCTAGCATGCAACTTCTTAAAGACATCAAAGGTGTCATATTTTTTCTAAGGAAACTTACTCAAGTAAAACGTGAAAAATCATCCACACAAACAAATGAGTATTTCTTACCACCCAAGCTCTCAACATCCATTGGACCCATTAGATCCATGCACAAGAGTTCAAGGCACAATGCTGTCCCAAAGTGTTGCAACACCGGGTGTGCAACACGAGTTTGTTTACCTTTTTGACATGGTCCACAGACATATGCATTACCTGAACTCAAATTTGTCATGCCTCTCACAGTATCAAACTCACACAGAATTTCAAAGTCTTGAAGCTCACATGTCCAAGTTTTTCATGCCAGAGGTCTAAATTGCTCACCTTGGCACTACGGCAATCACCTTCTCCCAGTTAATAGCAATTGTCAGCAGATCGAGCACCCATTAAAAACTTCACAATTATTTTTTTAGAACCTAACATGTAAATTAGCATCACAGAGTTGACTTATTCTTATTAAGTTTGAATTAAGTCTTTCAACGTGTCGAACATTATGAAATTCAGGAAGCCCGTCAACATTCAGGGTTCTTTTGCCTACAATTCTTCCTTTGGCACCACCACCATAGGTCACACGCTCACTTTTTACTTCAACATAATCCGTGAGGTATTCTTTGGATCCGGCCATTCCCTTGAGTAGGTGAATGGAGTTTATATCTCTCAAAAGGGACAAAAAAAGATTTCGGTGTTGACATTTTTTTCTTCTTGTCTCTCATTCTCTTCAAGTAATCATCGAAATTCTTAGTAATCAAGGAGATTGACTCATCACCGAGATCAGATTAATTTTCTTCTTGAATTAGATTGTTGACGGAGTCATCAATAGCTTGCAATGCAATGACATTCCCTTTATCTCTTTTCTGAAATCCTAAGAGAGCTTATCAAAAATTCCAGATTCATAGTAGATGTGTCCTTTGATTCATCAATCGCACAAATCTTGATGTTAAATCTTTCAGAAAGAGATCTTAATACCTTATTGACGAGCATTTTATTAGACATAGGATCACCGAGACTAAAGGCTTCATTGGCAATATCTCGAAGTCTTCGATCATATTCAACAATTGTCTCATTGTCTTCCATTATTAGGCTCTCAAATTTGGAGGTGAGCATCCTCAGTGTGGTTCTGCAGACACATTCAGATCCTTCGCAGTGATTTTGTAGAATGTGCCATGCTTCTTTAGCAGATATGCAATTTGTAATAAGGCAAAAATGGCATTGAGTTCCTTAGAGTTGAAATTTGAGGTCTGAACCTCATCATTAGTCCATGCATTCTCAGGCTTGACTCGACTGTCACCATCTGCATCGAAAATTTTAGGTGGTGACCAACTATCTAGAATCCGTTGCCAAGCTCTTTCCTCGATGGATTTTATGTACATCCTCATCTTGACTTTCCAAAACGCATAATTCGATCCATCCAAGACCAGTGGTCTAAAGGCAGCACTTGAAGCCAATGCATCCATTGAGCTGTTGTTATATTTCCGGTAAAAACAAGAGTAAAACATGATCAATCACTTAGTGTATCAAGCGTTGTCTCTAATACCACTTGAAATGAATGTTGATCATAAACGTACAAGAAATTAATATATTGTGTGTATCATAAGTTAGTATTGTGTTCTGGTATTGTCAACACAAGGGAACAACATGTAGCAGAAATTAATTTTTGACACACAAGTATAACTTGAACAAATAAAGACCATATTTAAATTATGCATAAGTACAAATACTTGTGCAACGCCTCATGACAAAAATTCACTAGGAAAATATGTTATTTGTTTACACAAAACAACTTTAGTGAAAATAACAAAACTAAATTCCTTTACACTCAAATGAATTAAAATTCATCAAAATAAGCCAAACTAAAAACTAGATGCATAAACTGAAGTTGCTTAAAACAAATAATAGAAGAACACTCTTCGATCAACACTCTGTGTCAGTGTTGTTCTTCACGTGTCTTCAACACCAATTAGCAACACGACATAAATGTGATTCGATCACTCAAATTCATCAACATGAAAATCTTCAATACTAAACTTGTGCATGTTCAGAAAAACTCCAACAGCTGCGTAAAAGTACATCCAAAAGTCCTCAGTGTTCTTTTCTCAATATTCCATATATATAGATCTTCATATCTTGAGCTAATTATCTTTTCATAAGAACAAAATCCTACAAACATGGAAACAAGAGTTTATTAGGAATAAGACTCTATTCAAATCTAAGATATTATATCTTAGAGATAAATACGAAAAACAAATCATATAGGATAAATGTCAAAATTAAATTATCTAGGAATAAATCTCATTACTAGATCAAATCAAATTAGTCTAGAAATGCAAACCTCTTATTTTTCAATTTAAATAAAATACAAATATTAATTAGGAATAAAATATTCCTTTCAATAATAAATACCAAACGTAAATAATGAATAATTTATTACAACGCTTATTATCGACTTAATTTAACTTGATAAACATGCGATATTCTTGGACATAAAAAAATACACAATATTAAATGAGATAACTACATGCGAATCTAGGTAAAATGGAAAATGAATAATTAAAGGATTTTAATTGCATGAATTAAATATGGTGTATATGCATACATGTTTAAAATGCACTGTAATACACGAATGCATAAAACAATGTTTTAAAAATTATTCGAGACGCGATCAAAGAACGGAGACCGAGGGCTAAAAAAGAGAAAATAATTTTACAAACAATTATTTTTAATTGTTTAATGTGTGGTGTATTTAAAATGGTATTTTTAAAATGAGGAGTTTTGAGATGTTTTTATACGCCGAATCGTATTGTAAATGGTATTCGATTTTTGACGAAAATATGAACTTTTTGAGAACTCGGCTAATATTTTCACAACTTTTTCTAAATAAAATATTTTAATTTTGAAGTAATGGGCCCTAGTATACCATGTTAATGGGCCTAAGCTTGCACCATGAGTTTTATTTAAAATAAAAAGCTAACAACCCTCCCGAAACACGTCACGATACACGCCCTTTTACCCTCCAATTTACTAGGAGTCTCCCTTCCCCCTCACCACACGCACACACGAGACTTTGAAGGAAGAACTCACGCAATTTTGAAGAAAAATCAGCAAGGTCCTCCATTCTTCGACGTTCTCCGCATCGCCAATTCGTTTTCTTGCGTAATAAACGTAAAAGCACGCCTTAATCTCTTTTTCTCATCCTTGACACCATAATATATGCTTGATAGATGTTTGCATGCAAAAACATGATAAACTTGTTGTATGTTCGTTTTTATGGATACCCATTCATATAACTCATGATTTTGTGGTTCCAAACTTGATTTAAAGATGCACCAAGGGGCTGCCATGGTAGAGTAACTTGGAGGGACATGTTTCCAACGTGTTGAGGGTCCATAGAAGCCTAGATAAGGGCTGCACAATTAGAGGAGATGACTTGAACGAAAATCTTATGCCTTGGGGAACTAGGGTTTCAGCGATGTCTTGCAGGGGCCTGCGGCTCCTTGCTGCTGATAGGGCACGACCAAAGGGCACCAGGGGGTTGCATGAGGATCCTAGGGAGGCTGCACGGTTGCTGGCTTGAGGGCTATGCACAAGCCGAGACTGAGAAGGCCGCGCGAGGAGTCCTAGGGCAGGGTGAAGTGATGCGACTTCTAGGTGGGTTAGCTTCTATCCGGTAGCCTGATGGGGGTTCGGTTAGGGTCCTAGGGTTGATGGTTAGGGGCTGACTCGCTGGTTAGGGCTGGAGCCGAGGTATACTAGGATTCAAACCATATAGAACTAGGACTTTGTGCAAAAATTTTCAGTAGGCATCCTAGGGTGTTCGAAGGCCTTACATGACTTGAATTGGGTTGAAAATAGTTTAATTATGTGTTATTAAGCTTTGGTCCAAGTTTGGTAAGTTTTGGTTAAATTTCGAGTCAATACGAGTCAAAACCGGGATGAACGTCTAAGTTAAAAAAAAACGAATCGAGGAAATTATTAAAAAGCTAAATTTTAAGCCTAAAGAATATTTAAGGGAGTCTTTTAAGGTAATGGGTAAAGGTTGGAATGATTCGGAACGTCGTTTCGAGGTCTAGGGATAAATATGGAAAGTTATGCGTGTATGGGTAAAACGATCATTTTACATAAAAAATTGTTAGATGTCCTGGCAGTGCCCTGAATGTTGTAAATAATGTTAATATGTTTATTTTATATGTTTATGAAATTATATGATGAAACGTTAACGCTAAAAGACGTGTTTCATGCTTGGTTTAAAAGAAAATTGATTTATATATATAAATATTATATGCACGAATTTTTATAAGTGATGAGAATATGAAACGTTGGAGGAGTTGAAGTGATTGTGACTAATACGATGATACGATGATATGATTGGAGATATCATGAAGAAAAAAACCCTAAAGGGAACCCGTTTACGAAGAAGGTCCCAGAGGGAGGCCGACGATCGTATTTCCATCGACATGATATGATGATAAAATAGGCCAATGCTCAGTTGACGAGTGAGAGTGTCGTTGATGTCCCTGCCCAGTATTATGGTTACACGTAGATTGATCCATCGACCTTGATCTGAAACGAAAGTCACAATTAACGATCCGAATTCAATAAAAGAAAACGTATATGTATATGATGAAAAGGAAAATGCATACGATGAAAGGAAAAATATTTAAGTTTATGCGTGATCATGAAAAACTATTTTAAGTAAAAATATTTTCACTGTTGCATGTGGATGTATATGTATTACTTGTTATCATAGTGAAGATTTGATGAGTCAATAGACTTACTAGGTGTGATCGATACATGTGAGCATGATGTTGATGTTAATGAGGGATTTGATGGTTGATCTTGCTGGCCTGAAGGTGCACACGACCCGAGGACCAGCGTTAGTTTTCCGCAAATAAATTAAATTTATGATTTATGATGACTTTAAAGATTTTATGAGTTATGATACTTTGGAGAGGTTTTTGGGAGGATGTTAGAATTAAATTATTATTATTTTTTATGATTACATCACACGCGGGGAGGGGGATCGAACCCGAGGAATCAGCTAATCCGACAGGGGCTGAGACCACTAGGCTACAAGCCCGGTCTCAAGTTAAATTATTTTTGAAAATGTTAAAGTTAGGTTGGTTGACGTTTACGACTTTATGGTTGAATTTCTTTCTTTTGAATTTTTCAAATAATAGTTGGTTAATTTTTTTTAAATGGTACAAAGTATTTTAAAATATGTTTATATATATGTTTCGGCTGAATATAAGGGAAAAAAAATTTCTACTATATTTAAAAAAAAAAAAAAGTAGTAAACATTACAATAACACAAACAAATTAAAAATAAACGTAGTTATATACTATATTATACAATTTATTTCAAGCTTATTGAATTAATTAAGTTCAGTTGAACAATATGTTATGTAATTATTTAACTATATTATATACGTGTGTGTGTGTGTGAAAATGAGACAAATAGAAAAATGGAGTATTTAGTAATATTTAGATGATATAAGTTGAAAAAGATTTTTAAAAATTGAGATCATTGATCTGCATATGGGAAGATAAATGATGAAAAATAGTAAAAATGAGTTGGAGATGATGATAGATTATCTAATCTAATAAAATACTAAAGAGGGATAATGATTCTTTGTTATATAGGAAGTCCATATATATGTATATGTGTATGTGTGTGTATCTATATATATAATATTTGAAATTAAAATTATAAATATATATTTAAATGACATATTTTGTCAAAATGGGGCAATTAGTTGTTTTTTTTTAATAACATAAGGATTTAGATGCTTATAAAATTTAAGGCAAAAACTTGTGTGAGACGGTCTCACGGGTCGTATTTTGTGAGACAGATATCTTATTTTGGTCATCCATGAAAAAGTATTACTTTTTATGGTAAGAGTATTACTTTTTATTGTGAATATCGGTAAATGTTGATCCGTCTCACAGATAAAGATTCGTGAAACCGTTTCATAAAAGACCTACTCAAAATTTAAAAACAAGTCCAGGGAGACTACAACAACGGGTAAATATAAGGGACTAATCTCAAGTTTAGTAAATAGTATAGATTCATTTTAATACTAACTATTTAGTTTTAAATAATAACAAAAATATATTTTTAAAATTATATAAATTATGTATGTCCTAACACAATATCAATAACAATTTTTTTTCGAAAGAATATCTAAAACTAATATAAATCTCAATGCTTGAGAAATGGGGGCAATAATGTCATTTTATTGAATTTATTATTTATCATGTAGATATCCCTACACATTATAGGGATGTCTTCTCCATAGTGAAACACCATTATCATGGGTCCATCTAATTTTTATGAACTATTAAAAAATGAACCAAACATAGGATGAATGATGATAAGTTATTAATCATCAAGTGTACCAAACTATGCCTTTGGGTATATGATTTATCACAACGATTATTAGATAATAAATATTATAAAGTTTGGTTAATCCTCACATGTCGAATGACCAACATACCACCACTCCTAGGTCAAGATTTAAGATTTTGAACTCTCATGAAAAAATCGAAAAACAGAGAAAATTTATTTATTTATTTTTATTAAAGCTACTATATATATAGATAGATAGTGATACAAGTTTCTGGATAAGAACACCATCGACGTTGTTTTAAGAATATGCGCATAAATTTACATTTTAAGATAAAATATATGTCCTTCAAAAAAAAAAAAGATAAAATATATGTATATATATAAATTTAAAATAAAAGACGAAATTAATTCTAACGTCAATCTATTGACATATAAGTCAAAACTTTGGTTAATTGACCACACATTTTTCATGAAATGGTAGAATCTTTGGCAAAAGAGTGGACTTTTTTTTTTTACAACTTGGTCATGAAAATTACTACAAAAGCATCATAGCCAACACCGAAATACAGCCTAGAATTACACCAGGACAATTTTATTTTAAATATATATTTAAAATTATATAAAAATTTACGTGAGACGATCTTACATATCAATTTTGTGATACATATATTCTATTTGAGTCACCCATGAAAAGTAATAATTTTTATGTCAAAATATTACTTTTTATTGTAAATATGAGTAGAGTTGATCCGTTTTACGAATATAGATCTACGAGACAGCTTAGAAGATATCAACTCTTGAAATTAATAACAATATATATGCTTAAATAATAAAAAAAACTATTAATTTTTATGCGAAAATACTTGTATGTTTTTTTTTTAAAAAAGAGTTGTAGGAAAATACCGATTTTTTAAAATAAATATTTGTCGTATTCTCTATAATAAATTTGGTACAAAAGCTTTTGTAAGACTGTTACACGAATCAATTTTGTAAGACATATATCTCTTTGGTTTACCCATGAAAAATATTAGTTTTTATGTCAAAAGTATTACTTATTATTGTAAATATGAGCAGAGTTGACATGTATCACAGATAAAGATCCGTGAGACCGTCTACAAAAGACTTACTGTAAATTTGGAGACTCATCTTAGTAGGGAAAATGCCATTTTTTTAAAAATAAAAAATTTCATCTTCTTCATAACTTTTTTAAAAACAATAAATATGTTGTCTTTAATATTCTTATAATGGAAATTTATTATACACTTGTGGTTAATTTAAACCTAAGTATAAATGAATATTGACATGAATATGAATATGTAACGCGGATAAAACCAAGATGCAATATTTTAGGAGGAATCATTTAAATTTTTATTTTATTTTCTTGATTTACATTAAATATTTAAAGGAATAAAATAATATAAACCTTATAATATGTGGCGTGACCTTATTGTCATCTTGTCGAATATGAGATCTTGGAAAATGTGCATTTATTTTCTAACATAATTTAAATATTTGTGGATAAATTCATTACACGTATAAGTTTCCAAATCAAAGAAGAATTTTATTTTACTATAAAATTCAAGCATTTGGATAATTGATTGATGTGTTTGGGAATTCATTGAGCGTACTCTTTCGGCCAATTGATTTTAATTTTCGAAAATTTCTAAGTAAATTTTGAAAAAGTTTATAAAATTATAGAAATATTCTAATATTGTCAAAATTTGATGAATCTATGTCGAGAAGCAATGGATAGTTGTTTTAGTTCGAAATATGACGTTTTGGCAGTTGTACCATTAATTTTTGAGTAGATATTTTGTAAGACGGTCTCACGAATCTTTATCTGTGAGACGGGTTTATCATACTGATATTCACAATAAAAAATAATATTCCAAACATAAAAATAATATTTTTTCTTGGATGACTCAAATAAGAGATCCGTCTCAAAAAATACGACCCGTGAGACCCTCTCACACAATTTTTTGCCTTAATTTTTTGAATTATATCATTATTATAGACCATAAACATAATATTTCAATTAGATTTTACTTTCTTGTAAAAATACCTAAAATACAATATGATAAATAAATACGATTTTAAACTTTTATTATTTTTAACCACAATATGGTCGTTCTTTCGAAAA
>NC_133318.1:5382019-5388555 GCF_012295235.1 Primulina huaijiensis | reverse complement strand
ATTAAAAAATAATTAAATAAATTTTACATAAAATCGTACGGCTCCCACGCTGCAGAAAGTGTATTATAAAAGACACTCATCCTCCATTTCCTCCCACTGCATATTACTTTCTCTTCCGTGAAATCTGAAGGAGAAATGTCAATGCTCAGCGACTCTCCGTCAGCCGCCGTGAGCGGTGGCGGAAGTGGCTCCCTCGGCTGTGTGGGCAGCGGCGAGATTATTCTGTTTGGTGTGAGAGTGAAAGTTGATCCCCTGAGGAAGAGCGTGAGTATGAACAATCTCTCCGAATACGAGCCGGTCAATGGTGATAAGGCCAATACGAATAGCAATCTGAGCAATGATTTTACTAATTCGGTGGTGGAGGAGGACGGCGGCGCGGCTGGCTACGCGACGGCTGATGATGCTCTGCCGCATCCAGTTCACGGGAATCGTGAGCGTAAGCGAGGTCGGATCTGTTGTTTGGTTTTGGTTTTTTAAATTTCCAGCTATTGTTTGGTGAAAATATTTGTTTATCTGTTTTTTTTTGCTGATCTTCAGATTTGTGTTGTGAATGTTCTGATTATGGTTTTTGGTAGTTATTTGGTTTATCAGATTTGATTTGTGCTATTTGAAATCGATTAATTGATAGTTTTACTATTATCTGTGTTTTATTTTTGGTGTAAGGGAAGGTAATAAATTTTTTTGATGAGAGGAAAATAAGACGGTTTGATTTTATTGTATTATTATGTGTATCGTCCTTTTTGCAAGTATTATTGTTAATTTGTTGTATCTTTTTTTTTTCTTTTCTTGATTTTCATGTCTTGATTCGTTAAATATAGCTCATAATGTTATTGGTTGTGCCTTGTTTATAGGAGTCCCATGGACAGAGGAAGAACACAAGCTATTCCTTGTTGGATTGCAGAATGTTGGGAAAGGGGACTGGAGAGGAATCTCTAGAAATTATGTCAAGACTCGCACACCGACCCAAGTGGCTAGCCATGCCCAGAAATACTTTCTCCGCCGGAGCAACGTCAATCGCCGCCGTCGCCGCACTAGCTTATTTGATATCACCACCGACTCGGTAATTTCTTGTAGCCTTTGTATCTATCTGTAATCGTTTTCTGTCTATTTTACAAGGTAAAGGAAATATTGAATTTGTAAAGGTTCCACCGAACTTGTTTTATTCTTTTGCCTCAAGTATATTTCCCATTTTTTCGTTTTATACATAATATGGTGTTGGATCTACACAATTTTCTTTGAAAATAATACTGGGAGGCAACATTTCTTGCTTTTGAGAAACATAAGTGCATGTTTTAGGCTAAAAGTAAGGAGAATTTTCTGGTGCTTAGAAATGTGGTTTGCAAGTTTTTGCTTTTATTTTGGAAGACTTTCAATGAAGTAGGATGGGGGAAACAATGTTTCCCTACATTTTGTTTAAATGTTCTTTCAGTTAATGTGTCATTTTCTATATTCTCCTGTTGTGATAAGGTCACTGCAATGCAAACTGAAGAGGATGGTAGCCACCAAGAGCGCCCTGCTCAGCCAGTTCCACCACCAACCGCACCATCTGTGCCTTTGGCTTCCAACACGAACGGATTCTCTACCGTGCCTTTCCCGGTTACTGTTGGCCCAGTTATGTTGTCAATGCAAGGTGGGAATCCAATGGGAAATCCAACTTCGTGCCAAAGTGATCGAGTGAACAAGTCACCAGCAATGCTCCAGATGCCAACTTCTTCAACAATGATAGATCTGAACTTAAATCAGCAAGTGCCATTCGAGCCATCACCAATATCTTTGAGGTTGTCCCTCTCGTCCGAACAGGATCAGCTCTTAACAAGGGACAACCCAGCATTCCAGGTGATCACAGGCTTCAAGAATGGTGATACCCTTATCACTGTCACTTGAGAGAACAAAGCACTTGTGAATTGTGATAATAATATTTAAAAACAGATAATCCATCATAATTTAGAAAGATCTGATCAAGAAAACTAGATTCTTCCCGAGTATGAAAATACATCAGGCTATTAATCCGCATAAAAATCCACCCTTTTTTTTCATTGTACAGTGCGAAAAACTATCATTTTGTCTTGTTTCTTGTTCTATGCTAATATCTTAGATTCTTGCTTGTTTTGTCTCTTCTTTCTATGTGGTTGAGAATAAAATAGAGAATTATTGGTGCCTTCTCACCTGTTGCTTTCACTTAATAGGATTGTATTCTTGATAATTAATTAGCGTATTGTTTAGGTGCCACTTTGGGGAGATTTTTTTAGCTATTACATCATTCATTGAAAGTGGATGAAATTAGGTTTCGATTTCCATTTATTGTAAAGATAAGTTATGGTAGGGCCATTATTTCCTTTGGGTGGTGCACTTAACACCTTTCATTATCTGAGGATGCAATTGAATCACGTAATGCTTTCTTGTGTGGATGCATTACTGCTAATCGTGCGGGGTATCCAATCGACAACATTGTGTAGGCAAGGTGCCTCCGAGCTCCGATATATTCGTCTTTTAAAAGTATTTTTGATTTTTTTTTCAAAATATCATCAAGTTTTTGTACTATTTTTGGACAATTCTATCCTAATCCAGCAGATTTACTCCCTATTATTAAATAATATATATGTGTCATTATTTTTTATTTTATTATCAATTTATTTTGGTTATTAGTTAATTTCTGTCTTTTATTCCCGTCACTAATAATTATTTTTGTCACTAGATCATTTTCTCTTATAATATATATCACTAATTAACATAAATTAAAAAGTTTTGAGATTTTGGACTCTATTTTATAACATGTCTTTTGTTGATTCGGAATAAAAAAATTTTCAATTTCAATTATTTGTTGAGAGATATATCATGTCTTTGGTATTTCATTTATGATTTATGATATCATATTTTTATGTGATTTTGATATGCATTATATTTTATTAAAGAAAAATGATGTATTTTCTGGTTATGCATAAAATTAGAGTGGAAGAAGCAAGAGAAAATTTTTTTTTATTATTTAAGTATAAGCTTTAATGTCTAAAATAGAAATTGAATAAATATATAAACAAGCTATGTAGTTTTGAGATTTAAGTAATTGTATCTTTTATATTGTATAGCATTTACGTAAATGGGTAGAATATATATTTTTATATAAATTTGTTATAATAATTAAATTTTTAAATATTTATTTTTGACATTTTATATGATTTTACCACAAAAATAAGAATACTAAAAACGAAAATTTTAAATCTCAAACGTAAAAGTTTTACTATGAAATAAAAATTTCATGTAATTTTTAAATATAATATATTAAGTTTTAAAATTTGAGAATAATAATAATAATAATAATATGACACATGTTATATACATGAAACCAAATTAGTTTAATGATTTTGTGTGATTATAGTTAAAGTAGCGTTAAATGTATTGAAAAATAATATTTAAAATGTGTGTATTGAATATTTGAATGTTGAAAATTAGGTGTTGAATATTGAAATTTGTGTGTGATGATGAAGGTAATGATGTAATTTATTTTTGGATTATTTGTAAAAATTTTCTATAAATAGATCTCTCATTTGTGAAGAAAATCACAATTGAGTTGAGAGAAAAATATTATAAAGTGTGTAGTTTGATAATTTTGAGAGTTTAAGATTTTTACTTTTTACCGTAAACTTTTACTTTTTCACAACACGTTATCAGCACGAAGCTCTAAAAGTCCTCCATATTTTTCCAAGCTCCGAACAGAAGAAAAAGATAACAAAAGTAATAATATTTATTTTACTGTTATTTATTTATTGTTTATATATTTAATATATAATATAATGTTATTATTAGAAATAATAAAAATAATTTTTTCAAAAACTTGTTATAAATCCTGGGAGGATGTTAAGACGACATCCCACACTCCCGGTAAGGGATACGACAAGTATAAAAGCCTATAAGGTTTTTTAAACAAAATAACTTATGACACCTAATTATAATAATGTGATATGATATACATAATTATTTAAATATGACTAATATTATATACACCATATTATTACCATAAAATTATACAAATACATACATTTATTTTCTTATACACCAACGGTAATAAACGGTAACAAAACGGCTAGTTTTTGCTCTATAAATACAATCTCACAAATACATTCAATCACTCCAACTTTCTCTTCTTCTCTAAAAATTATTCTTCATCAAATTTTCGAAGAAAAAAAGAAGATGGCTTTCACGAGGTTATTTTTAATTATTTTGGTTATCATACTCACCAGTCTTGTATTTATCGGAGAATATCCTCCTCGTGTGTTTTCTTTATTTTTACGAATACTTGTACTTGTTGTTTATCCATTACTTTGTATTGCAATATTCATTAACTAATAAAATGCATCGTAATTTTTAGTACCACCATGGCAAACTTGGCAAAGCTCGAATTCATCGCTCTTGATATTACTGGGAAAAACTATATGCCATGGACTCTTGATGTAGAAATGCATCTTGAGTCATTGGGTCTAAGCGAGACCATTAAAGAAAATGGTATATCTTCATCACAAGAAAAAGCAAAAGCTATAATATTTTTACGACGACACCTTGATGAAGGTTTAAAATGTGAATATCTCATCGAAAAAGATCCCATGGCTCTGTGGAAAGGATTAAAAGAGAGATTTGAACATATAAGGGAAGTTATACTTCCGACCGCCCGTGATGAATGGAATATGTTAAGATTCCAAGACTTTAAAAAAGTCAGTGATTACAATTCAGCGATGTATAGAATAATCTCGCAGTTAAAATTTTGTGGACATGAGGTTACAGAATCGGAAATGCTTGAAAAAACATTTTCCACGTTTCACGCATCAAATATAACACTACAGCAACAATATAGAGTGCGTGGATTTGCGAGATATTCTGAACTCATCGCCTGTCTTCTTGTGGCGGAAAAGAACAACGAGCTATTAATGAGAAATCATCAGTCCCGACCCACTGGATCAACAGCATTTCCAGAAGTAAATGCTGTAAGTAAAAATGAATTTAAACCTGGAAACCAAAATCAAATTCAAAGACAAGGTTGAGGTCGAGGTCGAGGTCGAGGTCGAGGTCGTGGACGTGGACGTGGACGAGGAAGTGGTCGTGGTCGTGGACGCGGCCGTGGTTTTGAAAATAATCGAGATAGTTATTTCTATAACTCATCTCAAAATAACGTCCCAAACCATCCACAGAAAAGGCATCAAGAAAACATGAGTGTTAATGAAAATCACTCGAAAAGATTTGAAAGTTCTTGTTTCAGATGCGGTACTCCAGGACATTGGTCTCGTATTTGTCGAGCCCCTGAGCATCTTTGCAAACTTTATAAAGAATCGATAAAGGGGAAAGAAAAGGAGACCAACTTCACTGAGCGAAGTGACCGTTTGAGTGATTCAACTCATTTTGATGCTGCTGATTTTATGAATGATTTCTCTGGAAATGATCAATATGTTGGTGGGATAGAAATGAACAATATTGATGCTGCAGATTTTCTCAATGATTTCTCTGAAAATGAACAATATAGTGGTAGAATATAAATGTACAATAATTTATTTTTCATGTATTTATATGATAATGTTTTATTGTACAATTATGATATGTGTTATATTTAAATATGTATTGTCATTAATTTTTTTTCATTGCATATTTTTTGAAGTTCAAATATGGAAAATGCTATGAGCAAAGCTGAAGTTTGCATACCCGATAGTGGTACAACGCACACTATCCTCCGAGATAAAAGATATTTCTTGGAACTAAAACCAACAAAAACAACGGTGAATACAATATCAGGTCCTGTAGACTTGATTAAAGGATGTGGTAAAGCACAATTTTTGTTACCTAATGGTACAAAATTTTTGATCAATGATGCTTTATATTCACCACAATCGAAAAGAAATTTGTTGAGTTTTAATGATATATATTCCCATGGGTATGATACTCAAACAATGAATGAAGGGAATGAGAAATATATGTGTCTTACCACATATAAATCAGGAAAGAAATATGTGATTGAAAAACTACCAATGCTCCCTACTGGATTGCATTATACACATATACGTCCCATTGAATCAAACATGGTAATTGATAATTCTTCAATATTAACCAATTGGCATGATCGATTAGGACATCCTGGTTCAACAATGATGCGAAGAATTATAGAAAATACACATGGTCATCCATTGAAAGACCAGAAGATCTTTCAGAATAATAAGTTTCAATGTAAAGCATGTTCTCTTGGAAAACTTATTATAAGACCATCACCAGCCAAAATCCAAACTGAATCACCAATGTTTCTTGAACGTATTCAGGGTGATATTTGTGAACCAATTCATCCACCATGTGGACCATTAAGATACTTTATGGTATTGATTGATGCCTCCAGCAGATGGTCACATGTATGTTTATTGTCAACTCGAAATGTTGCATTTGCAAGATTACTTGCTCAAATAATAAAATTGAGGAATCAATTTCCCGATTATACAATCAAGAAAATTAGACTTGATAATGCTGGTGAATTTACTTCCCAGACTTTCAATGATTATTGTATGTCTATG
>NC_133318.1:5359823-5375887 GCF_012295235.1 Primulina huaijiensis | reverse complement strand
TATATATATAACTTGGTTCATTAATTGAACAACTCACATTTTAATTTTTTTTCCCTTTTTCTAAATTTATTATTTCAAAATTTCAGTTTATTCCCTCACTATTTTTCATAATTACGATATGACCTTAATTTAATTTAAAACAAATTAAACTTAATATCAGCTTAGATGAAAAATAGACAGTAAATAAGTAAGACAAATATTTGTTTCTGGAAATTGGAAATTTAAGTTTTTGCATCTCTTATTCTTATGTTTCCAAAAGGATTTTATTATAAGATTTGATCGGTACAAATCTTGTACAAACCTATTTCAGGTTGGTTCAAAAACCTTATTGTGCTGAAACTCCTAGCAGCTAACTTCTTAACTTAATCTATCAAAAAACAACTTTCTGACAGTCACAGAGATTTCTAACAACTTAAATCAGTTTAAGAAGAAAAATAAAAAAACAAATTTGTGAGAACACAAGTGAATATGCATGATACTTAAGTGATCTGATGAAACTTTGTGCGTGTGCGAATAAGTTCGAATTGCATCTTGATAAGAAGCTGACAAATCAGAGAATGTACGAAGATGGATTCAAAATAGCAGTTGTTGTAAATGACTCTAATGCATTCAACTTTTATCGGTGCCGATCTAGCGTTAATAAATATGATTGGTACTCACAGTAGTGCTATATGCCCGAAAAATCTATAGAGGTTTTCATGTGTCTTTGTCATCTTCCCAAATATAGTACTGGGCTAATTCAAATTCATTGAACATTAGTTGAAATAGCACTGCAAAAAAAAAAAATACAATTTAAGAGCGGTTTTTTTCAATTTAAGAGCGGTTTTAACCACTCCAACACTTTTACCACCGGTTGCAAAATCACTCCTCTTATTGATGCCCTTATATCTTATATAGAAGCAATTTTTTCAACCGGTGGTACAAGTTGAGAACCGCTTCTATTGTTCATTTTAGGTACGGTTTGATAATGCTCGTACCCGTCACGTATATTTACAACAGTTTCGAACAATTTTTGTAATCGCGTATTTAGAAACAGTTTCAAAGTGTTCTAAAAGGCGTGAAATGTAAGAACAATCTTACACCGCTCTTACATGCCATGGATATAAGAGCGATTCGCAACCACTATTGATGTCGGCAGTTAAAGCGCGGGTTGAAACCAATTATACACATTGTCTGATATGAATCCTCGTACGCAAGAAAGGAAAACATGATTAATTGGAATCGCGTCCTCAATTCAATAACGATTAAGGATCCGTGTGATGAACCGTAACTTTAAACTACTTAAAATTTGCGGAAAATAAAAATTTTTCTTAAATAAGTAATAATCTCTCAAAATGAAATAAAAATAAAATGCTTGTCTAAATATTTGAAATGTAAAAGAGCTTGCAACAAGTACTTGTTTAAATGAATTTAACGTGCATAAAAATTCTTGAAAACTTAAGCGGTCCTCAGGTTAGGCCTCCGCACCGTCCGAGTCAACTCACTGGTCCCCACTTTTCGCCTCCTCATACTCGTCCTCACTTGCATTGATCAAGTCTAGTAAGTCTAAAGACTCAACATGTATAAAATTAGAATAAAAAGTAATACACAATAAAACCACATGCATTTTAAAGTAGCCATACATACTTAAACTCTGAACATACTTACATAAACATACTTACATAAGAATAAACATGCCATCATTTCATAAACGTGCTGCATCATACATACTTAAACATGCATACTCATCATCATTTTGCGTAGAGATATGTTTCAAAGAAAGTGACTCATAACATAATGCGCCTGATCAGACTAAACCACAGTACTGGGCTGACAGGGATCATCACAGCCTTTCGACCGAACGTCCACTCCCACATACATAAGATCCCCGATCATGTTTTACTGGGTGGATTGGTCTCTGGTCATGCTTTACCGTTTTCCAATCCTGATCATAACCCGGTGATGCTTTACCGGGGTGGAGAGGTACTCGGACACGTTCTCCGACATCCAAACCCGTTCATAATTGGTCACAAGACAATTCGCATACCTCAAAAACATAAAAAATTTTCTTTTGCGCGTTGAACATACTTATATAGCGTTGAGGGCTTCGTTGGATCCCGCTTGGACGACTACTGCACATGCTAAAATATTTTTTTTAATTTCCAGAATGCCAGGCGCTCGGGCGGTAATATCTTACCGCTCAGCCCCGAGCGCCGTCCGTCCAGAAGGCCTGGTGCTCGGGCGGTAACATCTTACCGCTCGGGCGCCGCCCAGCTGAACAGTCCCCAACGAAGCCTGCAACTCGTAATACTCAAGAAAAACACATTTTTAACACAGTTTGAGCACTCACACGAGAAAAATAATAACTCACTCGTCTCTAGTCCGAAAATTACGAATTTATTGTAAAATCGAAGATATTGTTAGTCTTAATTTAATTGTGATGATGAGAGTCAAAACCAATTGGTCGTGATAGCTAAATCAGAAGACAATATAATAAGCATACGCTATCGTATCGCTTAAACAGAAGCATTACTTTTCGAGTACTTAACGACTTATAAAAAGCAGAATCAGAACTTAGAAAAACAGAAGCAGAACTCAGCGTCTTTTGTTTGACCGTTACAATTCTTAAATGTTACTGTTACTTTACCTAGTACTAGTATTAATTGTACCATTAATGCTGTGCAAAGACATTTAACGCTTCTTACTAGTTTTGGTATGAAACAAAGACTGATTATTCTGAAACTTTCTGCAGGACCCTTTTTACGTGATAAAGCTGATTCTACTCAGAAGTCAAAGAAGTTGTTTTTGATTATATAAGTTGGATTCGAAACTTTCTATATATACAAGGTTCAACCCTATATAGAGAAAAACGATCATTATTATCCAGCAACACATTATCTATCCAACGTTATTTTTGAGCAATCAAAGAACTACTCGTAATCCTCAAGCTTAAACATACTGAAAAGCAGCACACTCATTATAGCAATTATCTGATCTTCTGAGATCATATTGTGCTGCTGTTTCGTAATCTCTTCACAAGCTATACACTTTACTACATCTTATTGAGAAGAGTCTGTAATCTGGAAAAGAGTCTTTTCCAGAACTTTGTTGTATTCGTTACATTGTGTTGTGGAACTAAAGAGTTTCAGTAGGTTAAGGATAAGTCCTACTGAAGTGGGTGTGTACAAGAGTTGTACTTTAAAAATCAAAGTCTTTTAGTGATACCTTCTGGAAACAGAAGAAGGGGAGAAGTAGAAGATTTCATCTTCGAACTTCCAGAAACAACCACTGTTTACTGCCTACTTTTCTATTGTTTTCACCCCAAACTATCAGATCGTTTTCACACTACTTATTGTGATTTGCTGGATTTATATTCGAACAAGATAAGCTATAATCTCTAACAAGATTCTAACACTGTTGCAAAAACATCCAAAAAAAAGAAAGAGTTTATTCACCCTCCTCTAAACTCTAAGTCGATCCCCAACAGATATAAAAAAGTACTAAGTTTTGTATTTTGAAAGTTTTTCCAGAAAACCGACCGAAAATTCGCAGGATTCGAAATGACAGTAGATTTGGTTTTTGAGATCTAAAACCGTTCCAAAAATCGTTTCAACATCATTGCTCAAACTTTGCATAACATAAACAGATTTTTAAATACAATATGCATCAAAATATTAACTATGACAAGATTGATGCAGAAAAATAAAAGAATATACATGCCTTGATGATTTAAACTCACGAAACGATGAATAACGAAGCGAGGATGTGCGAAAACCGATCCGGGACGACTTGTTGCACGTTTCTTGCTAGAAAATGAATGTAAATCTCCAGAAATTTGCAAAGAATGGTGGCTGCTGAAAGAAAACTCAAGAACCCTAGCTTTCCACCCCCAAAGAAACGCGCGCGCGCACGTTTGAGTGTGTGATAGTTTAGGTAAAATAATCTGCTTAATTAACTAATTAGGAGCTAAAGACAAGCTTAGTAAAATAATTAGTGATAAAATATTGCTAATCTAATTATTTAATTCCACTCAAAGATTTAATAAAATAATTAAATATTAAATTTTCATGATTAAAATTCCCAAATTCAAATTAGTAATTTTGAAAAGCTTAAATTCACCTAGTAAATTATTAGGCTTTAAAATGCTTAAAATTTCATAAATAATTTAAAATACCAATTTCTTGACTTGAATTAAAATATCACAATACTCATAAATCGCCTAAATCATCTCCTGTCTCTTTTCCCGACCCCGTGTCGAATATTCGCCTGAAAAATAAAACTGAAGAAAACGTTTTAACGTGCATCAAATAAACATGTAATAATTTAAAATAATGCAAAATCATAAATCATGCATCGTTAAATTGTTTTATTTAATTGCTTTTAAATGTTTGCATGATATTTATTAAATGATTAAAGGTATGATGGCATGATTAAATGATTATATGACATGATTTCATGAAATTGAAGGATTTTACCCGAATATTTGATAATAGACAGGAGAAGGGGACCGGGGACGACCAAGACTAAAATAATTATTTTTCACTCAATATTTTCAAGGCTTCCTAATATGATTAAAAATGATTTAATTTTCCTAAAAATGTTGGAGTTCGAATTATTTTACGAATCGAGCTCGATTTTTCCCGAGAAGCCGATTTTGGGTAACAAAGAGTTTTTAAAAGATAAAAAATATTATTTTTGAAAAGTAAATTTTTATAAACTTTTATGTTTTAATTAAATAAGAGTTATTGGACCCAATTTAATTAATTTAAGAAGGCCCAATTGCTCCTAATCTTGCAAGCCCAAAACTAAAGCCCATTAGCATTTTAATTAAATTATAAATAAGGACTCCTAGGCTTTCAAAGCACCATTCTTCAGCACCATCAGCAGCCGAAATTTCTCACTTGCACACACACACAAATCGAGAATTAAGGGAGGAAGAAAATCAAGGGTCCATCGTCGTCCGGTTGTCCAACTTCGCACCTTCGCCGACGATTGAATATTCAAGCCTTATAAACGCAAAAGTACGTTTTTGAAACCCTTTTAAACATCATAAAAATAATAATACGCATGATTTAATTGTTTATACATGAAAAATATGAGTTTTTGCTCATTTTTACGGCAGAACGTATACTTTCAAAAATACGACGATTTTACGTTTATATGAAAAACGTTATGAACCCAACGGACACGCTGCCAACTAAGGTTGATTGTTGAACAAAACATGATAAATATTAAAAGAAAATCAAGGCTGGAATGAGAGAAGGCAAGAGAAGAGAGAAGCCAAGGGTTTATGGGTTTTGCTTGACTCAAAGGACTCGGCTAGGGTGCATGGGGTGATGGGGCTCGACCAAGTCTTGAGGAGGGTTCGTATGGGATGTGTTTAGGTCCTAGTAAGAGTCCTAACATGGCTCGGACTCGAGGGAAATGCTAGGGAAGAGTCCATGGGAGTTGGGACTTTTCCCCATGCACTCAAGGGAAGTCTCGGGTTATGGGGCTCTGGGCTTGGTACGGGGCTGGGCTAGGTGGTCTGGACGATGCCTTGGGATGGTCTAGTGAGGGTTAGGAAGGGCTGGGCTCGGTGGTGGCCTGGGTAGAAGCCTCTACGCGAAGATAGCAGCAGCAGCAACGTGAGATGAAAGGCGCGCAGCTCTTGTTCTGATGGTGGCTCGCTGCATGGGTTCAGGGGCTTGGGCTGGGCTCAGTTGGGTCTGGGCGTGGTCCGTGGTTGGTTAGGGTCAGGTGGGCTCGGTGGTGGCTCGGCTGGAAGCAGTGGCGAAGCCAGGAATCTGGCGCTACCCGGGCTAGAATTTTAATGTCTAACATCTTTTAATATTTTAAATTGATCTACCCGAGCTAATATCAAATTTATCCAAAATTATACAAAAATTTACATATAAATTTTTTTAAAAAAATTTAGCCCGGGCACTGAGGGCTGTACCTCCACCCCTGGCTGGAAGTGTCCTAGGTTGGCTAGGAGTCTATTAGCGTGAGTTGTAGTAGAGTGCAGTTTCGGGTCTTGTTCTAGGAGGCGTGTGCGTGGGTTCGGTCAAGTTCTATGGATCAGGGTCAATCAAGAGGGTTTTTAGGTGGGTTGGCTCGGGTTTGGCTCGAGGTGGCTTGACCATGGCTCGAGTAAATTGGGAGATGGCTCTGGTTGTTCACATAAGGGTCATTTTTCGAATTAATAAGAATAAAATTGGAGCCATGGGTCCACGGGTGTGGTTCATGGCTCACAAGGGTATTTTAGGTAATAAAAAAGTCTAAGTTTAAATTTTGGGTTCAAAATATTAAGTTTTGAAATTATTCGGGAATTAAACGCCTAACGAATCGTTAATTAGGAAATTAATTGAAAAGCCTTAAATTAAGCTGAATAAAATTATGAAAAATTAAATATAAGTTTAAATAATTATTTGAGATAAGCCCATGTCAATAAAAGTAAGAAAAATGTAAAATCGAGAAATTTTACGTCTAGGGACAAAACGATCATTTTACACTTGGATAATATGTAAAAGCTTGGCAGCGTCCCGAAGGATCATAGTGCATGTTAAATGATTTAAAATGATGATTTTGATAACAATATGATGTTTTATGATTTATGGTAAAGCTGTGCAATTTTTACTGTTAAAATGCTATTTTTGGAAAGTTATGATATTTTATGCTTTTAAAAGAAAAATATTTTGAGGGATGTGCTGTGACAAAAGATATGATATACGATATATATGATTTTGTGGGGATATCGTAAGGGCCAAAGCCCTAAAGGGACCCCGTTTACTGGACAAGGCACCAGAGACCCCGACAATCGTATTTCCACGGTGGAGCCTAGTGTCCACCCCCATGGACAATGTGGAGCTGAAAAGTGATCAGTTTACCAAAAGATAAAAGCTAGTCACTTTCAAAAATCAAACTTCACCCAAAATGATAAAGGATTAAAAGCTTTACGATAAAAATGATTTTATGATATATGATTTATTTATGCTTAAAGCTATTTTAATAAAAGTATGATTTTTAAATACTTGTGATTGTATAAGTATCATTTGCTACTCATGTTTAGAACGTGCTGAGTCATTACACTCACTAGATTTGTATGATGCATGATTTGCGGAGGTACTGACGCTTGAGTGGATCGAGTGCAGCAGTACACTCCCGAGGGATCCTTTCGTTTTCCGCACTAGCTTGTTAGATAAAATATTTAAAGGATTTATGTTAAGGATTTATTAGAGATATTTTTATGTTTTATTTGTTAATTGATCTGTTAAAGATCGACGTAGGATTTTTGGTTAGTTGATAATTTAAGATTTATTTTATGCACTTGTGATTCAAATTGTTAAATTATTATGGTTTATAATATGATAAGTTATTTTATTTAGTATTTTCGAGTTTATGATATATAAAAATTAGTAGTGGACGTTTCAGATAAACTTTGAATCTTTTGTAGGATGCACATGCTAGGAATATCCTGATTGCTTCCAATCTAGCAACTGGAGCATAAGATTCGTCATAATCTATTCATTCTTCCTGTCTGTATCCTTGTGCGACCAGTCTCATTTTATTGCATACAACTGAACCATCTTCGTTCAGTTTGTTCCAGTATACCGACTTGGTACCTATAATAGATTTTGAAGAGGGTCTTGGAACTAATGTCTAGACATTGTTATGTGTAAACTGATTAAGCTCTTTTTGCATAGCGATGATCCAACTGAGATCAATTAGAGATTCTTCAGTTTTCTTAGGTTCCAATTGTGATATAAAAGCAGAATGAATAAATAAATTCGACATTTGATTTCTTGTTTTCACCAGATCAGATGGGTTACATAATACCAAGTCTTGAAAATGGTTCATGCTCCATTTGTAATTAGGATTTGCTTGACGAGTTTGCAAATTTGGTTCAGTTTGTAACTGACCAATTTCTTCTGTTTCAGTTGGAACAACGTCAGTTTAAGGTTGAATGTTTTCTAGCTGATCATCAAACTGATTATCAGGAACTGTATCATGTCCAACTGGTGGTTCTACCACTTCATTCTCCGGCGTTTGAATGGAATTTTTGACAATCTGATTTTCATCTCCAAACTTATATCTGTTAAGCGATCAATCAGCTCAACTGGATTAGTTGACTTATTAGTTAACACATTCTCATCAAACACAACATGTATAGATTCTTCTACATTGAGAGTGTGTTTATTAAAGATTTTACATGATTTGCTAACATATGAATATTCTAAGAATAATCCTTCATCCGATTGAACATCAAAGGCAGTTAGGTGATTCTCACCATTGTTATGAATGAAGCATTTGCACTCGAATATTTTAAAATAAGAAACCACACTTTTTTGTCATGCCAAATCTCATAAGGCATTTTCGAATGATTTTTTTATTAATCATTGATCTGTTTTGAGTATGAAAGCGGTGTTAAATACCTATACCCAAAATCTTTGAGAAATACGATAATTAGTTAGCAATGTTCTCGCTGCCTCCTTAAGAGTTCGATTTCTCCGTTAAGCTACACCATTCTGTTGTGGTGTTCTTGCAGCAGAGAACTCATGCTTGATTCCTAAATTTTCAAGAAATTCATATAATGTCTGATTGACAAATTCAGTTCTTCGGTCGGATCTTATTCCGTCAATCCCGACTGATTTCTCATTTAAAATTCTTTTAAAAAGTTTGATCAGTTGTGAAAAAGTTTGATCATTTGATTATAGAAAGATGACCCAAGTAAATCTTGAGAAATCATCAATAATAACAAGAGTGTATTTCATTCTTCCTAAGCTCATGACTGGTATTAGACCAAATAAGTCCATATGCATCAGTTCTAAGCATCAGGTTGAAGATTTACTACCTTTATTTTTAAAAGAGGATCTAACTTACTTCGCAAAATGACAAGCTGAACAAATTTTATATTTTGAAAAATCACATTTTGGTAGACTAGTTACCAGTTCATGCTTGCTCAGTTGTGCGATGGCTTTGAAGTTTAGGTGGTTCAATCTTTTGTGCCACGGCCAATTCTGAGATTGATTAGAAGCTGCTAAGAAAACTGGCTTAACGGGTGGATTGCTCCAACTTACTTTGTATGTGTTTCCACATCTCTTTCCTGTCATGATTAAATCACAAGTTACATGTCTAACTTAACATGCATGTTTACTGAATTCAACTGAATGATCATTATCGCATAGTTGACTGATGTTGATTAAGTTATATTTTAAGGGATCGGTTAAGAAGTGAAAAGTGTTTAGAAGGAGGGGTTGAATAAACACTCACGGATTATGTTCGTTTTTTGTAAGTTGAGTTCAGTTTAATGACAAACTGATACTCGGTATCTCGTCAGTCGATGACAATCAGTTTAACTGAAAAAGCAGTTGCGGAAATAAACTGAATGAAAGATAGAATAACTAAAATAAAATGTAACTGAAATGAAAAGCACGCGATTTGTTTCTGGATGTTCGGAGAATGGAATAACTCCTACGTCACCCCTTCTATCACAAAGATAGGATTTCTACTAAAAGACTTTGATGGAATACAATGTTTGTACTGACCCACTTCAGTTTGGTCTTATCAATGCCAAAACTGAAACTCTTAGTTACAACAGACTATTTCATTTTGTGACTGATCTTAGCACAAATTAACAATATAACAGAGATTACAATGTGCTAACAAGCTCAAAAACGGTAGCCTTGAATGCTACAGATAGAACTTAGTAAGTGTGAGCTTTTGATTTCAGCAGAGTAACAACTTGAGTAAAATAGTTGTTCTTGTATCCTTGTTTCTTCAGCTGGTCTCTTCGCCTATTTATAGGCTTCTCTTCCAACGGTAACTTGATATAATATTTGAATTTTATATCCGTTGATTACCACGTCGATATTCTCATGACAATCTTACACTGTAGACTCTGAAATACGGCGTTCTACTACGAGTTGCAGTCTGCTTGTACTGATGTCGGTTGAACTTCCTTTTCATTTGATGATGTGTATGGCTGAGCGATCAGCTGATAAGCTTGTGCTGAGTAAATCAACTGATCAGTTTCCAACTGATCAGTCAGCTGTCTTCAAGAATCCAGTTAGGTTCAACTGATCAGTTTCCAACTGATCAGTCAGTTAACTTCGAAGGTTCAGTTCAGCTGGATTCGGTTGCCTTTGATAACTCACGCGATACTTCAGTTAGGCAAGTTGTATAATTTGAATACTTTATCAGTTAGTCCAATAGATAAATGGTTTGTCAAACAGCCGAAATTAAGTTTCCAACAATATTCAAATCGTCAACTAGTAATACATCATTGATGATAATGTTACCATTGATAAGATTACCCTTATCCACGATTTTACCTTGTGAGGCATCCCCAAAATTGATCTTGGGACCAAAATATTTGATCAGTTGAGATATCAGTTCAGCATTTCTAGTCATATGTCTTGAACATCCATTGTCCAAGTACCTCACTGAATCTTTGATCAAATTACTTGTAACCTGCAATAAAAAAAATAATGAATAAATTTAGTGCCCAAATCTATTTGGGTCCAGAACTTATTATTTCTTTGGGAACCCAGATTTGGATCAGTTGGACTGATCTACCATTTTTTGTATTCCATCTAACCTTTCTTGATTTGTGTGTGAGATGTGAGTGCAATGAAGATGATACAACATTTTTTTCGTGCTCTTTTATCCATATTGTTCATCAGGTATCACTTTTGAACTTGTTTGCTATTATAATAATTGTACTAATAGCCTCTGGCTGAATTTCGTTTGGTATAAATAGACTTCTAGGGTGACCAGCTGTTCGATTCAGCTGAAATTTTGGGACTGTAAGCAATTCCATGTCTCTTTGTCTTGCTCATATTTTCAAATGATTTTTCAGTTGGTTTTTCTACCGAATTCTTGAACTCGGGATTCTCATGTACCATGACTGATTTAACAAAATGAATGTATTTCCCTTTGCTTGTATTCAGTTTTGGCATTGTACCACTGGTTGAGGGTTCATCTTGGCTATCAAAGCTCAGATCAGTTTTATCTCTAACTGGTTTATGCAACCCTTGCATCTCAGTCCGCGTAACTGAAAACTTATTCCAAACTTGAATTACTTCAGTTAGTTTAGAGTTTTCAACTCTTAGCTACTTAATCAACAAATTATTTTCACCCTTTTTAGCTCTTTGCTTAGCAATCTCTTCTTCGATGTTTAAGTTTTCAGCTGATTTAAGACTATCAGCTGTATCAGTTGATGGATCATTTTTCTTTGCTTTAGCTTCCTCAAAGGAGATAGCTAGTTTGCAGTACTCATTTACCATATCGTGCACTGTAGAGATAAGCTTTTTTCGTGTAAAATTAGTTGAGCTAAAGTCAAATACCTGATCACTGCTGAACTCCAGTTCAACATCATCAGCCATGAGGCATTTCACCTCATCTTCATCACTTGAGCTGCTTGAGCTCTCAGTTTCAGATGCTTCTCTGTTAAAGTCAGCCCACTTTGACTTGTTTTCTTCTGCTACCAAGGCTTCATGCTTCTTCTTGGATGACTTCTTCTCATCCCTGATAGGGATGACAATGAGTAGGGTATAGGTCGGATTTCATACATCCATCTCCATACCCATTTATTAAATTCATCCCCATACCCATCCCCATCCCCATACCCATCGGGTATTGAATTTCATCCCCATCGGATTATCGGATACCCATACCCTACCCAAATACCCAATTATCATATACAATTGAATTTTCTCAAATTTAAATTGTTTCAATGAAGTTATGAATATTTAAAAAATTATTTAAATGAACAATAAGAAAAATTATTCAGGCTTTATAATAAGTGTGTATATATATATATATATATATATATATATATATAGATATTAATTTAAACGAGTATTCGGGTCGGGTGTGGGTCGAATTATATCAAACCCGCCTCCATACCCGAACCCGAAAATCCCCATACCCGATTACCCAATTATTTAATCGGGTCTAAAAATCCCTCCATACCCTCTTCTATCCGGGTCGGGTATTAGATCCTCCAACGGGTTCAGAGGAAATTGCCATCCCTAATCCTTGAACCTTCTTCTGTGCTTGAAAGGCTTTTGAGCCTTCTCAACAGATCATCTAGTGTCTTTTTGGGCTTTGGACAGTCAGCAATAAAATGACCGGTCTTTCCATAGTTGAAGCACGTATTTGGTTCCTCCTTGGGTTCATTCCTATTATATTTTCTTTGAAAGGATCCTTGATTCTTTCTCATAAACTTTCCAAACTTTCTCACAAACAATGACATTGCATCATTGCTTAACTGTTCTGCTGAATTTTCATTTGAAACTGATTGTTCCAATTTCATTGCGATTAGAGCAGTTGTAATTGGTGGAACAGTTGGCTCGCCTTCTCTGGTTTGCATCTCAAATTCTTAGGCTTTAAGATCTACAAATAGATCATGTAATTCCACTTTGTCTAAGTCCTTAGATTCCCTCGTGGCCATGGTCTTAACATCCCAATCCTTGGGAAGGCCACGCATAACTTTCAGAGCAGTCTCTTTATTGGAGTGCACTCTTCCAAATGCATTCAGTTCATTCACTATGCTACGATTCTTTCATTAATGTCATTCATCGATTTTCCTTCTTTCATTTTGATATTGTCAAGTTTTTGAACATCAACTGACAGCTTGTTTTTTTTTGTTTTCTCATTTCCTTCCCACAATTGAATCAGCTTCTCCCAGATTTCTTTAGCTAATTTACACATTTTGATTTTCATAAATGTGTTTTTGTCCAGCGTTTTATACAAGATGTCCTTGGCCACATTGTTCAAGTTAGCTTTTCTTTTGTCTTCTGAGGTCCACTCATCTCGTGGCTTCTCTATTCGATATGATGCTCCATCAGTCAGAGCAACAGCTTTCATGATTTTCATCAGTCTATTTGTGATGACATACCACATGTCATCATCTTGAGCAGCTAAATGAGCCTACATTATTATCTTTCAATTATCAAACTCTTCCCTGGAGAACATGAGAATCTTGTTGTAAGAAGACATGACGATCTGTATCAGTTTGAGCGTTCGAAAGTATTCAAGACAAGATTAACCGTGTTGATACTACTAGATAGGATCGATTAAGGGAGTTTAAGTGTTTAGAAGGGAGGTTGAATAAATATTTATGATTTTTATATTTTTTTCAAATATGTGAATCAGTTCTTTGAGGAACTGATCCTAAAATCTTGTTCGTCAATATAAATCAGTCAGCTGATTAAATTGCGGAATCAAGCCCACCGATTAAGAAGCTTCATCTCTACATTAAATAATAATAAAGAAAATATCCATGATATTTGGATTCGAATTTAGTCACCAAATCTCGATAGAATTTATAGGTTCGAACAAACATATATGTAATCTTTTTATTTATTTTCTCATATCATAAACCTTCTATCTCTAAAATAAAAACACATGGAATTATTTTTTATGTTATAAATTTTTAAAATCTATTATATATGAAAATTAACTATAATCCAAAATTTTGTTAATCAAATAGGAGGAGTGATATTATCCCATTAACTGATTCAAATCGACATAACAAACTATATATTGTTCAAAGAAATAAGAGAACATATATAAAAACAAAGAAAATAATTTTCAAGAAGAGTGAGTCTCAAGTGAGACCGTCTCACGGATCCTAATATGTGAGACGGGTCAACCCCATCAATATTCATAATAAAAAGTAATACTCTTATCATAAAAAGTAATAATTTTTCATGAATAACCCAAATAAAGATCCGTCTCACAAAATATGACCCGTGAAACCGTCTCACACAAGTTTTTGCCTTTCAAGAACTATATATCATTCAATACAACTGAAAAATCATTTAATTATATTCGAAAATAGGGAAAAAATAAATAAATAGTGAAAACAAGTGCTAGGATGATCATATTTCAATACTTGATTGCATCAAATTTACAGAGAGGGCAAATATTCCAATGTTGCAGCCAATTTTCGATGCAATACACATGATGCCCATGCCCGCAATCAAGACTAGCAATCTTCTCCTTATGCTCATCTTTTTCGCATACCACACATATCTTGTCGTCGCTTTTCGCGTGGTTAGATGTATCCCCGTCAACTTCAGAAAACAAACACCCATTCACAAAATGATTTTTTGGATTCGCAAGCAGCTGATTAATATTCTTGAAGTTTGCACTTGCAGCACGACCAAACAGTCTGAAGTAAGTGTACTCCTGATTAATGTTCCACGAATGTCTAGGACCAGACAAGACAATCTCATCAGATTGTTCGTAATAGAAAGGAACTTGATCATAAGAGGTAGCGAAGTTTGTCAAAGCTAGGGTTCGGAAAAGAATCAGAAACCTGCGGTGGTCGGAAGTTGAAAGCCATTTGCACCAGTTGAGATACGTATTTTTGAAGACGCAAATTTGTAGCAGTTTGTTTTTCGATGAAAGAAAATATTGAGAATTGTTGGATGATTAGAGATTAAAGTTAGGTATAAGTATTTATAGAACACAATGTTACCATAATTATGAATTGGATATGAAGAAGAAATCTATGAGCAATAGATTCTAATGGCTGATTAAATTGTAAATAAGGTAAATATTTAATTCAGACAGTTTTAAAAAATCATATTTGTAGAGATGATTATGAGAATTTTATTGTTAATATCTGATTGGATAAACATAGATTAACTCACGTGTAAATGTAATATAAAATCTGAATAGCACTAGCTTCACAAAATCTGATAAGATTTTTCTAATAATAACTAACTAATTCAAAATAAAATATAACACGCTATATATACAGGAGAAAAATAGATGATTATTATTTTTTTTTTAAAAAAAATTATACTTGTGAACTGAAGCACTGGCATATGAAATGAAAATATGGATGTAAAGAAGATAATTAATGTATTAAAAGTATCTTGAAATAATAAAGTTTTATATGGGAGTTTTAAAAATATAAAATTATCTAAAAATGGCCATTGAAAAGATATATATCAATCAATTAATACCACGAGAAATTAACTAATTTACTAGATGATATGTAGTTATTTTATTCCTATTTTTATTTTAGATAAATGCATAATTATAGATTTATATTTATAATATTATTTCTGAGCTACCAATTACTGATAATTATGTCAAAGCTAATTCATCACATATTCTCAAATCTGATATTAAAATCGAACTAAAGAACAAAATCGAGCTATACATTTTCCAAAAATCAAGAAAACATTCAGTATCAGATGAAACCTAGAATTTTAAATTTCTAACAATTTATGTAACCATGCCAAGATGCAAATCAGTCTTGAGGCAGCGCCGCGGCGTTACAGAGAGGGCAAACATTCTTCTGTTGCAGCCAACGTTTGATGCAATGTATGTGATATTCATGGCCGCAATTCAGAGTAGCAATCGTCTCATCGTCGTTTTCACTTTGGTACAAATCATCCTGACAAACAACGCATATATTGTCTTGTATCTGATCTTCCTCCCTACTCCTCCTTGTTTTCAAGTCCTTGAATCTTTCGTCGTCTTGCGATATATTCTCATGATCAACTATGTAGTCGGGGGCTGTAGGAGTTTCTTGAACATCATCATCTAAGAACCATTCCCAATCCTCAAATTCTTCCACAAGATAAAAATCATCGATGATCAGGTAGTGATCGATTTCCAGAAAATGCGTGGCGTGTGGATTGAAGGACGAAGTAGTATGCATCGGATTGGTGGTGGAATCATAAACAGGATAAGAATTTATTGCAACATGGACAAACATATAAAGTTGCTCTTGATGAAAGTTCAAGGGAAGAGAACTCGTGGGAGCATGATTCATGTAGTAACTATCATTATAAGTTGGATAAGGATATCGGCCGGGGTTGTTGGTATGGTATCGCATCACCATGTCGACCACAGACGACGGAGCAATCCTCCGCAGGTCACTCAACGGAATCTGAAAGTAAGCGGGAAGATAATCCATTGAAGCAGCGTGTATGTTTTCTTGAATGGTCGGATGGGAGATTTACGTGAGATATAAGCTACTATTTATTGAACATATACAATGTTAGTTACCATATATAATTAGGATAAGATAGGATAGAATACCTTTAGGAATGGGATTTTAATTCTTGATTAAAATT
>NC_133318.1:5277839-5359717 GCF_012295235.1 Primulina huaijiensis | reverse complement strand
TGTGTGTGTGTGTGTGTGTGTGTATGTGTGTGTGAGCATAATTGAATTTTCAATACAGTGGACCGTTAATTTTTCACTTTACAAATAAAACGTTGCGAAATGTTGTTTTCCAAATATCTTAAAACCAACCGAATATCATCCTTTGAATATAACATCCTGTTTGCCACTCTTCCTCGTACAGACACAGGTGCCACAAAGATGGACAAATTTAGAGATTTAGTATGATCCTAATATATAGTTAGCTAAATTTGAGGAAATTTACTCAATTAGATGAACAACTTCCCCTCATCTCAGCCACGTCCTCTTCCAAACTCCGACAGTTTGTGTAGTGCTAAAAAAACCAATACATGTACCACCCATGCATAATCGTTAATTTATTTAATTAATGATTATCTTATGTGTTTAGATTGTTTTAAATGTATATATATTTTATTTTTATGCAAATTTAAAATGTTTTCTCGAGTTTTAGTTTTCAGGTGAATATTCGATGTCGGACCGAGAAAGTAGACCGCAGACGATTGAGATGCTAAAATTAATTTTATTTTAAACCAAAAAATTATGTATTTTAAAGGATTTATGAATTTTAGCGTTTAATGATCAAATTTAATTTATCTAGTGAAATAAAGAACGTTAAGCATTTTAATTATCAAATTTTGAAAAGTAGGGGATTTAAATTCTTTCACTTGAGATTTAATATTTTTAATAATTAATTTATGTCTAAATTAATTAAATTGGTTATTTAATTTATTAAGTGGAATTTAAGATTTTAAGGACTCTTAAATTGCAATGTTTAATTTTAAAAATTGTGGGGTTTAATTATTATTCATGGCAATTAAAATTTTGGGAATTAATTTAAAACACCTCTTTAATTTTTTTTAAATAAATAAGTGAAGAGTTTAACCCTAATTAAACACACATGCTCATGCAACACACACTAACACACAATACACACACATATTCGACAGAGAGCTTCCAAGCCTAGGGTTTGAGTTTTGGCTTCTTCTCCTAGCAGCCACCATACCCGGAGCCTCCACCCTAAGTTCTCTGATTATTTTAGTCGCTTTTTGAAGCAAGAAAACGCAGCAAACCATTTTTCGTTCGGCCTCCGTCTTCCCCCGCGTCGGTTTTCGATAATTCGTGCGTTTAAAATGTAAAGGCATGTATAAACCCTTTTTCGATGCATCGATCATGTTACTTACTGTATTTTGATATGAATATGCATGAAAACTGGTTGGTTTGATTATATGAATGATATAACATTACTGATATCGTTTTCGATACATAATACATTTGAACTTTCACGTTTTCTCAAGTTTCATGATCGCAAGCTTCGCTGGACCAATCCGAAAGCACGCTACTGTCTATGGATACATTATGGGGTGTTTTTAGATGTTATTAGGTGGTCTGTCATGGGGCTAAAGGCTGCTGGTACAGCAGGGAGTCGATAGAAGCGCATAGCTGCGTGTAGGGTGTGACCGCGGCTTGGTGCATGCGTTTCGATGAATGGCTGGACCAATGCTTGTGGCTAGGGTCTAGGTGGGGTCTTAGGGTCCCAGGTTAAGCCTGGTCTAGGATGTTTATGGTCCGTAAGGGAAAGCAAGGGGGCTGGAGTTGATCCTTGGTCGTGTGCATGTGAGGGGGTCGCGCATGGGGGCTCACGGCTTAGGTGGTTTAGGGGCTGGTGCATGTGTCGTGGGCTAGAAAAGGTAAAATTAGGGTCTTAAGTGATGTCTAAGGGTCGAGTCTAGGTCTTGGTTCGGGTTTGGTTTGAGTTGGAATCGGTAGAGAGTCGTACGGAACGCATACGGTTTTAATAAAACCGTCGCTAAATATAGCAACAGTTTAAGATAACTGTTGTCGTTTGTCCTAAAAAACACGCCAAAGACAACGGTTTTTAAAAAAACTGTTGTCTATGAGCGGAGTTTTTTAGGCTCCGACAACGGTTTTTGTTGAAACCGTTAAAAGAAAAAAGACAACGGTTTTAATAAAAAACCGTTGTCTTTGATGTGTTGTTGAATGCATATTTTCTTGTAGTGCATGCATAAAATCAAATTGTTGTCGGCTTGTAAAATTTTGGAAATCTGACAAGTCAAAATTCCTCTCCAGCTAAATTAATTGCACTCAAGCAATTAAACTTCTTATATGTAATGTAGGCATAACTTTTTTGGTTCGATGCTTTGAAAAATTTCGACCGCGTTAACACAATCTCGTTTCTTCTTTTCTCTGGTTGCATCGAGTAGAAGAAGAATATTAGTCTGTGTAATTTGAAAATGACATGCAAACTTTATAATTTGATGACTCGATTTACATTGAGACTGGATCGTGTAGCACGCTCGATCGTGGTAAACGACTAGTTTTTGTTAAGTTTTAACTATTACAAAGTATTTGGTTACTTCAATGCAAGATTAAAATAATCACCCTTGATCAAACTTGTGAATCTAATTAAAGTATAAAGTCTCATTATCTTTATATTTAGAAAGCATTCAATATGTGACATTTAATTGTTAATCAACTAAGATTGGATCTATATTTAACCAAATAACTCATCCAATTCAAACCTGACTCAAGAGAATGCTCTTTCAACCAGTATATACTAGTGAACGAGGCACAAAATATGTGTGTCGGATCATAACATATTTTATAAAGAAAGATTCAATATTTATTTTTCATTTAAAAAAAAAGAAGAAGAAGTCTGTTGCACTTGTTTTATAAGTAGCAATAGTTATAGCATGAAAAGCAATGTAACTGAAGTTATTATTATTTTTATTTTTCAAATTAATTAAGGGAAAAAAATGAATATCAGATGCATTTGATCATGCAATACTAATTATCATGCATTTCTTGCCTCGAAGTCACACCATTACCTTATAATAATTGCATTCTTTTGGTCCTTTCGCAATTCTAACATCAAATAATTCTTAAAATTCCAATATTAATTAGTCTTTAGTATAGGATAAAATATGGTGAAAAATCAGATTTCCATGAAAAGGGGTCTTTGGAATAATGAAGATGACGAGAATGAAAGCTTTGTTAGAAAAGACCAAAAGCAAGAGACAGGTAACCGGACAAGCTTCTCCAAGAGATCAGGTACATTTTATTGATTCAGCTTCATTTCGATTAAATGAGACGATAGAACTGGAAATTTGTCCACGAAAACTTAACGATGCAGATGAATTAATCGGAGTTAGCTTGATATATGATTTGCATTTGAAATTATCGAATTCCTTTCTATGTGCTCAAGTATGCGCTCTCGAGCTTCAATACCATGAATTATATATTTTAATCATATATTTAAAACTCAAACATGAGTCGTCAATTCTTGAATCTGAGCTCGATGATCTCAAAAAATCAAACTGAAACTCAAATTTTTTGTTCTAGCTAGATAGTCCATTCAAACCCCCAAAAAAATTCATTCTTCAAGCTACGAAATTAAGAATATCAATGCCGCACATTAAAGTAGATTGATGTTGATCTTGAGAGATGAAAGTTACTATTTCAAATATTTATTTTATTTTTGGTAAAAAAAAAATTCCCATCATATATATTTCGTGTTTTGTGATTTCTGTATGTTAGTGTTATCAAACTTGGTTTTAGTCATGTCTCATTTATTTTTGACTATTTGTTTTTCGATTTTAGTCATTTTTTCATAAAAGTTTTTCATTGCACTAGATACGTCAACGTCACGTTAATAAAAGTCTAAAAGTTCTATAAAAAAAGATAACAGACTAAAACTGAAATTTGATAATATAGAAGACTAAAATAGTAAAAAAATACTAACATGTAGAACCAAATTTACAATTTTACATTTATTTTTTAAATAGTTTTAAAGATGGGTTAATGTGTACAAATTTCGTGGCAAAAATGTTTGCCAGGATTGAGAAGTAGTAGTGGGAAAATTAGCAGGCAAAGGTGGAGTAATGAAGAGAAAGGAGTGGATCCAAGGGATAACAATTTCACCCCTCAAGAGGAGGAGTTTGTCATTAAGCTGCATGCGGCCATTGGTAGCAGGTAATTCGGAACTCTTTTTCATCCAAAATTTGACAAAAGAAATTGAGTTTTTATAATCAAATTATTTCGGGTGAAAAAAAATCTTTTTGGTCCACTAATTTATTCAATTTCGAGTTTTGATCGATTAAGTTTTCAAATTTTGTTTTGGTATATGGACTCTTAATTTTTGGTTATTTTGATCCAATTGCTGACGTGACGTCAATCAAGTCAGAAATTTTTTTTGTCTTGTCAATATTTTTCTATGTTATGTCAGCATTTTCCAATGATACATCAAATCTTCGGAAAAAAAAAAAAACTTAAGCAAAAAAAATAGAAGTTATTACACTAAAATCAAACTTTTAAAACTTAGACGGTCAAATCTCAAAAGTAAAACTTAGTTAAAAAAAAAAAGGTTATTTTCCGATTATAACGTGTCACTCTTTTGGTTAATATATATATAGTTTTGATATTGTACAAGTATCTGATCTATAAGTTTAATCCAGAGTAATTTAGTATATTTATTGGGTATATAATGCATTTTATGATCTAAAATTTATAATGAATGTTGCAACCATTTGCATGCAACACCTAAAATTATACAATTCCATTATCCGCAGATGGCCCATAATAGCACAACAACTGCCGGGGCGAACCGAAATCGACGTGAAAATTCTATGGAACAGCAAACTAAGAAAGAAGCTATCTGCAATGGGAATCGATCCCGTTACGCATAAACCCTTCTCCCAAATCCTTGCAGATTATGGAAACATTGGTGCTTTCCCTAAAGACCGAGTACAAATCGCCTTAGATTCGGCCAAGAATCCATTCATCTTTAAACAAGAACAACCACGAAGACATCAACAGAGTCCTTTTGATTTTTGCTCCCAAATTTGTGCCATAAATATGGTCACAGATACCTCAAAGTACACGAACACATCTAATTGTAACATGGCGCAAACTCTTACGACGGATCATTGTGTTTCTTCATCTGAAATATCGTCTTCATTGGATCGCGAATTATCAAGCTTCTGTTGGAGTGATTTTCTTCTTGATGATGAGCTGATCTTGACATCAAATGAAGAGGGTGATAAAGAAAATCTGGGAATACTCGAACAAAAATGTGATACAATTGCGGATTTTGGAGGAAATGGGATGAGACTGATCAACAATGGGTTCGAAGCATCATCGTCATCTTCCAATTGTTCGTTTGTGGAAGCCATGATCGAGCATCAAGATGAGATCATTTTCTCGCAGTTCCCTGGATTTTACGAAGAACCATTTAATCTATGAAATAATTATGATTATTCAGTAATTATTAAAATTTGGGAATTATTAGTAATTGATGCTTTTTAATTTATGATATTTGGTTTGATTAGTGTAATATTTTGGATTTGTTAAAAATAAATATTGATGTCATTTTTATTTAGCAGGAGAAATAAATTTATACTCCAGAGCCCATAGTAGAAAGACCTTTATTTTCTTTCTTGTTTATTCCATTAACTTTTTCAAATCTATAACTCGCTTTTGTATTTGTAATATTTCAAAACTATTTTCTGTAAATTCATTAGGGAATACAATGGTTAATAAATTAGTAAACTATACATGATCGACTTAATAATATTGCATTTAAATTCAATATAGATACACACTAAATTTATATTACGCATGTCTAATTGGCAAACAACTCTCTAAATTCTTTTGGACAAAAACTTGTGTGAGACGGTTGTTGTATCTCGGTTTTCTCGTGTCCAAAACGCAGCGGAAGTTTAAAATTTTTTGGATATTGACATTCAAGATGTATTTGGACACTCGTATGATTTTATAATTAAACATTCATAGGAAGTTAAAATATATACCTTTGGTGAAAAATAACTAGCCTCCAACTACTCCGGTATAAGTGGACGTAGCTCTTGTTGTAAATCCTTACGAATTTTCTTCAAATCTCCTTTCTTTAATCCTCCTATCAAGTCCACGACTAGATCGTTTGTTCCTCTTCCAAATAGCACTAGAATAGTTGAAAGAAGTTTCAATGTAGAAGATCAAAATTCGAGAGGCGGCACAATCTCCTTTTGTAAAGAGAATGGCCGAAAATTTTGAGGCTTTGGGAGAGGGGATTTTCGAAATTTTCAAGGATGGAGGCTAGGTTTATTAGTCTCCTCCTTTTATAAAGTATTCATGACCTAATTACCATAAAATAACACATGGACATCTTATTTAATATTAATGAGTTTGATTAATTAATTGGACTAGTCCAACTAGTTTAATTAATTAATCAAAGTCCATTAAAACTTTAATTATTTAGTATGTTGGACTTGTACTCCTACAAGCTCATTTAAATATACTTCTCACTTTATTTAATAAACTCAACTTTTGAGTTTAATAATTTAAAATTCCCAAATAATATAAATTCAACTCCTTGAATTTATTCTCCTCAAATTTTACAAATTCATAAATTCAACTTCTTGAATTTAATTTATCATAAATTCAACTCCTTGAATTTATTTCCTCAAAATTTAATTATCATAATTAAATTCAACTCCTTGAATTTTCTATCATAATTTTATATAAATTCAACTACTTGAATTCATTCTCTCAACGGGAACAAATGATCCAGTGTTTGTGTGACCCTCAATGGTTCAGTGATACAGCTAGTCATGGGTTCACAATTCTTTGTGATTCAGGACATAATCCTGTATTCGGGCTTACCCTAATTTGCCTCATTCTATGTATCAACAATTGATAATGAGAATGTCAGAAATCATATTTCAGATTAAACCCATCGAATCATGTTAAGAGCATCTAGTAGCATCGCCCCATGATTCTCTAGGTATCACTGATAGTGCCTGCAAGAACCAGTCGATTATGATTAACGTACAGTACGGTCCCTTCATCTTATATACCTCGATCGAATGTGCAACCATTGGTTCATCAAGGGTTGTATAATAATTCGATAACTATGTGACACATATAAATAGTGGCATCGCATGTAGTATTGGAGAACTCCTTCTCCAATATACATCTCATACTCTGGCCAGAGATTCCACGCACTATGATTTCATCAGATCACATAGGATATCCACACCCGTAAGTGAGCGGTGAATCCCCGACTACAATGCACTGGATCCTATATGTGTCGCAACTGTATCGAATCTCGCCACCTTATGACTCTCCTGGAGCCGGTAAACGAGTCAAAGCACAGCCCTAGCATATAGAGCCTCAGTGTTGTCCCGGGTCGTAAGGACTAATGGTGTACAATCATAACCACGGATTTATCCTCTCGATGAATGATAACTACTTGGAACGTCCGAGGGAGGGTTGTTCGGTATAATCATCGTATGACTACCCATCTGCATGTTTGGACATCTCTATGTCCTTACCAAAAAACGTGGTACACAACATTACATATGCTAGTCTCGAGCTCAAGTGACCTTTATCCATGTTTTAGGTGGCTGAATCGACTAGGAACGAATTTAGATTATACAGTGCTTACAAATGAGTTTCAACATCGAATTATGATTCATTTGTATTAAATTATAATCAAGGTCCTTATTTATGTTGTTCACATGGATATACAGATAAAAAAAATAACAAACCATGAAATAATGAATGATATTAAAATAAAAATTGTTTATTACAACTGAGTAAATAAAATCCCTAGCCAACAGTTGATTTACAGGACCTCTACTCTAACAATCTCCCACTTGTCCTAGAGTAAACTACCCATAAACTTTAATCTCATTGCTTCGCAAACAATGGTCCTGGCAAGGACTTTGTAAGTGGATCAGCAACATTATCTGCAGAGGGTACTCTTTCGACTGATATATCTCCTCTTCTCACAATCATCTGGATGATGTGGAATTTCCTCAGTACAAGTTTGGATCGCTGATGAGACCTTGGTTCCTTTGCTTGCGCAACGGCATCAGTGTTGTCACATTACACCGGGACTGGATCAACTTCATTAGGAATAACGCCCAACTCTTGGACAAAATTCCTCATCCCAACTGCCTCTTTGGCTGCAGCAGATGCAGCAATGTGTTCAGCTTCAGGGGTGGAATCCGCAACGGTGTCTTGCTTGGAACTTTTCCAAGAGACAGCCGCACCATTAAGCATGAATACAAAACCAGAGGTCGATTTTGAATCATCTACGTCACATTGGAAGCTAGAATTAGTGTAGCCTTCCAATTTCAATTCTCCACCCCCATAGACCACGAACAAGTTCTTAGTCCTTCTCAAGTATTTAAGAATATCTTTCACGGCCTTCCAATGCATTGGACCAAGGTTCACCTGATATCTGCTTGTAACACTCATAGCGTAAGCAACATCAGGACGTGTCGATATCATACCATACATGATACTACCAATGGCAGACGCATATGGAATACGTGCCATCATCTCTATCTCTTCATCAATTTTGGGACACATAGCTTTAGACAGAGTAACACCATGACACATTAGTAAGTATCCTCTCTTGGACTCTTCCATAGAGAATCGCTTCAGAATGGTATCGATATAGGTGGCTTGGGTGAGCCCCAGCATCCTCTTTGATCTATCTCTATAGATTTGTATTCTCAATACATAGAATGCTTCACCTATGTCTTTCATGGAGAATTTACTTGCTAACTATACTTTAGTTGATTGTAATAATCCTACATCATTCCCAATGAGTAGGATATCATCAACATAAAGTACTAGGAATGTCAATGTACTCCCACTAACTTTCTTGTACACGCATAGTTCATCAGGATTCTTAGCAAAACCAAATTCCTTGATAGTGCTATCAAATCTGAGCTTCCAACTCCTTGACGCCTGCTTGAGACCATATATTGATCTCTGAAGTTTGCATACCTTATGCTCGCTTCCTACTGATGTGTATCCCTCAGGTTGAGACACATAAATTTCTTCTTTGATGTCTTCATTGAGGAATGCAGTCTTTACATCCATTTGTCATATCTCATAGTCATACCATGCTGCTATGGCTAGTAGAATTCTAATGGACTTAAACATAGAAACTGGTGAAAAAGTTTCATCATAGTCAATTCATTGCCTTTGAGTATAACTTTTTGCAACCAGCCTTGCTTTGAAGGTCACTACCTTCCCATCCGTCCCAGGCTTTTTTTTGTAGATCTATTTGCATCCTATGGGAACGATTCCCTCAGGTGGATCCACCAATGTCCACACTTGGTTTGAATACCATTTCAGACTGCATGGATTCAAGCCATTTGGTTAAATCAGTATCAGATATTGCTTCTTTGAAATTCATTGGATCATATCCAACACAAGCCTCACCATGGCTTTGATCATGAAGAAGCGTATATCTTGCAGGTGGTCTAATAACCCTATCAGACCTTCTAGGAGCTTGTACTTTAACTACTGGTTGTTGGGAAATGGGTTCAACTTCTATAGTTGAGGGAGTATCTTGAATGTCTTCAAGTTCTATCATCTTGCCTTTTCTATCTAATAAAAATTTATTTTCCGAAAAGGTGACATTTCTTGAAACAAACATTTTTGTTTCATTGGGATGATAGAAATAATATCCAAAAGAATTCTTTGAATATCCTACAAATTATCACAAAGTGGATCTACTATCCAATTTGTCTCCCACTGTCTGCTTCACGTAAGCAGGATGTAAGGTCCAAGAATTTAATTCCCGTAACTTGAATGCATGCAATCTAGGATTTTTTTAAAAAAATTATGGGTTTAATTATTTTGATGTATTTTATGCATAATTCACGCATGATAGGATTTATTTCATGAAATTTTCAGACGTTCATGCATTAAGGTTTCTAAGTGCATTTCACGCTCGAGTGAGGAACGGAGACTGGAGAATTTTCAGGAAAATTATTTTTATTAATTAATATAAGGTGTTTTAATGAATTTTTCAAAAATGGGATTTTATGGGGTATTTTACCCCTATTATTTTATTTTTATACGGTACGCAAATTTTATCGAATTTTACCAACACGAAATATTTTTCGGGAGTGTGTTTGGATTTAATGGGCCTAATTTTTATCGAATCTTACCAACACAAAATTTTTTATACGGTACGCAAATTTTCAAAAACTTACCAACACGAAATATTTTTCGGGAGTGTGTTTGGATTTAATGGGCCTAATTTTAAGCTTGTTGGGCTTAATTATTCTTTTAAACTTTTAATTAGCAAGGTTAGGGCCCATTAACTTTTTAATTAACTATTTTTTAAAGCCTAAACACCCTCTAACCTACTCACAATCTCCCACAGCCGACACTCTCATTTTCAGAACCCTTCTCCTCGGTTTCATCACCCCAGGCAGCTGAAAGCATCGGTTTTCCATTTGTTCTTGCAAAGAAAACTTCATCCGGGTTTCCTCTCATCATTCTTGCTCTCCAAACATCATAAGGCACGCTTGTAATATTCTTTTTGCATCACCCATGTTTATATTACTGATGTATATGCATTCATGCAATAAAACTTTCGATCCAAGCATGAGCAAGAAGGGCTTTCGGTTTTTACATGTATTTTTTCATCCTATGATTTGTACTCATGTTTTCTAGTTTTTAATGCAAGGGACTGCCGTATTTTGATGGTAAGGGGCTGTCTAGATCGTGACTTATAAGGTTTAAGTGCTGGTGTGCAGTTCGGTCGAGTTTTGATGTGATATAGTGAGGGCCGATCAGGTGTGAGGGTGAAGGGGGTTCAATCCATGCCTTCCTGCTACTAGGGACGACAATGGGTAGGGTATGGGTCGGATTTCATACATCCATCCTTATATCCATTTATTAAATTCATCCCCATACCCATCGGGTATTGAATTTCATCTACATCCCCATACCCATCGAATTATCGGATACACATACCCTACCCAAATACCCAATTATCATATACAATTGAATTTTTTCAAATTTAAATTGTTTCAATGAAGTTATGAATATTTAAATGAACAAAGAAAAATTATGCACGCTTTATAATAAGTGTGTGTGTGTGTGTATACAAAGCATCGTTTTCTTTAATTTTCAAATTTATGATTATATGTATTGAAAACTCCGAAAATCGGTGGATTGACTGATGAATCTTTAATATAAATAAATATAATTACTATATATATACATATATACATACACATATATATATTTATATATTAATTTAAACGGGTATTCGGGTCTGGTGTGGGTCGGATTATATCAAACCCGCCTCCATACCCGAATCCGAAAATCCCCATACCCGATTACCCAATTATTTAATCGGGTCTAAAAATCCCTCTATACCCTCTTCTATTCGGGTCGGGTATCGGATCCTCCAATAGGTTCGGAGGAAATTGCCATCCCTACCTGCTACACCAGTTGTAGGAGGGCCTCCTCCAGCCCTGGACCAGACCCTGATGGGACTGAGTTGGGGTCTGAGGCGGCTCAAAGCGTGCAGGAGTGACGGGACGCTCGATCGGACAAGGTAGAGACGCATGGGTCTCGGTATGTGGCTTGGGGTTATTCCTCGGTTCCTAGCTGTTAGGAGCGTGCATGGGGGTGGTGGCTTGGTTCGGTTAGGCGCCTTAGGTTCTGGTCTAAGTCCTTGGAAGGCGGGTTCAAGGTTGGTGCGTCGGGTTTGGCGAGTGGTGTGAGTGTTTTGGAAAGAGGTGCACGAGGGAGGGGTGATTAGGAGAGGGCCGAAGGTTTTGCCATTTCTGGAATTTTAGCCATGAGCCTAGGGGTCTGATGTTATGGTTTTAGGAGCTTTATAGTGTTTTTAAATTATGGTACAAAGTTGGGAAAATTTTGATTAAGTTTCGAGTCGATTCGGGTTACAACCGGGACCCCGGTCCAAGTTTTAAAATGAATCGGTTAAGTTGTAAACTGGGCTCGTGTTTACATCTAGGAATGCTTATAAATATGTTTTGGGACATTTTAAGGAGTTTGGTAACCTTCGGGTCAATTTTAGAGGTCCAGGGGTGAAACGATAATTTTCGGGTTCCCAAGGGCAAAATGGTCATTTTGCACCCGGAGTGAGATTTTGGTCTTGGTAGCGCTGAGCACAAATTGACGATATTTTAAAATGTTTATGCATCATGTTTACGAGTTTTACGTAAATATGATAAATACGTCGTATGCTTGGTTTAAAGGAATAATTACGTATGTGCTTGTTTTATTAAGTGAATATGATGTTATTTTTGAAGGATGAGAATTGGTTGTGACTGACAATGTATATGTATGTCACGCCCCGAGACCGGGCCCGTGACTGCGTGACTGCACAATGGGCTCCTATAGCAACTAATTCGTATTCGTTCTCGCTTTTACGAAAATGATTAACCCAAGTTGCTATAGAAGTCCATTGTAAGCCATTATAAACTCATTTTAAATCTTTGAGTGTTAAGATGTGGGACAAGGGTATCACAATCACCCCTCCTTCAGAACGCGATGTCCTCGTCGCGGCCTAACCCCTCGACCCACCAGCACCGAGAATCTAGAGGTGGCTCCTACATGTTCAAGAGGTGGCTCCCATGCACGTAGCACTTTACCCTGCATAGCACTTATTTCTCCGTGTTTCATGCCGGTGACCGGCTCTGTTACCATTCTGTCACGCCTCGAGCCTGGGCCCGCGGCTGTGTGATTGCACAATGGGCTCCTATAGCAACTACTTCGTATTCGTCAACGCTTTTACGAAAATGATTAACCCAAGTTTCTATAGAACTCTATTGTAAGCCATTATAAACTCATTTTAAATCTTTGATTTTTAAGATGTGGGAAAAGGGTATCACAATGTATATGTTGACATGAGATATGATGAGCTGAGGCCCGAGCTCAGTGGACGGGTAATACTGTCGCTAATGTCCCCTGCCGCCCGGTACCGTGGTTACATGAAGATGGATCCATCGATAGAGCTAATACGATAGAGCTGATACGAAAGTCACAACTAATGAAATGAATTCAAGTAAAAGAAAATGTTTAAGTTTATGCTGATACGATGAGCTGTTTTGACATGTACATGATGACATGAGATGACATGATTTGACATGATATGATTTTCCACGATAGTTTACGTTACGCTTTTAAGTTCATGAATGTTATGTTGAGTATGATATTTTTTATTACTGTGTGCCTGTATATGTACTCATTATTCCGGGTACAGGCGTATTGAGTCTTTAGACTCACTAGGCGTGTGTGATGCAGGTGAGCTGGATTCTGAGGAGTCTGGAGGTGCTGGACTCTGAGTCAGCGGACCTGGTGGACGACACGACCCGAGGGCCTATGATTTTTCTGCACTTATACGATTTTATGTTTTGGAGAGGATACGTTGATTTTATACGCTGTTTCATTTTACAGTTGATATTAGGATTTTTACTCGCCGTTACTCTGTATATTTTATTGGAAATTAATTATGATAACTTTTAAATGATGTTTTTAAGTAGGATTGTATGCATGCGATTTATTTAAATGTTATTTTCAAATTGAGAGCTTTACATAAAATAATAATATTTCCGCATTTTAAAACGAGTAGACGTTGCACAGGACATCCCCATATTCTCATGTAAGATTATGTTAGAGTTTTTCCCATCCATATCTCATATGGTGTTTTATCCACTGCTTTAGTATGGACATTATTCAAAAACATTGCCGCAGATTCAAGCGCGAAACTCCAATACGATGTAGGCAATTCAGTGAATCCCATCATGGATCGAACCATGTCCATCAAGGTTCGATTACGACGTTCAGAAACATCATTCAATTGTGGTGTTGCTGGTGGAGTCTACTATGAGAGAATCTCATTCTCTTTTAGATAACCCAAACATTCAGCACTCCAGTATTCTCTAAATTGATCAGATCGAAGTGCTTTAATACTTCTTTCTAGTTGATTTTCTACTTCAGATCTGAATTCTTTGAACTTTTCAAATGCTTCAGATTTTTGTTTCATCAAATAAACGTACCCATACCACGAATGGTCATCAGTAAAGGTAATGAAGTAGGAATGTCCAAATTTTGTGCTAACACTTAGCGGGCCACAAACGTCCGTGTGGATCAAATCCAGTTGACCATGCGCACGTTCCACGTTTTCATTGAATGGAGTCTTAGTTAATTTTTCTTTTAGACATGACTCACAAGTAGGTAGATAATTTATGTCTGACAAGTCAAACATGCCTTCTTCCACTAGCTTGTGCATCTTTCTTTGGAAAATATGACCTAGTCTAGTGTGTCATATTTGTGCGGGATTTGGATCTTCTATGTCAAGCCCCTCGACCGGAGTTAGTCGACATCGGCGTTGTTCATCAATCACACAATCGAAAAACAATCGACATCGGCGTTGTTCATCAATCACACAATCGAAAAACAACCAGCCTCGTAGCACAGTATAAACCGAAACAAATTTATTTCATAATTTCTCAAAAAAATACCAATGTATTTACAACAGAATAACTAATGCGGAAACGTCTTACATGGAATTAGAATACGAAAATTGAAAATAAAAAAATAACATGTCTATTAATAAATCTCGAAAATCACCAGCCCCAAAATTGTTCGGACTCTTCTTCTTCAACATGTTCTTCGGATAAATCTGGGGAGGTGAGAGTAAGGGGTGAGTATTTTGAGAATACTCAGCAAGTGGGGGTCGTTCGAACACAATATAACAACATGCATAAAATTTCGAAATCACATGACTTCCATAACATCATTCATATCACATGCATAACATTTACCAGACACTGAGATTCCTCAACTTTCTATGGTTTACTGATATTAGTCCCTAATTTTTACTCCTCTAAGGGGACGAGGCCATATATCGGTTATATCCCCACCATGTAGGGGTCATATCATTGTTGGGATTCCCACCCATATACAGTCGAATCCTCACAGTACCCAAAACCACATGACAACCAACACAAGAACGGAGTAGAAGAAGAAGGTGTATTCGACCGTATTTTCATAAAAACGAAGGAACATGCATAACGAATTTTAATCTTTAAAACAAGCCCACTTACCTTAATTCTAGATGAAAAACGTGGAAAGAGAGGGGATTCTTGCACTGGAAATTTCGAATTTCTTTCCTTGGCTTAAGACTGCAGCAGCGTTTTGGTACTCTGCAGAACTACAAGAGAAAATCTCGAAAATTCCTAAGGAAACTAGAGAGAAACTCGAAAATATTGTTGAGTTTTTTAGGTGTGAATTTCGAGTTACAGGGCTCTCCTATTTATTGGGGTTGGCTGCTATCATGATCGTGTATCATCCTGGCGTTCGAATTTTGAATCAAATTTAAATCTAGGATAATTATAAATCTTTTATCCATGATCTTGGATGATATTCAAAATCTACATCCTCATCTATTGAATAATTCCAAATTATATACAAAAAAATACCCATGAATTCGAAATCTAGGGGATCACATTATCCTTTGCTTGATTTTATCCTGAATTACCTCAATATCGTGTCAAATTTTAGATCTTTATCTGCTCATCAGTTCGAAAATATACACGATATTATCTTGAATCTTGAGTTCAAACAAAAATATTGTACACGATAAAATTATTCACTCAATCTTTAGATAATTTTGCAAATCTTACATCTTATAATGAGATAGATACCCAAAGATTGAATAATCCTAGCACACTTAAATTAAAAAAATATTAACACGATTACAAAATCTTGGGTTTTAGATCCCTCCCTCCTTATAGGAAGTTTCGTCCTCGGAACTTGGGTTGGCTTGGTCTAAGAAGAGGTACGGGTACTGCTCGCGCAGTTTCCATTCTAGTTCCCAACTGACTTCTCTTTCAGTATGATTAGAAATCTTTTAAAATTCCTAAATCATATCCCAGTGATTCTTGTCAGACATCTTAATAACTAAAGTGCTGAGTTACTCATACTTTGAATTATAATTATAACATCATATTTTTTTATTATTACTTCTATTACTACATCCAAAGATATCACTTCTATTGAACCAGAATTATTAGAATCGTTGATTCTACAACAACTTACTATAACCCAATAGTCGCATATCTCATCATCATAATTTGATGAACTAGTTTCTTATGAGAGAGGAAAATCCTAATAAAAATCTTTTGAATCCAAATATAGTCCAATAATATCACTCTAACTGAAATCCGAAATCAATATCAACTTTTCCATTGAACATTTAAGATCAAGACTAGTCTCTTATTCAATCCAATATAGATCCCAAAAATCATGTCTTAAATTTTATCGACTATGTAATGCATACACTGATTCTCAATTATTATTGTTTTATATCCAAATGTTTGTAGTAATGTAAAATTCTCAAAAGTCAAACTATAACCCAATACGGTTAACCTAAAGTAAACCTCAAAAGATAAAAATTAAAATTCCAATCGATCATTTCACATAAATTATAATCTCAAATTTTCTTTTCTTTTTCTAATACTAAATCTTAATTTCCCATCAAGACCATGAAACTAGTTTTGCTTAACGATTTCTCAAATTACGGTGTACTGATAGAGAGGCGACAATCGTCTTACGCATGTTTTTCCGACTTAAAGCGTCAGAGGTAGCTTATCGTTACGTCAAAATAATTCAATCCATCATCTCTGCCTCATGTTCAATTCTTTCCGCGTGAACAAATACTCGAAGCTCTGATGGTCAGTTAAGATCTCACACTTGGCGCCGTAAAGGTAATGTCTTATATTCATTAATGCGAAAACTATTGCGGCTAACTCAAGGTCGCGGGTTGGGTAGTTTTGCTTATACGGTTTCAATTGCCTTGATACAAAGGAAATTACTCTTCTTTCTTGCATGAGCATATATCTAAGACCTTTCTTTGACGCATCTCTGTAATTGAAAAAATCATTGCCTTCATTAGGTAGCACTAACAACATTGCGATTGCAAGTTTCATCTTTAAGGTTCCAAAACTTTTCTCACACCCTTTGTTCCAATTGAATTTAGAGTTCTTTTGTGAGTTTTGTAAGCAGTATTGCTATTGAGGGAAGATCTTTGACAAATCCCCGATAATAACTCGCCAATCCTAAGAAGCTCTGAATTTCTGCCGTTGTCTTTGGTCTTGGCCAGTCTATAATTGCCTCTACTTTCTTAGGATCCACAAATACTCATGCCTCGCATATTATGTGACCTAAGAAATTGACGTTTTGTAGCCAAAACTCACATTTCTTTAATTGACATACAATTCTATCTCCTTTAGCCTATGAAAAGTGAGACGAAAATCCTTGTGGTCTTCTTCACTTGGTGAGTAAATAAAGATCTCCTTGATGAACACCGCTAAAATTTTGTCAATGAATGACTTGAACTCCTGTTCATTTAATCAATGAAGGCTGCCGACACATTCGTCAAGCCAAAATGCATTACTGTGAACTCATAATGCATGTACCTTTTTTGGAAGGCTGTTTTTGGCAAATATTCAGCCCTGACCTTCAATTGGTAGTAGCCTGTTCTCAGGCCGAGTTTGGAGAAGTTGTAGCTTCTTTAAGTTGATCGAAAAAATCGTCTATCACTAGAAGAAGATATTTATTCTTGATTGTGATCTTATTGAGTTCTCTGTAATCTATACACAATCTCATACTTCCATTTTTTTCTTATTTACTAATAGGACCATAGCTCTGTTTTTTGTCTATCAACTCTTGGAGTTGTTCTTTTAGCATCTAGAGTTCAGCTGGTGTCATTCGGTATGATGCTTTGGAATTGGTGCAGCACCGGGAACTAGATAGATTTCGAACTCAACCTCGTGATCCGAGACTATCCCAGGTAATTCTTCCGGAAAAACATCCGAGAATTCCCGCACTATTGGAGTATTTTCCAACTTGAGCTCAATTTCTTCCTGCATTTTGTTCACCATTTCTAGGTAAATTCTATCTGAATTTTATGGATTTCCATGTCTGGGAAGCAGAAAGAATGTATTTCTATCTCTTGGCATTGCCATGGTACATGATTTCTTCTTGGTTCGCGGTTTGGAGTTTGAAATTCTTACTCCGGCAATCTGCTATTGCACTGCTCTTAGATAACTGATCCATCCATATGATGACATCAAAATCTACCAAAGTGCTTTGAATCAAGTCGGCACTAAATATATGCGAATAGATACTGATTTTATTCTATCTTGAAATTATCACGATTATCATCTCAAAACTTAAAACTCATACAAAATCTTAGAACTTAATTCAATATCAATCTATAGCCTGTTGATTTAAATCTCAAAAATTATAACTCAGTCGCTATAAAATAAAATTTTATTCAACCTTGTACGAATGAAACTAATCCTCAATTAATTCTTGTGCTAAATCTTACTTTCACTAAACCTTACTTTCCTCAAGACCATGAGCTTAGATAGCTATAACACAAACTATTTTTATTGAATGTCTTTCTCCTTGAATCATTCTTAGTACCGTAACAACATTCAAATCTTATCATGCTCTATTTTCCTCAAGATCCAGCAATATCTCATAACTTATTTTATTCACATAAGATCGTAATCTACTATTTATCCCAAAATAATATAAATTACTAAACCTTAAGATATTGTCTCCCAACACATTTAAATAAGATAACCCAAAATCATACATATTTAAAGTTAACGCTTAGCATTCTAAGAACCCAAATTAATGTTCACACATTTAACTACTGTCAAAAATCAACTTCTATATTGGAATATTCAAAACTTATTATAACTCTTATCTCAGATTTTTACATAATAGTATTTTTTTTTTTGGGTAAAATTTTCCTCAGCTGTATTATGAACCTAACTCTGATACCACTTAAATGTCACGCCTCGTGAACGAGGTTAGTCGACATCGAAGTTGTTCATCTATCACACAATCGAAAAACAACCAACCTCGTAGCACAGTGTAAACCGAAACCAGTTTATTTCATAATTTCTCAAAAAAATACCAATGTCTTTACAACTGAATAACTAATGCGGAAACGTCTTACATGGAATTAGAATACGAAATTCCAAAATAAAAAAATAACATGGATATTAATAAATCTCGAAAATCACCAGCCCCAAAGTTGTTCGGACTCTTCTTCCTCAACCTCTTCTTCGGATAAATTTGGGGAGGGGAGAGTAAGGGGTGAGTATTTTGGCTCAGCAAGTGGAGGCCGTTCGAGCACAATATAACAACATGCCTAAACTTTTGAAATCACATGACTTGCATAACATCATTCATATCACATGCATAACATTTATCAGACACTGAAATTCTTCAATTTTCTATAGTTTACTAATATAAGTCCCTATTTTTTACTCCTATAAGCGGGTAAGACCATATATCGGTTATATCCCCACCGTGTAAGGATCATATCATGGTTGGGATTACCACCCATATACAGTCGAATCCTCATAGTGCCCAAAACCACATGACAACCAACACAAGAACGGAGTAGAAGAAGAAGGTGTACTCGACCGTATTTTCATAAAAACGAAGGAACGTGCATAATGAATTTTAATCTTTAAAACAAGCCCACTTACCTTAATTCTAGATGAAAAACGTGGAAAGAGAGGGGATTCTTGCACTAGAAAATTTCGAATTTCCTTCCTTGGCTTTGGACTGCAGCAGCGTTTCGGTACTCGGCATAACTACGAGATCAAATCTCGAAAATTCCTAGGGAGACTAGAGAGAAACTCGAAAATATTGATAGTTTTTGAGGTGTGAATTTCGAGTTACATGGCCCTTCTATTTATAGGGGTTGGCTGATATCTTTATCGTGTATCATCCTCGCGTTCGAATTTTGAATCAAATTTAAATCTAGGATAATTATAAATCTTTTATCCATGATCTTGGATGATATTCGAAATCTACATCCCCATCTATTGAATAATTCGAAATTATATACAAAAAAATACCCACTAATTCGAAATCAAAGGGATCACATTATCCTTTGCTTGATCTTTATCATGTTACCTCAATATCGTGTCAAATATTAGATCTTTATCTGCTCATCAGTTCGAAAATATACATGATATTATCTTGAATCTTGAGTTCAAACAAAAATATTGTACACGATAAAATTATCCACTCAACCTTTAGATAATCTTGCAAATCTTACATCTTATAATGAGATAGATACCCAAAGATTGAATAATCATAGCACACTTAAATTACAAAAATATTAACACGATTACAAAATCTTGGGTTTTACATTCTATTTTTCTTTTGTTTGTTGTTGTTTTCGTATCCGCTTGGATATTGTTTAATAGAATATCTTTTAATTTTAAGTTATAGATATCGTTTTTTAATTCTCCAATTCCAATCAAACATTCATTCTTGTATAAATTGCAAACACCTTTAGCAAAAACACAAGAATAACCATCCCTATCAAGCATTGAAATAGAAATAATGTTTTTAACCAATTCAGGAACAAATAAAACGTCTATCAAAAACAACATGAAATCATTGTCCAAAATTAAAGTAACGTCTCCAATGGCAGTGGCAGCAACTCTTGCTCCATTTCCTAGTCTTAGAAAGGTCTCACCATCTCTAAGCCTCTTGCTTCTTCCCATCTCCTGCAAATCATTGCATAAATGAGAATCACATCCGGTATCAAATACCCAAGAAGAGGAAATAGTAGAAACATTAACTTCAATATAAAACATACCATGGTCAGAACGCTTCTGGGCAAGATACTCCGTGCAATTATGCTTCCAATGTCCAGGCTTGTTGCAGTGAAAACAGACTTGTTCTGACTTGTCGGGCTTTGTGGGCCCCGGAGTTGGTTTTTTGTATGGTTTCTTGTTGGGCTTGTTCTTCTTTAGAGGGGCAGAACGCTTCTTGTCTTTATTTGGGGCTCCCTTCTTCTTACCGGACGAAGAACCCACTAGAAGAACATGCTTTTCCTTTTTAATTGTGGCCTCATAATTAGTAAGCATATTGACCAACTCTTCAAGAGTGTCCTCAAGCTTGTTCATATTAAAATTAACCACAAATCCATCGAACGAGGCAGGCAAAGACATCAAAAGAATATCAGTCGAGAGCTTACTAGGGATAATCGTGTCGAGTCCCACCAACTTCTCGATGAGCCCAATCATCCTAACACCATGCTCATGGACCGAAGCCCCGTCTTGCAAGAGTGTAGTCATTAGTTCTTTCACAGTAGCATGTCTCTCTGAACGAGTTTGTACAGAATACAATTCTTTCAGATGAAGGTAAATGTCAGCAGCATTCACCGCCTCCCCGAATCTCCTCTGAAGTTCATTCGACATAGAAGCCAACATGTAGCTCTTAGCTTGAAGATCATGGTCCCACCATTTCTCAAGCTTAGCTAACTCAGTCTGACTGACATTAGCAGCTGCTTCCTTTGGTGGCTTCTTATCAAGCACATACGCAATCTTTTTCGATTTCAGAACAATATTTAAATTTCAAAACCAGTCATGATAGTTAGGGCCAGTCGATTTGTTTTGATCGAGAATGATTGAAAGCGGATTACGAGTAGTCATCGTAAATATACTGAAAATGAAAATAGATAAAGGTTCCTGATAATTTTAAAATAATTCTAAGATATAAAATATGGATTTCATTTTATAAATTTTCCTCCAACTATTTTGACATTTCCACCACCCTCTGATGAAAAAGGGAAATCATATTTCCTTAGTGGGCACGTAGAGTCTAATTAACCCATTATAATCTCGAATAATATCAGTCAATATTATAATTTCTAAAAGGTAGAATCTAATTGCATCCCTATGCAACCCCCGCGTTTTTTGCCTCACGTTTAATAAGGACCCAATAATATGACGCCGTTTATTTTCACGTGTCAAACCGACCCATCAATATTGAATTGTAGTAGACGGTCGCCATGAGTTTCTCCAATAATATGAGCCGAAGTCATGGGAGTTCTACTCAATTCACATCATATGTCCGGTGGAACTCACAGCTTTCCGACGTCCAGGCCTTCCCAATAATATGAGCCAGACACTGTCCGCGGGTAGCGATCAACATGCAACGGGTTGATGGAAGGCAATGAAAAATTAAACTCTTTTAATTTTAACTTTTACGGTTTGATATAAATTTTGAATCATATTCAAAATGAGGGATTTTAGTTTTAAAATTGTCTCATCATTTTATTTTAAAAACGCATGCCACGAGTTTGTATGTTTGCCGGATTCATGCAACTATATTATGTAATAATATACATACATGCATACTACTATATATCGCATATATATCATAATATGACATTCAACAATAAATAAGGATGATCGATCGCCAACACTATTAGATCCATGTGAACCAGACATGGATCCAGACCCAAAAACCTAGGTGAATGTAGGGATGCAAATGCAACTTATTACAAAAGCTTCCAATATTTTACATATCTTCATCTTGTGCATCAAGCCCACCATCTTCCAATCTTGATCTCCCACTATTTCTAATAATTACATTTAAATAGTCATGGCACATAAAAGATACATCTCATGGGGTGGGAACAGGTTATAAACCAGGGCCAAGCCCACTTTAATAATATCAAATATTAACAAAATGAATAAAACAGTAAAATATCCTAACATACACCTAACACATTGATCAAGGCTCTCGATCATCCTTTGGCATTTTATATCAAATATTAACATCAATTAATTAAACAAATTTAATTAACTGATAAATCATACATCTAATAATTTTATTACTAACCACCACAATTATTAAAGAATTTAATAAATTAAATAAACACCTTTATTTAATTTCTAATTAATTCAATAATAATTGATTTCTTTGTAAAACTCATTTTACCATAAACAATTAAAATCATATTCTAATTATTTATTTTACAAGAAAATTATTAATTTTCCAAAAATTAATTTTTCAAAAATAAATTGAACTAATTTTCATAAAATATCAATTTACTCCAAATTTTTTAAAAATTAGAAAATCGCATCCTAAGCCCAAACAATTCAAGCCTAAATCAAACCAATATGCTGCTGCACACATGAATAGAACAACAAGCTGGAACAAACTTTCTGTCATGTTAATCAAGGGGCTCGGTTGACGGGGGTTTGTGGCTTGGCTTGGCTGGGGCTGGACCAGGGCTGGGCTAGGGTCATGTATGAGTCAAGGGAAGAGTCCTAGCCAGGCAAGGACTCGAGACCAGGGTTGGGGAGGAGTCCTAGCAAGCTATGACTCCACCCGAGAACAAGATAAGGGAGTGCGAAGGTTCAGCAGAGTGCAATGGAGAAGGTTGCTCGACCTGGGGGCTATGGGTTGGGTTAGGGCGACTCTTTAGGGTCCTAGGAGGGTGCATGTGGGTTTGGTTCAAGGGCTGGCTGTGAGAACCCGAGATTTTACGATCCAAGGTGAATCAAGTAAGTAATATGAACTTGAAGTTTAACCCAAACTAAGCTCTAAAATTTTCGTTCCAACTAGATAACTTGAATATTAACTTAGATTTCAGCTAATTTAACTCGAAGAAATAGCTTCAAAGCTCGGAGATTAACTCAACGGGAGGCCAAGCTACAAGTAATCGCATCCATCAAAGTATTGTCCCGGGAGGAGTAAAACCCCAGCTCAAGGACTCGATCTGTCAGCTCGAAGAAGCTCAACCAAGCTTGTCCTAACAAGACCAAAAAGGAGGCTATAAGTTGAGCCAAGAGTTTAGACAAGTTAAATGTGCAAGAAATAACCTTTGCGTTAACCCATGATGGACCTGCGGGAGGAGCTAAGGGCTAGGACATCTTTAATATGCAAAGAATGACTCTTGATGCTTGGATATCCTTTGACCACCATACTGAACATAATAACTTCATTCTTGGAAGCCAAGAAATCGGCCAAGGCTAGGTGGAAGGACTTTTTTTTTCCTATAAATACCAACTCAAGTGAATGAAAAATCATCCCACAAAGCAACACAAAAATTTCGGTCCTCCTCTACCTAAATAGCTCTCAGCCGATACTCAAGGAAGAAGAAAGAGGAATTCGTACGGTTCGAGTGCTAGAATTCTACGTCGAAGTGCTGCCCGACCGAAGACAGTGTTTGTTAGAGTTGTACCGAAGCGCTGCCGAAATTTCAAGAGAAAGCTTTGTACAAGAAATCAGTAAGTGGGCTTTGTTACGTAATCTTTTGTATTTTTAAACTTTGATAAACATAATATGACATGCTTATATGTATGTTCATATTTTCGAAAATTGCTGACTGATCTATTTAAAATTTTGATCGATTAAGTGTTTTCTTCTATGCATCAAAATTCGTTGATTCCGCTGTGTTCGTATGAACGTTCTGAAATCTGAAAATCTGTAAAATTCTGTCTACTACTTCTGAATTCTGTTTACACTGTTACGATTCGAATTTGAAATGGGACGAGAATTGTAAGTTCTGTTTTGGCCCCCAATGGTGGGTATAAAACCATTTCTGTTCTGGTCCCCAATGGTGGGTATAAAATCATTTCTGTTTGGCCCTCACCGATGGGTATAAAACTGAGTTCTGGCCTCACCCCTTAGAGGACTAACATATTGGAGACAATTTGACCATGGAAATGAGATGAGTAACATTGTTGTGTATGTTCTGAATCGATCTATTATGTTTCTGAATTGCTTTAGATCATCTGAAAAGTTCTGTTTTTTATTCGATTCGTTTCTGTTAAGATAAGAATATTAAGTTTTGAAAGTATGTTAAAAGGAATTTTTAAAGAATTAAATTCTATATGTATCTTTGGAATCGATCGACCCCCACTTGCTGAGTGTTTCCCAAAACACTCAACCCTTACAAATTTCAGATAAAAATGAAGAGCAAGTGAACGAGGAGGAAAAAGAAGCGTTTTGTGGATGGTGATTGGATTTCGAGATCAAGAAATCGAGAATTTGTACCCTTTTCGTTTGTTTAGCTTCTGAAAAACTCTGACGTGAAAGTTCATTTCTTTGTCATTGTAAGACAATACGCTATTTATGAAAAAGACTGGTTTGATTTGATACGAGGCTTTATTGTTTTCAATATAATTGTTAAACAATGCCGGATGTCACCAATGCTTCGGACTCGGGGCTTGACATTTAATTGGTATCAGAGTTGCCAGGTTCATAATCCCGCTGGGATTTTCACAGACAAAATTTGATGAAGTCAAATTTTGGCAAAAGCCTAGTGTACCCCAACCTATGTACAACATTCCCGAAACTTTCGATCAACTTCAAAAATCTATCCCTTCGATCGTTTCGCAACTCTTAATAACGAAAATTTTCCACGACAATTTTATTTCTATTATTTGTGCCTTTCTATCCTTTATACGATTCTGATGCTTTACCTCAATCTTTATCATAGGAAATGGCAGGCAGACCACACCGAAACAACCGTAACCCTCGTGGCGCCGACCAAAATGAAAATCCACCACCACCACCGAGAGTGAATCTTAGTCAAGAAGACATGATGGCGATAGCTACTTTCGTAGCAGCGACATTGCAAGGATTCTTGAACCCATTGGCTAACGCGATCCAACCACCCCAAGCACCACAACCTCATGGAATTAAATACCATTATGAATCTCTAAGAAGAAATCGAGTTCCAACCTTCGATGGGAACCCAGACCCGGAAGTCAGCCACAACTTGCTGAAGAATATCGAAACACAACTGCATTTACTGGAAATACCTGAAGAACTAAGAGTGGAAGTTGTAACACCGTTTTTGGAAGACCGAGCTAGGAAATGGTGGGAAACTATGTCACCATCTCTAGCTGAAGTGGAAGAGATCACATGGCAGATTTTCAAGAGAGAGTTTTTGAAACAATACTACCCAGCCGAATTTCGTCTGCAGAAGTTGAGCGAGATCGAAAACTTCAAACAGGCTCTGGGCATGACAGTGATGGAATACACTTCACAGTTCCATGATCTGGGAACCTATGTCCCAACGATCATGTCTGATGAAATGCTAAAAATGCATCGTTTTAAAAAGGGCCTCAGCAGCCGTATTCAGTCAGCTTTGGCAGTATTCAAGCCAAACAATTTTGCGGATTTGATGGGCGCTGCACTGAGCGCAGAAACGGATATCAAACTCCGCGAGGAAGAAAATAAGAACAAATGACCGATGGTCAATCAATCCACTCAGAATGGTCCCAAGTTTAAGAAGCCAAATTATTCAAGAGGGCCTTACGAAGGAAGTTCTGGCAATAAGGAAGGGAAGTGGTGCGACACCTGTAAACAGTATCATACCAGAGAATGCTATCGGAAGACAGGTGCATGTTTCAAGTGTGGACAGGTGGGTCATAGAATCAAAGATTGTCCAGATAACAAGAACAAGGGGATGGGACCCAACAAGCAACACGAAAACAAGACTAATGCTCGGGTGTACACGATAACTCAGGAGGAGGCTGATAACACCAATGAAGTGGTAGCAAGTACCATCTTAATCAATGAAATGCCTGCATATACTTTGTTTGATTGTGGTGCCGCACATTCATTTGTGTCTAGAAGGTTTGCTAAGAAGCTTAAACTTGAACATGAGACTCTTAATGAACCATTAAGAGTGGCAACACCGGCAAGCAAAATAATAGAGACACACAAAGTATACCGAAACTGTAAAGTTTGTATCAGCGAACAAACTTTTGAAGTAGAATTGATTCAACTCAATATGGTTGAGTTTGACATCATCCTTGGAATGGACTGGTTAGCTAAAAACCATGCCATAGTAGACTGTCAAAAGAAAGAAATTAGACTTCAGACTCCGACCAAAGAGGAAGTCGTATATCACGGAAAATCCAAAGAAAGAAAATCTCTGCTATCTGCCTCACAAGCCTGGAAGGCCATTAGAGGAGGAGAGGAAATTTATCTTGAAATGATCAATGAGATTAAAGAAGAAGAAACCCTAAAGTTGGAAGATATTCCAATTGTTCAAGAATTTCCAGACGTTTTTCCCGAAGAACTACCGGGTGAGATACCCGATAGAGAAGTAGAATTTAAAATCAATTTGGTCCCTGGTGCTGCACCAATCTCAAGGGCACCATACCGAAGGGCTCCAGCTGAATTAAAAGAGTTAAAGGAGCAACTTCAGGAATTACTGGACAAGAAACAGATTCGCCCTAGTGCATCTCCGTGGGGAGCCCCAGTGCTATTCGTAAAGAAAAAGGACGGAAGTATGAGGCTATGTATTGACTACCGGGAGTTAAACAAGATCACCATAAAGAATAAATACCCACTCCCAAGAATAGACGATCTTTTTGATCAGCTAAAGGGAGCCAAAGTTTTCTCAAAACTCGATCTAAGATCTGGTTATCATCAACTGAAAGTCAAAACTGAGGATATCCCTAAAACTGCTTTTAGGACGAGATATGGACATTACGAATTCACAGTAATGCCTTTTTGTTTAACAAATGCTCCTGCATCATTCATGGACCTGATGAATCGAGTGTTTAAACCGTACCTCGACAGGTTTGTGGTTGTTTTTATAGATGATATCTTGGTATACTCACCAAGTGAAGAAGAACACCGGGAACATTTGTGTCTCACGTTGCAAACACTGAGAGAAAAGGAACTATATGTCAAATTCAAGAAGTGTGAATTTTGGTTAAAAAGTGTGGCGTTCCTAGGACATATAATTTCTTAATTTGGGGTGTCAGTAGACCCAAAGAAAGTAGAGGCAATCAAGGATTGGCCACAACCGAAGACAGTAACTGAAGTAAGAAGTTTTCTTGGTTTAGCTGGCTATTATAGGAAGTTCGTGGAAGGATTTTCGTCATTTGCCATTCCTCTTACTAAACTTACTCAGAAGAACTCAAAGTTCATTTTGAATGAAGCATGTGAGAAGAGTTTTGAAACCCTGAAAACAGAACTTGCAACTACACCAGTATTAATCCTCCCTGAAGATGGCAAGGACTTCACAGTATATAGTGATGCTTCAAAAGGAGGATTAGGGTGTGTACTTATGCAAGAGGGTCAGGTAATTGCTTATGCCTCAGGGCAACTAAAACCATATGAGCATAATTACCACACTCATGACTTGGAGTTAGCCGCAGTGGTATTTGCGCTTAAAATCTGGAGGCACTACCTTTATGGAGTAAAATGTGAAGTTTTTACTGACCACCAGAGCCTCAAGTATATTTTCACCCAAAAAGAATTAAATATGAGGCAAAGAAGGTGGATGGAACTTCTAAAAGATTATGATTTGGTAATCAATTATCATCCGGGTAAGACGAATAAGGTGGCAGATGCTTTAAGCCAAAGAAACTTTGGAAAAGTAAGCTTAGCTTCACTATCAGCACAATCAGGACTCCGGGAAACCATCAAATTGAAGCAGAGCCAAGAAACCTCCATCTTTAAAATTAAGGAACAGATCCAAGAAGAAAAACTTCCAGAATTTCAAATTGATGAGAATGGTATCCTTTGGATGGAAGGACGGTTGTATGTGCCCGATGTCGATGGAATTCGAGAAGAAGTAATGACTGAGGCACATAAATCGAGATTTTCAGTACATCTAGGAAGCACCAAAATGTACAAAGACCTGAAGAACAACTACTGGTGGAATGGAATGAAGAAAGACGTAGCCGTCTTTGTTTCCAAATGTCTAACCTGTCAACAAGTCAAGGCAGAACATCAAAGGCCTAGAGGACTTTTACAGCCATTGGAAATACCAACATGGAAGTGGGATAACATCTCCATGGACTTTATAGTTGGACTACCAAAATCAAGACAAGGTCATGGTGGAATCTGGGTAATCGTTGACAGATTAACCAAGTCTGCACATTTCTTGCCAGTGCGGATGAATTACAACTTGGACAAGTTAGCTACCTTATATATGGACAACATAGTGAAACTACACGGAGTCCCAGTAAGTATACTATCTGACAGAGACCCAAGATTTGTATCAAGATTTTGGAAAAGTTTTCAGAAGGCCATGGGAACCAAAGTAACTCTCAACACAGCCTATCATCCTCAGACTGATGGCCAAACCGAGAGGACAATTCAAACCCTCGAGGACATGTTGAGAGCGTGTGCTCTGGATTTTCATGGAAATTGGAGTGAGCAGTTACCATTGATAGAGTTTGCTTATAATAACAGCTACCACAGTAGCATTGAGATGGTTCCGTATGAGGCTCTGTATGGCCGAAAGTGTAGGTCGCCTCTATACTGGGATGAAGTCGGAGAAAAAGCTGTTACTGGGCCAGAGCTCATTCAAATAACCGTTGACAAAGTAGCCATAATCAAGGAAAGACTCAAGACAGCCCAAGATAGACAAAAGAGCTGGGCAGATTTGAAGAGAAGACCGTTGGAATTGGAGATCAGTGAAAAGGCTTATGTCAAGGTCTCTCCCATGAAAGGAGTAGTTCAATTCAGTAAATCCAGAAAGTAAAACCTGAGATATGTGGGACCGTTCGAAATATTTGAAAAGGTGGGAACCTTAGCCTACCGTCTTGCTTTACCGCCTGATATGTCCAGGCTTCACAATGTTTTCCACATCTCACAGCTGAGGAAATATGTTCCAGATCCGAATCATGTACTCAAGGTTACACCACTGATGATTGAAGGAAAACTCAACGAAGAACTTAAATACGAAGAAGTCCCTACCCGAATAGTGGACTCAAAAGACCAAGTGTTGAGAAACCGAACAATACCTTATGTCAAGGTACAGTGGCCAAATCACACTGAAAGGGAGGCAACTTGGGAACACGAGGAGAAAATGCGATCAAAATACCCTCATCGATTCAAAAGATCAAGCTAATGCAAGTTTCGAGGACGTAACTTTCAATAAGGAGGGAGGGATGTGAGAACCCGAGATTTTACGATCCAAGGTGAATCAAGTAAGTAATACGAACTTGAAGTTTAACTCAAACGAAGCTCTAAAATTTTCATTCCAACTAGATAACTTGAATATTAACTTAGATTTCAGCTAACTTAACTCGAAGAAATAGCTTCAAAGCTCGGAGATTAACTCAACGGGAGGCCAAGCTACAAGTAATCGCATCCATTAAAGTATTGTCCCGGGAGGAGTAAAACCCCAGCTCAAGGACTCAATCTGTCAGCTCGAAGAAGCTCAACCAAGCTTGTCCTAACAAGACCAAACATGGAGCTATAAGTTGAGCCAAGAGTTTAGACAAGTTAAATGTGCAAGAAATAACCTTCGCGTTAACCCATGATGGACCTGCGGGAGGAGCTAAGGGCTAGGATATCTTTAATATGCAAAGAATGACTCTTGATGCTTGGATATCCTTTGACCACCATAATGAACATGATAAATTCATTCTTGGAAGCCAAGAAATCGGCCAAGGCTAGGTGGAAGGACTTTTTTTTTCCTATAAATACCAACTCAACTGAATGAAAAATCATCCCACAAAGCAACACAAAAATTTTGGTCCTCCTCTCCCTAAATAGCTCTCGGCCGATACTCAAGGAAGAAGAAGGAGGAATTCGTACGGTTTGAGTGCTAGAATTCTACGTCGAGGTGCTGCCCGACCAAAGACAGTGTTTGTTAGAGTTGAACCGAAGCTCTGCCGAAATTTCAAGAGAAAGCTTCGTACAAGAAATCAGTAAGTGGGCTTTGTTACGTAATCTTTTGTATTTTTAAACTTTGATATACATAATATGACATGCTTATATGTATGTTCATATTTTCGAAAATTGCTGACTGATCTATTTAAAATTTCGATCTATTAAGTGTTTTCTTCTATGCATCGAAATTCGTTGATTCCGCTGTGTTCGTATGAACGTTCTGAAATCTGAAAATCTGTTAAGTTCTGTCTACTACTTCTGAATTCTGTTTACACTGTTACGATTCGAATTTGAAATGGGACGAGAATTGTAAGTTCTGTTTTGGCCCCCAATGGTGGGTATAAAACCATTTCTGTTTGGCCCCCACTGGTGGGTATAAAACCGAGTTCTGGCCTTACCCCTTAGAGGACTAACATATTGGGGACAATTTGACCATGGAAATGAGATGAGTAACAGTGTTGTGTATGTTCTGAATCGATCTATTCTGTTTCTGAATTGCTTTGGATCATCTGATAAGTTCTGTTTTTTATTCGATTCGTTTCTGTTAAGATAAGAATATTAAGTTTTGAAAGTATGTTAAAAGGAATTTTTAAAGAATTAAGTTCTATGTGTATCTTTGGAATCGATCGACCCCCACTTGCTGAGTGTTTCCCAAAACACTCACCCCTTACAAATTTCAGATAAAAATGAAGAGCAAGTGAACGAGGAGGAACAAAAAGCGTTTTGGGGATGGTGATTGGATTTCGAGATCAAGAAATCAAGAATTCGTACCCTTTTCTTTTGTTTAGCTTCTGAAAAACTCTGATGTAAAAGTTCACTTCTTTGTCATTGTAAGACAATACGCTATTTATGAAAAAGACTGGTTTGATTTGATACGAGGCTTTATTGTTTTCAATATAATTGTTAAACAATGCCGGATGTCACCAATGCTTCGGACTTGGGGCGTGACACTAGCTCGCTGGGTAAGAGGCTAATCAAGGCCATAGCTTATGTCTGATGTAGGGCTTCAGTTCTCAACTTGGGCTTGAGTCCTATGGGTTCTAAGGGTCCAGGAGGGTTCCTAGAGGGGCTGGTCATGAGTTGGTGCAGGGTGGCTCGAGCCAAACACAGAAACGTGAGGGAGGCACTATGGAGGTAGCATGTGCGCAGGTGGTGCTTCTGTATTTAGATGGCTCGCTGCTGGGTTCCAAGGGCTGGGCTTGTTTAGGCTGGGTCTGGACGTGGTCCAGGGAAGGTTAGGGTCATGAGGGGTAAAGTGGTTAAGGGCTATAAGGGTCCTAGACTAGGGGGGAGTCCTTTTGTTCAAGGGAACACACGCACACACACAGGCAGAAACGTGGGTCAAGTTTTGGGAGGTTTCTGAGCGGGCCAGGGCTGGTTCTTTTGGCTGGGCTTGCTCAGTAGGGTCCCTAGGTGGGTTGGCTTGGGTTTGGCTCAAGGTGGCTTATGGAACTTTAAATTAATAATTTATTATATGTTAAAACCTGTATTTTAAAATTTTAAGTTTCATTAAAATTATAAAATTATGTTATTTTGGTATTTTTTGTTTATATTTAAATGTCTTACTAAATATGTTTTATTTTCATGTTTTCTACGTGTTGGTAAAATAATGATAACTCAAACTAGAAAATTCAAATTGAGGTGATTCAAACATGTTTGGATTTTTTGAGAAATTATCTACAACTTTGCAGAAGACATGATTGCCTAAAAAGTTCGTTAAGATGATCAAATTGTGCAAATATCAAAAGGAGGACAAATTTATTTTTACCATGACCAGCATATAGTAAAAAAATTATAACTATTTCAATAGTTAACCAAATGAGGTGAACCAAGTGGCCAAATTCATCTACAGACGATTTCCCACATGTTTGCTGTTTTGAGCATAGTCAAATTCTGTGATTAAGGTCGTGGAACAAAGCATTGAAAGAAAAGACATGGAATTAAAGTTGGAGGAGACAAAGACTACTATTACAACTACATGGCATTAATAAAATTTTTGACCCTTTCTCTCATTTGACCTGTAAATAGACGCCTTGTGCTAGCTTGAGAATCATTCTATCTCATTGTAAAATATAGTGTGAGTGCGTATAAAAGTTATAAGTTCCAATATATTTTTCATTTTCCAACTATGAGTGATGATTTTAGTGTTGATCAAAAGTAAGCTCATGGAAAGCTAAATCTATTATGTCAAGGTGAAGAGGATGAATTCTTGGTGAAGTAAGATTGTTTATATTTTGTATATTCTTTCTTTATTTCTTTTCATTTTGCTAACTTCTTTTTATTGTAGGTATAAAAATGAATTATTTGTTGTTATCAATTTACATCAAATGCTTGATATCATTGAAGTGGTTATCTTGGTTTGTTGTTTAATTTTGATACAATAAATATTNGGCAACTAACTTTTACTTTTTACATCTAACTTTTACTTTACTGCAACTAACTTTTACTTTCCCGCAACTAACTTATTAAATCATATATTTCATTTAGGCAATAGCGTGGCTCTGTCGGTTGTTCTAAAGGAAATATAATGATTTAATTTAACATTTACTTTATACAATTATATATTTATATAGTTATATATATAATTATAGGTACCAAATATAAAATATCGGTGAATTCGATATTTTCTATAGTGGGAACTATATTATATTAGGTGTGTGTTTAAATATTTAATTTTCTTGGAACCATTATTTATGGTGATTTCTTTTTATTTACTTTTAGTTGAACAATATTACATAAACAAAGAATAAATCCTTGATCCTTGACAAAATTAATAATTTGTAAACTTCATTCTTACCTTTGGTTGTTTATAAATTAATAAATTTAAACTTAAAATAACTTTTTTGTGGATCGATCTCGTACTTACGAAATATATTACTTGCAGACAACCTACACTTGGGTGAATTATAATTTAAGTAGTAGCACTGGCTCGGGCGTGGCTCGAGTAATTTGGGAGATGGCTCGGTATGTTCATATATGTGTCAGTTTCTAGAATTAAAGAAGGAAAATGGGAACCATAGGTCCACGGATGTGGTTCATAACTCACAATGGTAGAATAAATAATAAAAACGCTATGTTTAAAATTTGAGATCAAAATAACGAGTTTTGGATTTATTCGGGATTTAATCGCCGCATTAAACGTTAATTAAAGAATTTATTGAAAAGCCTAGTTTTAAGCTTAATAAAATTATGGAAAATTATATTTAAACTCAAATAATTATTAAAAGTCTAAGTTTTTAATTTGAGAATTTTATATTAAGGTTTGGTTTAAATCTGAATTTAAAATGCATTATTATGTTATATTTAAAGATTAATTTAAAAGTCCTCGATTTAAGCTAAATAAAAATATAAAAAAATTCATATAAGTTTAAATAATTATTTGGGGCATATTAGAGTCAATGAAATTAAGAAAATGTCAAAAACGTGAAATTTTACGTCTACGGGTAAAACGGTAATTTTACACCCTAAAATTAGTAAACGTCAATATGAAAAAATTCATGTAAGTTTAAATAATTATTTGGGGCATATTAGAGTCAATGGAATTAAGAAAATATCAAAAACGTGAAATTTTACGTCTACGGGTAAAACGGTAATTTACACCCTAAAATTAGTAAACGTCATGGCAGTGCCCTGAATGCTGTTTTATGTGCTAATATGATTATTTTCAATGGTTATCGATGTTTATGGAATTTTATATTTTAAAATGGTTATATTAAATGTTTATGGAATTTTATATGTTTAGAGATTTTTATGTCAAAATGTTTATTTTAAATGTTTATGATTTAATATGTCAAAATGTTATTTTAAATTTTTTGATGTTAAATTGTTATTTTAAATATTTAAGGATTTTTATATGTTAAAATGTTTATTTTAAAGGTTTATATAATTTTATGATTCATTTATTGAATTTATGATGAAACGATCAAGTTAAAAGGATATGTTGCATGCTTGTTTTTAAAAAGAAAAAAGATATTAAATGCATGATTTTTATAAAGTGATGAAAAGTAAAACGTTGAAAAAAGTGAAGTAATTGTGACTATTGAGGATATGAGGATAAGAATGGAGATATCGTGAGGGAAAAGACCCCAGAGGGAGCTCATTTATGGGAGAAGGCTCCAGAGGGAGCCCGACGATCATATTTCCATTCAATGAGGATAGGCCAAGGCTTAGTTGACGAGAATGTGTCGCTGATGTCCTCGTCGCCCAGTACTGTGGTTACATGTAGATGGATCTGAATTCAATAAAAAGGGAAAATGTTTATGCTCATGATGAAAGGACATATGTTATAAAATGAAGAAAAGGAAAGGTTGATGTTTAAGTTATGCATGTTCATATGAATATGTTTATGAGGATATGAAAAGGTTAACACAAATGTTCAGAAAATGTTTATGCAAAAGTTTATGAAAATGTTTATGAAAATTTTATGGAAATGTTTATGTTTAAAGTGATGCATTATTATGAAAATGTTTTTATTTAAATTTTATGCATCATGAAAATGTTTATGAAAACGGTTATGTTTAAAGCTTATGTATCTTCATGAAAAGGTTATTTTGAGTACAAGTATTTTTCACTGTTGCATGTGATCTGTATATGTATCACTTGTTATTAAGATTATGGTGTGTTGAGTCTTTAGACTCAGTAGGTGTGATTGATGCAAGTGAGTTTGTTGTTAATGATAATGGAGGTCTTGATGGTTGACTTTACTGGACTTAAGGTGCACATAATCCGAGGACCGACGCTAATTTTCTGCACTAGTTATGATTTATGATTAAGTCATGTTAAAGAATATTTTTACTACTATTTATTTATGTTTATGAGTGGTTTTTGAGAGGTTATAGTATGGGCTATACTTTTCAAATAATGTTTATAGGTTTGATAAAATGTTTAACGATTTTATGTTTCAAACTATTTTCCTTTGGATTTTTAAATTTTAGCTGGTTGTTTTTATTTTAAAAATGGTGTCAAGGTATTTTAAAGTATATATATGTATATTTTAAATTATGGAGATTAAGGAGAGAGAAAAAAAATTTAGCACGTTTTAAGAAAACGAATAGCAGACGTTTCAGGGACGTGATTTTGGGGAGTGCGGGTCGTCAGAGTGACATCTTTTATGGTATATGTGATTTATATGGATATTGATCGGCCCAAAAGAATGTTAATATTTAATATAATTACATATGCATTTGTGGTGGTAAACATGTGATAGTTGGTCGGCTTTCATGTGAATAATAAATCTGCCCAAATTAAGGTTGTTATTTAACATGATAGCTACTGAAATGTCCACTACTCGTTTTTCTCAAAAAATATTAGAAATTTTTTTCCATTTTACATTACTTTCGACCAANAAAAACAAAAAGAAAATAATTCAAAATATAAAATCGTAAATCGTTTACCAAACCTAACTTTAACATTTTCCAAAAATAACTTAACTCTAACATCCCCTCAAAAACCTCTCAAATCATCATAAGTCATAAAATCTTAAAAATATTTAAATCATTAGCATAAGTCATAAACGTAAGTGCGGAAATATTAGCGCTGATCATCGGGTTGTGTGCACCTTCAGTCCAGCAAGATCAACCATCAAGTCCCTCAATAAAATCAACATCATGCTCATCTGCATTGATCACATCTAGTGAGTATATTGACTCAGCAAACCTTAATCATAATAACAAATAATACATATATAATCACATGCAACAGTGAAAATATTTTTACTAAAAATATCTTTTTATGAACATGCAAAACTTAAACATTTTTCGTTTTTATCATATACACGTCTCTTTTCATCATATACATATACATTTTTCTTTTATTGAATTCGGATCGTTAATTGTGGCTTTCGTATCAGCTGAAGGTCGATGGATCTATCTACGTTTAACCACAGTACTAGGAGGCGGCGACATCAGCGACACTCTCACACATCAACTAAGCATTAGCCTTACATATTATCGTATCATCATAATCAACGTATTAATCACAATCACTTCGTCCCCTTCAACTTTTCGTATTTTCACCACTTATAAAACTTCATGCACATATAAAATCATTTTTCCTTTAAACCAAGCATGCAAAATCTCTTTTAACATTAACGTTTCATCATATAATTTCATAAACATTTAAAATAAACATATTAACATATCTTACAGCATTCAGGACACTGCAAGGACGTCTACTATTTTGAGGTGTAAAATGACCGTTTTACCCTAGACTTAGAATTTCTCGATTGTGACTTTTACTTACTTTCATTGACTCTAGACCATCCTAAATAATTATTTAAGCCTATATTAAATGTATAATATTTTTATATAGCTTAAATTTGAGGCTTTCGATTTAATTTCTTATATATTAATTCGTAAAGCGTTTAATTCTCGAATTAATTCAAACTTTAATATTTTAATCCCAAACTTTTATCATGAACTTTTCATACCTAAACTACCCTCGTGAACCATGAATCGCCCCCCGTGGACCATGGTTCGATCCCTTAACCATTTAACTCAAAATAACCGAACCCTAGCTTAATTCCCTTCGAGCCATCTTGTGTTTTCTTCGAGCAACACCTGAGCCACCTCGAGCCAACCTCTAACCAGAACCCCTAGGGACCCTACTGACCAGCCTTGACCCCTTGAACCAGCCCCTAGCCCAGGCCACAGATCTGCACGTGAGCTGCAGCCAATAATGCGATAATATCATTCCCACTCGACGAGGACCCTTCTACTCAAGCCACCACCGAGCCCTCACCCTCCTGACCCTCACTAGACCCTGTCAGAACTAGCCTAGACCCCCTGGCCAAGCCGTGCCATCCTTGCACAGCTGTTGTTCTCGGTTGGCATGGGAAGAGTCCTATCTCGGATGGACTCTTCCCTAGCCATGCTAGGACTCTTCCTCACACCAAACCACGTCCAGCCCGAGCCCTGGTCAAGCCCTTATTGAGCCGCACGCATGTCTACTTTTAAAACTTCAATATTTTCGTGGAAGCTTCCTCCCAACCCGTGCACCCTTGTCTACGCTTGTCTAGGCCCTTAAACCCTCTTAAAATTGTCCCTTATTATTGTCCTAGGATGGTAGCCCCTTTAAGCAACATATACATAAGTTTTAAATCACACAAGCGCAAGTTCTTGATCATGGCATGTCAAAAAATAAATAAATACATGGTGAACATATTTGTCATGCAAACATGCTTCAAATCAATATTATGTTGTGATATATGAGAAAAAAGAGATTAAGGTGTGCCTTTGCGTTTATTACGAACAAAACGAGTTGGCGATGCGAAGAACGGCAACGTAGGAACCCTAGGCTGAATTCTCCCTCAAAACCGTGGCTTTTTCTCTTCAAATCTCTCGTGTGTGTGTGTGTGTGTTTGCTGCTAGGGAGAGTTCTAGTAATTAATTAGAGGGATGGGACGTGTGATATAAGGGTTTTGGGGAGGGTTTACTAGCCTTTTATTTTAATTAAAACACCTAGTACAAGCTTAGGCCTATTAACATGGTATACTAGGCCCATTAAGCCCATGAAGTAATATTTAAAATATTTTATTTAGAAAAAGTTTGAAAATAATAGCCGAATTCTCAAAAAGTTCATATTTTCATCGAAAATCAAATACCGTTTAAAAATACGTCTCGGCGTATAAAATCACCTCGAAACACCTCGTTTTCGAAGATACCATGTAGCATAAACAATATTTTAAATAATTAAAAACAATCATTTAATAAAAATATTTTCTCTTTTTTAGCCATCGGTCTCCGTTCCTCGATCGCGTCTCGAATAACCTTCTTAAAATACAGTTTTGTGCATTCTAATAGTAAACCCTATTTTTAAACACATAATCATGCATATCATAATTAATTCCTACCCTTAAAACAATTTAATTAGTCTTTTTCTATTTTCTCTAGATTTTCATGCGGTTGTATTATGTCATCGTATTTTGGATTTTACAATTCTTCCCTCCCTTAAATAAAATTTCGTCCTCGAAATTAGAACTTACCGAATAACTCCGAGTAGCGACTCCTCATGTCTCTTTTCGTTTCCCAAGTAGCTTCTTCCTCCGAGTGATTTAGCCACTTGACTTTGATCATTGGTATAACTTTGTTTTGGAGTCTTCTTTGTTCTCTACCCAAAATTTGTATAGGTCTTTCCTCGTATGTCATGTTTGGAGTCAATTGAAGTGGTTCATGATAGTACATGTGAAGGGTTCGACATGTACTTCCGCAGCATCGAGATATGGAAAACATTGTGTACTCTAGCTAGCATCGATGGCAACGTCACTCTCTAAATTAGTGTCTCAATCTTCTCCAAAATTTCAAATGGCCCTATGAATCTTGGACTAAGTTTTCCTTACTTGTCAAATCCCATAACACCCTTCATAGGTGCTATTTTCACAAATACATGGTCACCCACTGCAAACTCAAACTCTTTTCGACGCTTATCAGCATACCACTTCTGTCGGCTTTGTGCAGTCTTCATCCTATCTCGGATTTTGATTACTAGCTCCGCTGTTTTCTTGATCAAGTCTGGACCAAATTCTCCTCGCTCGCCAACCTCGTCCCAATGTCTGGGTGATCTACACTTCTTTCCATATAGTGCCTCGTAAGGATCCATTCTTATTGATGATTGATAGCTATTATTATAGGTAAACTCCACTAGAGGTAACTTAGGCTCTCAACTTCCTTGAAAATCAATCACGCAAGCTCGAAGTAGATCCTCCAATATTTGAATTACCCTTTCGGACTGACTATCGGTTTGAGGGTGGAATGTTGTACTGAACAACAACTTAGTCCTCATCGCTGCATGCAGACTCTTTCAAAAGGACGATGTTAACCTCGGATCTCTGTCAGAAACAATGAATACTGGAATCCCATGCAGTCGAACTATCTCTCGTATATATAGCTTTGCATACTGTGTCAAGGCAAATGTCGTCTTGATATATATAAAATGCGTTGATTTTGTAAGACGATCGACTATCACCCAAATAGCATTAAATCCCTTGATAGTCCTTGGTAATCCCACAACAAAGTCCATAGTGATATTTTCTCATTTCCACTCGAGAATAGGAAGTGGCTTAAGTTTCTCTTTCTGCCTCTGATGCGCTGCTTTAATTTGTTGACATGTCAAACATTCAGATACGAATAGCAGGATATCTCGCTTCATGCCCGGCCACCAATACAATAACTGAAGATCCTTGTATATCTTCGTGCTCACATGATGAATGGAATAAGGAGTATCATGAGCTTCTTTCATAATGACTTCCCTCAAAGAATCGTCACTAGGAACACAAAGTCGATCTCGATACCGAACTATATCATCCACCTCAGAATACAGTTTCCGGCCCTTAGCTTCATCTCTCAATCTCCACTTTTGCAATTGCTCATCAGTAGACTGTCTCTCACGGATTCTATCTTTCAAAGTCAATTGTACTGTCATGGTGGCAAGATTAGGGGCCTCACCCCTAGCATATACTGCCAGCTCAAACCTTTGTATCTCGGACTGCAGTGGTATTTGAAGTGATAATTGAGTAATGACTTGTAATGCCCGAGATTTTATATCATGATTAAGCGGAGATTATTGATTATGATTTGATAGGATTATAACCGGATTACTCCGAGATCAGATTTGGGCAAAACATATGAAGTGTGTAAAGTTTGGACAGAAAGAGTGGCGCCCGAGCGGTAGAAAATAACCGCCCGAGCGCCAGTGTTCAATCGGATGATGTTTCGGACAGAAAGTCTGGCGCCCGAGCGGTAGTGTTTGACCGCCCGAGCGCCAGTGGTTGCAAAGATTGTGCTTGGTTAGAACGTCTGGCGCCCGAGCGGTAGAATAGTACCGCCCGAGCGCCAGTGGATAACAATGAAAGGCTCGGACAGAAAGTGCCACGCCCGAGCGGTAAAGATTAACCGCCCGAGCGCCGCCTGAAATACTTGAGAATAAGACACATTTCATTGACATGCAAGTGGGATATATATATATAGATCCTTCAATTCCTTCAGAAGGCATCAGAAAGAATTGCGAAAAGGTTCAGAGAAAAGGGCCGAGGAAAGTGAAGAAAATTCTTAAGCCTTTAGATTTCGATCCGCCCGTCTGATTTTGCATCTGACTGCGGTACTGTGTTTCTATCGACGTAGACTACAACTGGACGTAAGTTTTGCTACGTTTTGATATGATTTAAAATTATGGTATTGTCAGAATCTGATATGATTCCTATATGATGTTCTTGACATGTTAGACATCGTATAATCAAAACTGGATTGAGGAACAGATACCATATGAAATTGTTATGAATTTTGGAGTTGATTTGATATCAGAATTGATTTGTTATCGATTATGAGGTGTTGGGATTGATATCTGATTGATATGGTATTGCTGGGTACATTGAGATTATGACGTTATGCTGTTAAAACGGAATTTGATTGAATTCTGATTATATCCAGTATTGATTGAGTGGTGTATTGATACCATATATTGTGATGGCCAGATTGATATTGACAGGCTTTGAATCAGAGACTTCGACTTAGTCAGAGTAACAGAGTGAAAGGTATAAATTAATGTTGAGTTGGGATTGCACAACTCGAGTGAGGTTTGACTCGAGTTTCCCTAAATCACATACTTTAGTTTATTGCATTGATATTTGCAATTTATGAGAATTGATGTGTGTGATCTATTGATTCATAGACAATGTATGTATTGAGTTATAGGCTGATTCGCCTATTCTTCGGCTGATTCGCCTATTCTTCGGCTGATTCGCTGAGTCCTTGGGCTGATTCGCTTATTCTATTGGCTGATTCGCTTATTCTGTTGGCTGATTCGCCCAGATACTGGATATATGCATTATATCGATGCCGTTTAGGGTTGATTCATTCCTATCGACTGAGATTCGATATATTTGTCAATATCCATACCCCGGGATCCCTAGATTAGGAATGAGTCGAGTCTGAGATGACGCGTCGATTGAGTCGAGTCTGAGATGACTAGTTGATTTACAGTTTTATATCATTCATGTTTGTTGATTTGCTACATGTTAATGATAGTTGTTATATGCTTTGATATATGTTTTTATATGATTGCATGTCTACATTGTTTATACTGGGATGTATTTCTCACCGGAGTTATCCGGCTGTTGTCTTGTTTTATATGTGTGCATGACAACAGGTGGGGCAGGACCTGGAGTAGGAAGAGGATGAGAGATTCAGGATTAGCGTGGAGATCCGGACTTAGAGTAGAGTGGTTTAGTACTTGATCTAGTAACTAAACTTTAGCTGAAATAAATAAATGATGTACATGATTTGTACCACTAGATGTATATGTGTATTAGAATTGAATACCTTACGTTTCCGCACTTGTATATGTTGTATATTAAAAAAAAATTTATGTCCCACATTACTTAGTTGTTATATTTGATCCTAATAACAATTAAGTGTTGAATTAGGTTCGGGTCCCTACATGACTGTTGTCTTCCTACTCAATGCGTCTGCTACTACATTAGCTTTTCACAGATGGTAGCTAATGTCATAGTCGTAGTCTTTTACCAACTCTAGCCACCTTCGCTGCCTCATATTCAACTATTTTTGAGTGAAGAAGTGCTTCAAACTTCTATGACCGGTGAAAATCTTGCACTTCTTTCCATACAAATAATGTCTCCAAATCTTTTGTACAAATACCACTGCGGCGAGGTCAAGATCTTGTATGGGGTAATTTTTCTCGTGAACTTTCAACTGTCTAGACACATAAGCTATAACTCGATCGTTTTGCATCAACACTGGGCCCAAACAAAGTTTCGAAGCCTCTGTATAAAGAACATACTCTCCTTGCCCCGATGGCATCGATAATACTGACGCTGAAATCAAAGCTTGCTTCAACTTGTCAAAAATTTCTTGGCATTCCGATCCCCATATAAACTTTGCATTCTTCTTTGTAAAGGCGGTCATGGGTACCGCAATAGAAGAGAATCCTTGAATAAACTTTCGGTAATAGCCAGCTAGTCCCAAGAAACTACGGATCTCGCTTACGCTCTTAGGTACGGGCCATTCTTTCACTGCCTTGATTTTACTCGGATCAACCTCAACTCCATCTCTAGAAATGATGTGGCCCAAGAACGCCACTCTCTTGAGCCAAAACTCGCACTTGCTGAACTTTGCGTATAATTTTCTATCTTGCAGTGCTATCCTCAAATGTTGACTATGCTCCTCTTTACTCTTCGAATAAATTAAAATATCATCGATGAAGACTATAACAAATTGATCCAGATACGGTTGAAATATGCGATTCATGAGATCCATGAAGATCTCTGGCACATTGTTCAACCCAAATGGCATGACCATAAACTCGTAGTGCCCATATCGAGTCCTAAAATCCGTTTTATGAACATCGGACTCTTTCACTTTCAACTAATGGTATCCCGAACGAAGATATATTTTTGAGAATATCGATGCTCCTTGTAGTTGATCAAATAAGTCTACAATTCTAGGTAGAGGATACTTATTCTTATGGTGACTCTATTCAGCTTTCGATAGTCAATACAGAGTCGCATACTTCCATCTTTTTTCTTCACAAATAATACCGGTGCACCCAACGGAGAACAACTAGGGCGAATTAAACCCTTGTCCAGCAATTCTTGAATTTGATCTTTTAACTCTTTCATTTCAGTGGGTGATAGACGATGGGGCGCTTTATAAATTGGTACAGTGCCCGACATCAACTCAATAGAAAATTCCACCTCTCAGATCTCATCGTGCTCCCAATGCCTGAATTCGACATCATATGAAACAACCCACTCCCATGACAATAACATTTAATACAAATAACGTACGCGGAAGCATTTCATTCAAAAAGATAAAGTACTAAATAGCATTTACATGATAACCATTTCTTAAAACTAGCAACATTACTAGTCACAACATATTATTTATACATAATCATAAGCCAATACAAAGTTTTCCCATCATTCATTACCAAAATACATGATATTTTAAAGCTTTACATATGTTCGCTCCACCACAATTTAAAGTGACATAACCAAAAAATCTTTCCCATGGAATTTTATATGACTTCTCCCGCCTCGAACAATCCATTTCAGTCCTTTTTATCACCTGCATCACATGACATTAACTGGAATTAGAATAAACTCAGTAAATAGAAAGCTGTACGTAGCAATTACATATATATAGCTTTGGCTTAAAACATGGCTATGGCAATGGAATTTTGGCAATGACAATGAAAAATGAATCATAAGTCTCAAATCAATGTAAAGGGTATCATGCCATGAATTAAAGGAAGGAAATGACAGTGCTGTGACCTGTGACCTGTGGCAAGTATCTCTTTGATATAAATATCAAAACTGTGAGAGATACTTCATAATCATGTGATTAGCCAATGACATGCATGAATTACTATCATTCCTTGGCTTTAATTATAGGAAACTTCATTGAGGCAATACATCAAACACTTGGCAGGAACAATGAGTTACTAGCTCTTTTGTCAATGAATTCAATAGTAATCTTGGAACAATGAATATATATAATATACATATCAATTATATGTCAATGGAAGGAGCTAGTTAATAATAACATGGCTTGATACATATATAAATCATGTGAGCATAAGGAAGAGCTTTCACTTACTACCCACAATCACTATGATGGCTATAATGAGAATGAATCCTACAACAATAATCATAATCATAATTATAAATCATCTTCAATAATCCAATGAATCATGAACCCAACTTAACCCTCAATACTCCAAACCCATATAAACTCCAAGAATAGTAAGTTCTTACCTTGAAGCTTGAAGATTTAGGTAGGAGCAACTAAGAAATATACTATAATCCTTAAATTTGGAGTGAAGAATTGAAGGGAAGAAAAACTTGAGGGAAGAAGGGTTTGATCGATCAAGGAGAAGAGAAAAGAAATTGGAAATAAGAATAAGCCCTATCAAATGCAATATATAAACCTTTTAGTGCCTAAAAACGTGTTTTAAAATGGCACTTCTGCACTGATTAGAATGGCGCCGCGGTGCCTGCCCTTCGTGTTTGGCAGCGCTGTGGAAGTGCCTAGGCGCCAGAGCTTCGGCCCTGGAAGCGCCTAGGCGCTGCCTCCTGCAGCGTTCTGCGCGCAGCTTCCTCAAATATTGCTCCAGAAATGCCTCTTTCCTTCATAATTAGGAAAAGTGGTAAACATGAAAGTTGTAGCTCTATGTCTTGGCTTGCATCTACAATTAGCCTCATGGCATTTGAAGGTCTGAGTAAAAAGTTCTGCTCATTCTCCCAACATGTGTCAGTGCAAGAACAACGATACACACGACACACTTCGCGTCACTTTTGGCTCATCTTCCCTAATGATTTGAACAAAACTCAAAACATGAAAGTTATAGCCTTATATCTTATCTTTCTAATGAAAGTGGCCTCACATGGATCAATATAAAAAACATTATGCTAAAAATCACAACTACTGCCACATTTTTCATATTGTTTCTGCACTTCCATTTCCTATTTGGCTCAAGATTAACTTTCTATTCTACCCATTCATTATCATTCCCAATCACAATTATATAACATAACTCCAACAACTATTCCAATAAACATAACCATAATCATTCTAATCACATTTCAATAAACAACACCATAAACAATAACCCATTTAACATAATCTCAACCATTAAATCATAAAACATGATCATAACAATAATAAACCATAGAGATTAACATGATAAAGGTTGGGCTATTACAGGTTACCTCAATTTCAGACCTTGAACTCTTCAAAATTTCAATTTAGCCTCTTGAATTTCGGTTATGTGCAATTAAACCCCTAAGTTTCGTTTTTTTTTTTGCTTTTTTGGTCCTCAAAATTTTTGAAAATGTCTATTCATGTCCAATTCTCGATTATCTCTCAATTTTAAGCCTTAACGTTCTTATTTGGATTTAATTATATTCCTTGCATTATTAAGGCTCATATTTCATGCTCAATTTCCATAATTTTTAATGTCATTCCATAAATTCATCTATTGTAGAGCATGCAACCTAACTTCATCTAGGTTCTTTATCATCCCACATCATTTCTCATAACCAATTTAACATTTCATGCAATAAAAGCAACATAAAAAACGTTAAATAACTAGGCTACTAGTGATTAGAGTCGTGTCTGGCTCCTCCTCAGCTTCCTCAACATGCATAACATAAGCTCTACCCACAGTGGGTGCTTTCTTCTTCGGCCAATCAACAGCTTTATGCCCTTCCTCCGTGCATATGAAGCACCTATATGTCCCCCACATGCACTTGCCAAAATGTAAGCGATTGCACTCTTTGCACAGTGGTCTATCTGTAGGTTTTGGTGCTCCTGGTTGTGGTGGCTTTGGTTGTCCCGATTTCTTCACTTGCCCTTGGGTCTTTTGCTTCCCTTGAGCTCTAGAAGGTCCAATAAATGGCTTTTTATTTGGTTGAGAGCTCTGCTGGTGTTGCTGCCTCTTGCGCTGCATCTCATAATCAATATCTTTAAGGGCTTGCTCGGCTTGGAATGCATAGACAGTGGGAGCTGCGTAGTCCGTCGGTCGCATCATTATCACATCACGGCGTATAGTAGGTCGAAGGCCATCCATTAAGTGCCTTAATTTCTCCGCAGCATCTCTAGCAATGAGGGGCACAAAGTGGCAACCTCTATCAAACTTCCTCACAAACTCGGCCACAGTCGTGTCCCCTTGGCGGAGACTCATGAACTCTCTCTTCATGCGTCCTCAGACGTCAGCAGTGAAGTATTTCTCATAGAATATTTCCTTGAATCATACCCAAGTAAGTGTAGCCAAATCAATCTCATGTTCTGCCCCTTCCCACCAAAGAAAAGCATCATCAATAAACATATACGTGGCACACCTAACACTGTCAGCGTCTCCCATATTCAGATATCGAAAGTGTACCTTAAGTGATCTAATCCAACCCTCAGCAGCAAATGTGTCGGTGGTGCCAAAAAATTCCTTCGGACTTAGCCTCCGGAACTGATCATAAACGTCAAGTTGTGGCCTCGGAGCCTGCTGAAACTGCTACTCAAATAAACGAGCCATGCCCTCCAGTGCACGAATAGCAGTATCTCCATTAGGATGTGGGGGTGCATTCCCTTGACGATCCTCAGTATTCTCAACTGCAATCAGTACTAGGTGCGCGTCTAGGAGGCATTATATCTGAACATTTTCCAAATTCTAAACGTAACAAACATGCATTTAAATCTAAGTTTTCTAATCATGCAACATATACGGATCCCTTTATAAGCAACTTTTAAGCATACATGACATTTAACCTCAAAAAGTTTTTAAACATGTAGCGTAAACGTATAAACCATGTAAACATACAGGTATCATCCTAAAAAGCAAGTAAAGCAATTAAACTTACAGACTTGAGGCTTGAAGACTGAGCTTTCCGGAACTGGCGGTGGCACAACCCTTTACAGGAATATTGCTCTGACACCAATTGAAATGTCCACGACTCGTTTTTCTTAAAAAGTACTAGAAGTGTCGCTGATGTCCCTGCCGTCCAGTACTGTGGCAACATGTTGATGATACGATGATTATGATGATACGATGATATGTAAGACCAAGGCCCAGTTGACGGGTGAGAGTGTCACTGATGTCCCTACCACCCAGTACTGTGGCTACACGTTGATGGATCCATCGACCTTCAGCTGATACAAAAGTCAAAATTAACAATCCGAATTCAATAAAAGGAAAACGTATACGTATATGATGAAAAGAAAAAATGTTTAAGTTTATGCATGTTCATAAAAAGATATTTTTAGTAAAAGTATTTTCACTGTTGCATATGATTGTATATGTATTACTTTTTTTCGAGATTAAGGTTTGTGGAGTCAATAGGCTCACTAGGTGTGATCGATGCAGGTGAGCATGATGTTGATGTTATTGAGGAACTTGATGGTTGATTTTGCTGGACTGAAGGTCCACACAACCTGAGAACCAACACTAGTTTTTTCGCACTTATGTTTATGACTTATGTTAATGATTTAAATACTTTTAAGATTTTATGATTTATGATGATTTGAGAGTTTTTTGAGAGGATGTTAGAAAAATTCATATTTTCACCACTTATAAAAATTCATGCACATATAAAATCATTTTTCTTTTAAACCAAGCATGCAACATGTCTTTTAGCATTAACGTTTCATCATATAATTTCATAAACATTTTAATAAACATATTAACATATTTTACAGCATTCAGGTCACTGCTATGACGTATACTATTTTCAGGCTTAAAATGACCATTTTACCCCTAAACTTAGAATTTCTCGATTTTAACTTTTTCTTACTTTCAATTACTCTAGACCATCCTAAATAATTATTTAAGCTTATATTAAAGTTAAAATATTTTTATAATTCGTAAAACGATTAATTCCCGAATTAATTCAAACTTTAATATTTTAATCCCAAACTTTTATCATGAAATTTTCATACATAAACTACCCTCGTGAACCGTGAATCAACCCCCGTGACCCATAGTTCGACCCATTAACCATTTAACTCAAAATAACGGAAACCTAGCTTAATTACCTCCGAGCCATCTTGTGTTTTCTTCGAGCCACACCTGAGCCACCTCGAGCCAACCTCTGACCAGACCCCATAGGGACCCTACTGACAAAATCGGACCCCTTGAACCAGCCCTAGCCCACGCCACAGATCTGCACGTGAGCCGTGGCCGATAATGCGATAATACCACTCCCACTCGAAGAGGACCCTTCTACCCGAGCCACCACCGAGCCCTCACCCTCCTGACCATCACTGGACCCTGTCATACCTATCCTGGACCCCCTGGCCAAGCCGTGCCATCTCTTGCACAGCTACTGCCCTCGGTTGGCATGGGAAGAGTCCTATCTAGCATGGACTCTTCCCTAACCGCTTTGCATGGCTAGGACTCTTCCTCACACCCAACCAAGTCCAGCCCGAGCTCTGGTCAAGCCCTGGTCGAGCCGCACGCTTGCTTTCCCCCTAGCTGAAGACTCATGAAACTTCAATATTTTCGTGCAAGCTTCCTCCCAACCCGTGCATCCCTTGTCTACGTTTGTCTAGGCCCTTAAACCCTCTTAAACTTGTCCCTTATTATTATCCTAGGATGGCAGCCCATTTATGCAACATATACATGAGTTTTAAATCACACAAACACAAGTTCTTGATCATGGCATGTCAAAAAACGAAATAAATACATGGTGAACATATTTTTCATGCAAACATGCTTCAAATCAATATCATGGTGTGAGAGATGAGAAAAAGGATATTAAGGCGTGCCTTCGCGTTTATTACGCACGAAACGAGTTGGCGATGCAAAAAACGGCAACGTAAGAACCTTAGGCTGAATTCTCCCTCAAAACCGTGGCTTTTCTCTTCAAATCTCGTGTGTGTGTGTGTGTTTGATTTTCGTCGAAAATCGAATACCGTTTAAAAATACGTCTCGGTGTATAAAATCACCTCAAAACACCTCGTTTTCGAAAATACAATGTAGCATAAATCATATTTTAAATAATTAAAAACAATCATTTAATAAAAATATTTTCTCTTCTTCAGTCATCGGTCTCCGTTCCTCGATCGCGTATCGAATAACCTTCTAAAAATACAGTTTTGTGCATTCTAATAGTAAACCCTATTTTAAACATGTAATCATGCATATCAAAATTAATTCATGCCCTTAAGACCATTTAATTAGTCATTTTCTATTTTTCTTAGATTTGCATGCAGTTGGATTATGCCATGGTATTTTGGACCTTACAGTTACTATCAGTGTTTGACTGTTGCGTCATGATATCACTTACAAGTTAATTTTTTGTTCATAGATAAAATTTTAACGGAGTGCTCGATATCCTTTTTATGGGGTTTATATTATTTGAATTTATTGATTGTTTTATTTGGATATTTGGTTGAGCATGTATATTTGGTTTTTGTTCTGACCCAATCTAACCCTAGCTAAACTCGGTCATAACGACGTATCAATACCCAAACGAGACAATACCGCTAAAACTAAAGCCCCTTATACTCTGGACTAGCGCCTAGGCGCTGACACTGTGGCACTGCGGCACTACCAGCTCAAAGACTAGGCGCTGCGGCGCCTAAAAGGCAGCGCCGCGGTGCTAACCCTGCGGCAGAAAAGCATCCCAAACACTTCGAAGCCATCTTCTACCCTACTCTCAACCAACTCGAACCAACCACTCGTAGCTCCCCACTTGACCCTCTTGGACCAACCTAGCCAAGGACCCTAGCCCCATGCATGCTGTTAAGCGCGACGACCCGAGAGCCATCGAAACAAGCCCATCTGAGACACCCCTCAACTTAACTCTCTCGACCGGCCCCAAGACCATGACCAGTAGTGTTCGAGTGATCTTAGGCCACGACTCAGACCCACCAGGGTCTGGTCCAAGGCTTGGAACAGCCCTTGCACCGCCGGCTCACTCATTTCTTCCGATCTAACCACAACTATGCCATTCGACAAAGACGTGCGACCGGCCCTTACAAAAAGTGACTAACTCGAGACTCCAGCACTTATACACCTTAGCCCTCGACATATTTAGCCCCCTAGCATCATAGATCGGAAGCCCCTTACACGACAACAAAGGAAAACGTGAGTTACATATTAAACAATGCATATTTCATGTCAAAACTATGTCAAAACGATACAGCATAATAGATCATAGAATTCCTCATGCATAAACACACAAACCAGCGTATTAAGATGTGAATGAAGAGAAAAACGAGCTTTTGGGCGTGCTTTGCGATCAAACACTTGAAAACTTTGCGTAGAACTGAAACTCTCCTATTTTTTTAACTTTAAAATCCTATTAAATTTTTTTTCCATACATACTTTCGAAATTCACAATTTAAAATAACTTAACATTTCCATAAATCAAAATAATTTAACATTTAAAATCTCAAGTGCATAAAAAACCCTAAATCGTCAATTAACAACGTTCAACTTCAACCTTTAACATGATCAAACTAACTTCAAAATAAAGCATAAAAATCTCTAATTAAATCATTAACAAAATCTTTAAAACTTTGATTATCAAGCTAATGCGGAAAATAAAATCCCTCGGGAGTGTACTGCCGGATTCGATCTACTCAAGCGTCAGCGCCTACCTCAATATCATCATCACCTGCAGCATTCAAACCCTACTGAGTCTAATGACTCAGCACGTTCTAAACAAGAGTAACAAATAATACATATACAAGCACATGCATTATGATCATATTTTTATTTAAAATAAACTTGTAAGCATAAATAAATCATAAATCGTCAAATCGTAAGCTCTCAATCGTTTATCATTTTGGATGAAGTTTGATATTTGAAAGTGACTAGCCTTTATCCTCTAGTCGACTGATCAGTCTTAGCTCATCATTGCGCATGGGGACAGGCACTAGGTACGACGTAAAATGGAAATACGATCGTTGGGCTCCCTCTGGGTATTTCTCTCATAAACGAGCTCCCTCTGGGCCTTCTCCCTCGCGATATTCTCAAAAATCATATATCTTATCATTTTTGTCACAGTCAATTCACATCATTCAAAAAATTTTTCTTTTTCTTTTTAATCAAAAAATATTGTTTCCTTTCCACATTTGAAAAATAGCATTTTAACAATAAAAATTTTACAGCTTTACCATAAATCATAAAATCTCATATTTTCATTATAAACGTTTTAAAATATCATTTAGCATGCGTTATGATCCCTCGTGATACTGTCAATCCTTATCGTACTACCTAGGTGTAAAATGACTGTTTTGACCCTAGATTTAAAAATTTCTCGATTTTGACCTTTTATCACTTTTATTGACTCAAGACTATCCCAAATAATTATTTAAGCTTAAATTTGACTTCTAATATTTTTAATTAGCGTAAACTCGAGGATTTCGATTTAATTTCTTAATTACTAATTTTAAAGCGCTTAATTCTCGAATTAATTAAAACTTAAATATTTTCTTTCCAAACTTTAAACATCGACTTTTCATACCTAAACGACCGTCGTGAACCATGAACCGACCCCCCATGGACCATGGTTAGCCATTCAACTCGAGAATTCGAACCCTAGCTCCCCCCATCAAGCCACGGCCCAAATCCATCAAGCCACCACTGAGCCACCCTTGACCATACCTAACCCTAGCCCTCCTGGACCTCGCGCACCCTCCTGGACCAGCACACCAGCCCTCAGATTACAAGACCAGCCACGCACATCTCCTATTCTCCCTCTCCTATTACGCCACCACAAGCCACGACCGCACAAGCCCCAGCCTTGACTTTGAACCATCCTCCCTAGACCCTACTGGACTAGCCTATACCACCCCAACCAAGCCACTAACCGTCCCCTCCGAGATCGCACCTATGCGTGCATGGGAAGGGTCCATGTGGTTGTGGACTCTTCCTTACCGGTAGCCTTTGCTAGGACTCTTCCTAGCCCTTAGTCACGTCCCACACCGAGACCAGACTAGCCCTGCCTGAGCCCCGGTGCACCCTCTCTCCTAGCAGTGGCCTTGAAGACACGGCACGCATAGGAAACCCTAGGACTCTTCTTCCTAGCCAAGCTCAACTCCAGCCCTCGTTTCCACCTTAAATCATCCATGTTTCACTCATTAAACATCTTATGTTGGCAGCCAGTCCTTTGGAAATCATAACGTTTTTCAAACAAGCGTAAAATCGTCAAAACGTTGAAAATATTTATCATATCGTTAAATGAATCATGCTTCAATATTTTTCATGCAAAAATAATTAAAAAGAGAATAATATGGGTTGAATGACGCATCAAAGGAATTTAGAAATGTGTTTTTGCATTTAAAACGCTCGAATATACTATCGTTGGCGTAAGGCGCGAAGACGGACGAACTTGCGACGAAGAATCCTTGTTTCTTTCTCCTCAAATTTTCGAAAATTGTGTGTGTTGTGTGCATTTGATTTCGGCTAATATGATGTACAAAAGACCTAGGATTTCTTTTTATGGATTTTAATTTGTTTGATAATGGGCTTAGGTTTTGAGCCTTGGGGTTTAGGAGCAATTGTGCCTATTAATCTTAGGTAAATTAGATCCAATAACACATATTCAATTGAAAAATAAAAGTTTATAAAAACTAGTTTTCAAAATAATGATTTTGATCTTTTAAAAGTTTCTTGTTTTCCCAAAATCGGATTCTCGTATAAAATCAAGCTCGTCTAGTAAAATAATTTGAACTCTACCATTTTAAAAAAAATTTAATCGTATATAATCATATTAATAAGCCTTGAAAATATGTATTGAAAAAAATATTTATCTTGGTTGTCTCTGGTCTCTTTTTCCTAGCATATTATCGAATATTCGGATAAAATCCTCCAATTTCATGAAATCATGCACTTTAAACATTTAAGCATGTAAAATATATCATTTAAGCATTTAAAATCAATTAAATAAAATAAATATGCAATTTAAATCATTTGTATGCAAGCGGTTTACGTGTACTGAATTTTTCGAGTGTTAAAAAAACGTGCACTGGAAAAGCAGGGAAGGAGTTTTCTTGAAAACCTAGAGAGAAAACTGAAATGGCTGCTATATTTTTTTTTTGAAGAAAGGCTGCAGGTGCTAGGGGATGGGCGGCCGAGAGCTTGGGGAGTAGGGTTAGGGTTTAGTTGTGTAGTGTTTAAGTTAATAATATTATATACTAATGGGCTCTTAATAATAATTAAAGGAGTTAAAAGAATTTTAGATCCATTAAGCAATAAAATAAATCCGTCAAGCTCAATAACACTCCCGAAAAATATTTCGTTTAGATACGTTTTTGAAAATATTGTCCGAGCCCTCAAAAAGTCCTCCGAATCGCTAAAATTTATGTACAGGCTAAAAATATGACTCGACAAGTAAAAATACCCAACCAAGGTCCATTTTCAAAAATCACAGTTAATTACTCCAAATATTAAATAATTAAAAGTAATTATTTAATAAAAATATTTTTTCTAAATATTCCCGATCTTCGTTCCTCGTTCGAGCGCGGAATGCAACTTAAAGCCCTAATGCATGAAACTTTAAATAAATAATTAACTAAACCACCTATCATGCAATAATCGCAAAAAAATAATTAAACACATATTTTAGTAAAACCCTATATTACATGCAATCATGTTATGTAGTTCGAATTTCTTAAACCTTACACTTTAAACTCACTAGGTGTAATTAATGCAGGTGATTATGAAGATGTGAAGACTGGAGATACTAAAAACTGAGTAGGCGGAGTTGGGGTGTACATGATAACCCGAGAACCTTGCATTCTTCCGCATATTATATTTAAGAGTCTGGGGTTTTAAACAGTAGTTTAACATGTTTATGATTTTCGTTTATGCTCTGGTGATGGCCAGAATTTTAGATATTCGTTGATGTTCTTTTGTTAAACAGTAACTTCTTGATCATATCACATTTTAAGATTTCGTGTAACTGCTGTTATTTTTCTAGTCAATGATTGGATGAATTTTAAAACGTATGATTTACTTATTTACATGTTTATGAGCGTTTGTATTTTTGGTTTTTTCGGTCATAGCTTTAATATATATATAATTTAAAAAGAATTGAGAGCAATTTTTTAAAAAAATTTTAAGGTAGATCACAAAATTGATTTTATAAACATTTTTCGTTTGATAAATTTAGGTAAAGATTTACTTATTCTGCTCATCTTATCGAACGCCCCAACCTCGCTTGCAATTGGAGATGGTGGCAATATCGCTGTACAAGGGGAACCTGCACAAAGTGCCCGACGTGCCCCGCCGGTGGCCTCGCCCCACCACCAACATCTCGCTCAAGGACTTCAAAATCCTGCTCCGCCGCCGCTCCAGAGCCCTCGCCCGCATCCGATCCTCCACTCACGCTACCCCGGCTTCAATCCCTACCCCTGCCTCAAATTTGACCCCTGTCAGTTCTAGGCCAGATCCAATCCCGAAGGATAATGATTTGGACAATAATCGCGATGGAGGCCATGGAGACAATGATAATCCCAGTACCGGACCTGAATTGCCACGGCAGGAGGATTTGAAGGATGTGATTGGGGCGAAGGACGTGGAGGTGAATGAGGATGCTTTGATGGAATTGGTGGAGAAGAGTGACGCGATAGTGGAGGAGGAGGAGAAGAAGAATGAGGAAACTGGGAAGAATGAGGACAAAACTGAGGTTGTTAATAATACGGAGGACGAGGTACTGAAGTTCTGATCTTGTTTTTGAGATTTTTTTTAATGTAGTTATCTTCTATTGATTTTTAAATTATGTGAATATGCCAATCTTTGGGGTCTGTCATGGAATTTTGCATGTAGGAGGTCTAGTGGAGATCACATTTATCGCCGTTGTAAGTTTAAATGCATGTGTTTCTGATGGATGATGTTTCTGTGATAAATGTAAGATAAGTTTCTTGTGAGAAGATATGTGATTGTGATGGATTTTGTATATACAGCGCTTAAACTTGACGTGAAATTTGTGGTGGCAAAGAGTCTGAGCAGCAATATTACAAATTTTATGCTAGTCTACAGGAGATAGGAAATTGAGTTGATATGCTGTATATGGGGGATCAATTTGGATGGATTTGTGTTGATTTGTTTTGAGATTAATTTATATCTAACCAAATTTTAGATAACGAGTTTTAACTATTCTTTTCAGGGTGTGCATAATTTTTGCTGAAGATGATTTATAATGCATGCAAGGAAAATCACAGAAGTAGTATGCATATCAGTATAACCACTTTGCGTTCTTCATTTAGTTTAAAATTAGACAGTTCACTTCCATTATAAAAATTGTTTTTCCTAATGACATACATAAGAAAATACAAATTGAGAATTCTTATAGGTTGTTGGATGAGCATTTTGGGACATGGACAGTGTGTTGTGTCAAGTATTGCAATATTCTTATACTCTTGATTCTAAAGACCTGGCCAAGATAGTTGAAATATTGATTTTAGAATGAAGACATGTACGATGATATGAACATCATTTAAATGTGAAGACTGAAGCCAAATGCTGCCTTTTTTAATCGTTTAGGTATTTTGGGCTTGAACTTTAGCTTTGAAGGACAAGCATCATTTTTGATATAATAAACCTGAACTGTGGACTGATATTAAAAGATTCTATTTTCCCCTATTTTTTTCTCTTTTTTTTCTTCTCTTTTTGGGGTGTTGTTAAGGGGGAGGACTGGGGCAGGGGGCTGGGTCTTTGCATGGGAGATTGATTTATATCTTGAACGTTTAAATACCACCTAATTTTAAAGTCTATTGCACAAGTAGTTGTTGAGTATCAGGCAGGTAAGTCCGTGTTTTAAATCATCTGCTCTGTTGGAGTTGAGCCTTTTGACCTTTAATTTGACAGTCTTGGTTCACATAAATCTTGAATAAAAGATAACTCTAATATTTAGTCTAGTATATTACTGATTACACACCTGTCTTTTACTTCTCAATATTGCAGTCAATATTTGTCATATTCTTTTCGTTCTTTTTAGAGAGTCAAACCGGAAGATGCTATAAATGATAAAGAGAAAAGACGGAAGGAGATCGAGGAGAAATTGGAAATTTTGAATGAGAGAAAACATAGTTTAGTACAAGTGCTGAAACAGGTAACACAAATTTTCTTGGTTTTGCGAAGCATATATATTCTGGATGCTCTTTGCCTTTTTCTAATCGTACTGCCTCTGTTTTTTTTTTATACTTGAAATAGTCATACTCATGCAGTGGAATGTGGTGACAGATTCTGACTGCAGAAGAACAGTTAAAGAGACAGAATAGTATGCAAGGAACCTCTGGTCGTCCTCCTCTTCCACTACAAGTAGATACCACAACTGATACAGGGTCAATGTCAAGGGTTAACACCCCTAAAATGGTCTCAGATAGAATTCCTTGTGGTGATTTGGATGGAGGAGAATCTGATGATGTATTAAATCATAATATCCATCCTCGCCATGTGCCACGCATGAGCAGTACTTCACCATCGTCAGATTGTCAACAGCGGAAGCCTCCCCCTAACGTGGTAAGTGTCTCATTAGATTTAGAGACTACTGTTTTACCCCCTTATCCGTCCGCACATGCTCATGTAATAGTGCTTTTTTGAAAATTGAGCCCCCTATTACAAAATATATATTATAGTTTTCGCTTTTGCAATGAACAATATAGGGACATGTTATGTTGTTTTGATTTAGGCATGGGGCAGATAAATTTGTTTTTGTCCTAGCAGGTACCTCTAACTCATAGAAACTCGCTGGGGGTTGCTGGTAGTCCCAGTCCTTCACGATTTGCACCTGCTGGGCAAGTACATTCTTCGGTCTCTGTCACAGGAACAAGTTACATAGCCTCCTCTCCTTCACCTGCAGCATCAGGTGGCACTTCCGTTTTCAGAGATGGCAGGCTTCCGAGTCCCTGGAATTAGACATTTATTTGTGCTGCACAAACTATTCTTGTAGGTTGGCTCGGAATTTCTTACATATTTTGTTCTAAGTGAGAAATAAAACCTGCTAGCTTTATGCTGTTACTTTTCCTTTGATAGAAACTAACAGAAACTGATCGGTACCAATGTCTAGATAAGTTGTATGTGTGTGATTGACGTAGTAATCGAGAGTTCCCCGCTCATGGCTGTATCGTTGTGTTTACGTTGCTTTTTGAGGTTTAAAGAAGCTTATATGTACGTTTCATAAGATTTTAAAATGTTTTAGACCTGCCAAAGTTCTGTGGATGCAAATATAAATTTTGTGGTTCTTGAATGCATACTCTGTGTAATATCAATATTTTAATTGTATTTCTAAAGTAGCTTTTTTTACCCGAATATTTTTATCATAATTTCTGGGATAAAAAGATTCTGAATATCTCTCTTAAATGGGTTTTGATTTTTTTAGAAGTTTTACGGTTACGTAGATATTTGAATAAGACAGCACCGAATATCAATCTAGCATAACAAATAACTTGGATGGGAGGTGAAATGTAGGCCAAGATTCTATCTTCCATTCCTGTTATTAAAGTATCTCGTGTCCAATTTAAGTTTATTTCCTATCTGTTTTATCCTATTTTAAGTTTAGGGAAATTAAACATTCCAAAAACGCTACATTTATATTATATGTATGCGTAAATCAATCTCAGTCACACAATCACAAATCAAGAAAATGGAATTTTCTCTTGCCAAAGTAATCTTTTTCATTCATCTAATTCTTGTTACCAACGGATTGCTCTTTGCCACAACCAATGGTTTACCCCTCCAAGAAGTATGTCGTCGATGCAAAGATGAAAAGTTTTGCTTATACGATTTTGGTTCAAACTCACGCACAAGATTTGCCGATTACCCATTGCTCGGAAGAATTGCCATAGGCACCGCGCAAGTTCTTGCGACACATACACAGATGAAGATTCATTACTCCTTGCTTTCAGCAACTGATCCTAAGCTAAAAGGCTTTCTGGGCCTGTGTGAAAACGCCAATGCAACTGTTATACGTAGTTTGGCAATGATATTGGATGATTTGGACGGCGGGCGGTATCGTGATCTTCGCGTGCACGCCAAAAAAACTGCTGAAGCGGGTCAATATTGTGAGAGTGTGTTCAAGAGCCCCTATAAATCCCCTGTAGCTGGGGATGATTTGAAGTTGAATCTTTTGTGTGATATTATAGCGATCATTGCTGATGATCTTAATGCAGGAAAAAGAGTTTGATAATGTTGATCGATAAGGTCACATACAATTTTGCATATAGAAATTGCACATCCAATGGGTGAGTGACACCTCATCGGTGCTCACATAGTTGTGCAGGATATCAAAACTATATATATATATATTAAATTTGCCATGTAATTAAGATGATTTTGTTTTACCATTTTAAAATATTAAAATGAGAATATATTCTACAAAATTAAATATGTATTAGAGTTAAATGTATGAGAAGACAATTTCAAAATTAAAATAGGTTTCACCAAATGTTGTTACTATTCAATGCCTCCCACCATATTGTAGTTGGCCACTCATCAAATTACATTGTTATGATATTATCTTTATTTTAATATAAATCGAATTTATCAAAAATATGATTAAGCTCCAAATAATTTTTACAAATTAATACAAAATTTTACAAGCATGCAACACATACGTCTAGTATATAGTGTGTGTAACTGTGTGTGTCAATAGTTAAATCAATTTATGAATTTATAATGTTTTCGGTCTCTTAACATTAATTCATCCTTGACAACTAAAGGAAAAGGGCAATGAAACATGACAATTTTTTCCCAAAATTGGATACCTCTCTATTTCTCTTCAATTTAAAAGATGCAAAATCAATTTAAAATGTAGGAAATAAAAAAAGCACACTTTCACACACATATGATTTATTTATAGGAGCTTTATCAATGAGAGTAAGTCTCTTGTGAGACGGTCTCACGAATTTTTATCTACGAGACAGGTCAATCCTACCGATATTTACAATAAAAAGTAATACTCTTAGCATAAAAAGTAATATATTTTTTTCATTGATAACCCAAATAAGATATTCGACCCACGAAATTGATCCATGAGACCGTGTCACAAGAGTTTTTGTGTATCAATGTATAAGAATTAACAAATTTTTTGAATATTTTTTAATAAAAAATCAAGTTTCGAAAGAAAATCTCTTTTTGAATTACAATGGAGGTAATATATGCAATTAAAATCAAATTTTAATTAAAGTTGGAGTAAGGTATCATCAATCTTTATATTGGTGCAACCAATTTTATTTAATCACAATAATCTTCAGTTCCAATTTCTTCAACCACTCTTTCACGTTGAAACCAAGCAAAATAGCAAAAGTGACCCATTACTAGCTATACAACACCCCATCTTAATTCATTTTTATCTAATCCGATGGTAATGGAATCTGTAACAAATGTTAATGAATGAATCAATGCTTGTAATAAAATGGACATGATATGGTCTATGCTCACCGGTGTCTTCTCGAAGAAAAGAAATGGCAAAGGCACCAACGCTATGGAAGATCATAAAGAGTGCTCGATATGTTTGTCGAGTTTGAACGGAGGCGACGATGCATGGATATTGCCTTGTTTGCATGAGTTTCACAGGGTTTGTGTCGAGAGATGGCTTGGTTTTTCTTGCAGAAAGACGTGCCCGATTTGCCGGTTTACGATGCAGGATTATGCTATGGACGATGAGAAGAAGAGGGGCACAAGACAACAATGCTTCACTGAAGATATGGTGATTTGGTTCTCTTCTTTTCACATTGCTGGTTTTTGATGGTTTTCTGTTTTTCACTGTTCCTTTTTAAAAAAAAAAAAAAGATTTCTTTTCTTGTTACGCATATTAATTTCTGATGAAGAACTCTAACGTACTGAGAAACTAACTTCATTGATTACATTTTTTTTTTCTTTTATGTATGTGAAAATAATAGTTGGAGTCCATAATTTATAGAATATGTGATAATATGAATTCCAATTATTTATAGAATCCACAATATAAGCACGAGAGAAGTGATCATAATAAAGGAATCTAGCCAAATTTAACCCTTTGATTATTCTTGGAGCTTTGTTAGCTGATGTTTAATTATATAGTCGAAACACATGCACCATGCATGTCATAAAATAAATTACAAAAAATCCTTGTGAGACGATTTAATGAGGTTAATTTTGTGAGACAAATATTCTATTTAGGTCACCATGGATAAACATTATTTTTTATGTCAAAAATATTATTTTTTTTACTGTAAATACGTGCATGACCTAACTCTTCTCATTAACAAAGATCCGTGAGACCGTCTCAAAAGAAAACTACTTAAAATAAGTAGTATCACTATAGAGAATGAAGTTGGGGGTCTACATATAGGTGAAAAGGGAGAAGTTTTGTGGCATTTGTAAAATAATATTTTGATAAGAATGAAAATTACAGAGTTGGTTGCTGCAAAATTTGAGAAAGATAATGATTTTAAAATAAATGAGGAAGATAAGGAATGATAAAAACTTGAATAATATCGAGTGAAAGAAGTTGATAAGCGGTTTATGCAATTTTCAAATTAGAGGTGATAAATGGATTCAATCAGATAGTGTAATTTTGATTTGATATTTGCGTTCGTGTATCTTTCAAGGTTAGATATGTAATTTGATATTGGTGTTATATTGATGGACCAAATCAGTTAGTGTAGATACCTCAAGTTTAATATATAGTAATAATAATTTTATTATATGGGTGGGTTTTTTTCCCGCTACCATCTATAATCACACCCAGGGCCTCTCCTTGTTGGGATAAGTTTACTTTTATTGATGCTTGTTTTTTATACAAATTGTCAATATTCAGTTACGTTTATATTTGGGGCTGACCAAATATTTTCTTTTTCACATTGATCAAGGTAAGAAATATTGATTGATACGCAAGTAAAAGTCGATGCATGCATAGCAAGAAAAGTTTGAAGTTTTTCGGTTTACCCGATCGAAAATGGGAACCAAATTATTCTCGATTTGTACAAAAATAACAGATAGATTCATTGAAAAGAGTTATATATATATACTTCATGATTGTATGAAAGATATATATTGACAAATCAAACCATATAATGACCTGATATTCACTAGAAATATAGGGTTTGGTTCCAGCAGGTGATACGAGTCCGAATGCAGACCTCAAATTCACTCTAGGCCTGAAATCACAAAAGAGACCGATAGAAGGGGGCCAGAAGGGTGTCCCAACGTAGTTCCTCGGAAACCCAAGTCAGGTACTGAAAATAAAATGATAGAGCAGCTAGAGACGCTGCTGAGAATCAATATAGTGAATGAATGAATTAGACGTTCAAACTTAGTATTTATAGGAGCGCACATGAGATCTATCATTGACCACTTACCTAGGTTAGGAATGGACCGGAGGTCCAAAGTCTTGTTTGGACCTGATCTTGATAGACCATTCATGGAATATCACCAATCCCCCCCTCCCAGGTCGAACTGAATCGCATGTTCGAAGTACGATTAATTATGTTGCCCTTGGTTTACAATATGTGAGTTATGCATTCTTCCTCTGCTACTCATTAGTCTCCAAAAATTTGAAAACAAATTGAATCACCTTCTCGTTTTGGAAGGGCCAAATCTGCGTTTGGCTCCTTCACACCCATGCCTAATGCCCTCGCCTTACTCACGCTCTTCTCTCACCTTTGCCCCTACCGCGCACCTCACAAGCCAGCCCTCGCCCTTGCCACTACATTGCCTCGCCTGTCCACGCTTCCCTTTCCCCTCGCCCAGCCTCCCCTTCGCTAGCCCTCGCCCCTGCACCAGCTCTCGCATCGCCCCTCCGCCAACCTCGCCCCTCGCCCGTAGTCTGGCCTCGCCCTCGCCCCATCCATCGCCTCGCCCGCCACTCTTCCCTTTCCCCTTGCCCAGCCTCGCCAAGCCTCCCCTTTGCTCAGCCTCGACCGCTCGCCCCGGCAGCTTCTCTCCTGCACGTGCCTAGCCACAGTCCTTGCACTCGCACCGCGCAGCGCCATCCACGCCCGCACACACTCGCCCCAAGCATCCCCTTCGTCCAGCCTTCCCCGCACCCTCGCCCGCAACTCCTTCACCCGCTAGCCTCGACACTCGAGTCCCGCCGCTCCTCGCGCCACAGCCACATGCCACAGCTCGCCCTCCTCGTCCCCATCTTCAAGGTCCTCTACTAGGTTTTAGGTAGGAGAAATGAGTACTTCACTCACCCTCCATACTTAAACACCATTCTTCTCACTTCAAGCTCCTCTACATAGGGCCCAAACTTCACCCTCACCAGCTCAAGCTCTTTTACTAGGCTCCAACCTTAGCAGGAAAATTATGAACCCTATGAACTCTCACCCTCCATACTTCAAGCTTTTCACCCTCACCACCTAAAGCTTATCTACTAGGCCCCAGCCTTCACCTTTACCAGTTCAAACTCCTCAAATAGTCTTCAGCCTTCGTAGGAAAAATGTGAACCATCACTCTCCACTTTTCAATCTCTTCACTCTTATTATCTCAAGATCATCTACTAGGATTCAACTTTCACCTTCACCGCCTCAAGCTCCTCTACTAGGCTTCAGTCTTAGTAAGAAAATAAAACTCTCACCTCCTCATCTCGTAACTCCTCTGGTTAAGCCGCGCCTTAGCAGGAAATATGAAAGACCACTTACGACCTCACCCTCGACCTAACTCTTCTTCTAGGTATAGCCTGGATAATAAAATTTCCACCACCTCACCCAATGACTTCTCTGGTAGGCGATGTCTTAGCAGGAAAATAAAAGTTTCACCTCCTCACCACTAACTTCTCTGCCAGGCGATGCCTTAACAGGAAAATAAAACTTCAACCCCCTCACCCTCTGACTCCTCTGCTAGGCGATTCCTTAGCAAGAAAATAATAAATTTTCACATCCTCACCCTCTGACTCATCTGCTAGCGATGCATTAGCAAGAAAATAATAAATTTCAATCTCCTCAACTCTTCTCCTCTACTAGTTGCAACCTAAGTAGGTAAAATTTAATTTTCAATCTGCTCAACTCTTCTCCTCTACTAAGCGCAACCTAAGTAGGTAAAATTTAATTTTCAGTCTGCTCTTTTCTTCTCTTCTACTAGGCTCAACCTAATTATGTAAAATTTAATTTTCAATCTCCTCACCTCTTCTCTTCTACTAAACTCAGTCCCAGTAGGTAAAATTTAATTTTAATTCTCCTCAACTCTTCTCCTCTACTAGGCACAGCCTAAGTAGGTAAAATTTTATTTTCAATCTCTCCACCTCTTCTCCTCTACTAGGCTCAGCCTAAGTAGGTAAAATTTAATTTTCAATCTCCCAACCTCTTTTTCTCTACTAGGCTCAGCCCCAGTAGATAAAATTTAATTTTCAGTCTCCTCACCTCTTCTCCTCTACTAGGCTCAGCCACAGTAGATAAAATTTAATTTCAGTCTCCTCAACTCTTATCCTCTATTAGGCGCAGCCTAAGCAGGTAAAATTTAATTTCAATCTCCCCACCTCTTCTCCTCTACTAGGCTCAGTCTATGTAGGTAAAAATTAATTTTCAGTCTCATCACCTCTCCTCCTATACTAGGCTCAACCCCAGTAGGTAAAATTTATTTTCAATCTCCTCACCTCTTTTCCTTTACTATGCTCAGCCTCAATAGGTAGAATTTAACTCATATCATCCTCATAATGCAACAACATCCACGAACTTAATATAAGAACTCGCCTTTATTAAATTTCAACTGATTATATAGGACTAATTCAAAAATGAAATAGATCAACGATAAAGTCGAGAGTAATATTTCCTAAAGTGGTAAGCATTTCAGGGCCTCTTTAAAGTCTTGCCTTGAGCAATCTCCACATAATAAGCTCCATAATCAAGCTTCTCGATTGCTCTGAAAAGACCCTCCCACTCTGGGTCCAACTTTCCTCTCTGCTCTTTTTGTACCTTCCTCAGGACCAAGTCACTCACTTCTTCCCTTCCTAATCATGGTAACCTCCACACAAACTCTCGCAAAATTTCTGTTTCATTTTGCTTCATCACGAACATGATTATGTAATTTTTCTGAAACCTCTTGCTGCTAGCAAACCAGTGCAAAAAAGCTTTGGAAAATTCCTTGAAAGACCTTATGGAATTGGGTTGCAGCATATTGAACCACTGTTGGACTGATCTCACCAACATACCCAGAAACACCCTGCACCTAACTCCATCCGAGTACTGATGCAACAAAGCCACATTCTCAAATCTCCCCAAATGTTCTTCTGAGTCAGTACGTCCGTCGTACTCTTCTAGGCTGAATTGTCGAAAACTTGGAGGAAGCCCTTCGTCCAAAATGGCGGGAGAAAAAAGACTCTCTCTCTTGGGCGCTGGAGCTTTGTTTCCCAATTGTTGCCTCACCATTCTTATTTCCTTCAACATCTCCTCCATCTCAGGATTTTCCTCACTTGGGAGGGGCTGCGTCTCTTCAACCCTGCTTTGATGGCCCTCATCATTCTTTTCTCGTTCTTGACGAGTAGCGTGTTCTTCGGCAAACACAGACTCTTGGTTCTTCTTCATGGCCTCGTCTACTGTCCTGGTAATGAATCGGCCTAACTGTTCCAGGGTCAAGTTCCCTACATTCTCATTGAGACGAGGTTGTTCTGGTCTCGTATCATTGGGACGAAGTTGTTCAAGTCTCGTCTCCTCGAGGCGAGGTTGTTCGGGTCTCGTCTGAGGACGTGACGACACTGAGTTAGTTCTTCTGCTCCCTCTCCGACTTATCATCTTTACGTCTCAGCTCAAATTTCCCACAGACGGTGTCAAGTGATACTCACTAGAAATATGAGATTCGGTTCCAGCAGGTGATACTAGCCCGAATGCAGACCTCGAATTCACTCTATGCCTGAATTCACAAAGAAGACCGTTAGAAAGGGGCCAGGAGGGTGTCCCGGCGTACTCCCTCCGACGCTCAAGTTAGGTACTGAGAATAAAATGAGAGAGCAGCTAGGGACGCTGCTGAGAATCAATATAGTGAATGAATGAATTGGATGTTCAAACATGTTATTTATAGGAGCGAACATGAGATCTATCATGGGCCACTTTCATAGGTTAGAAATGGGTCAGGAGTCCAAAGTCTTGTTTGGGCCCGATCTTGATGGGCCCATTCATGGGGTATCATGACCCATATAAAACAAATATTAAATTGAGCAATCGACAATAGCTTCGATTTTTTACGGCAGATGCATATATTGTCACAACTTTAGACTTTTGAGACATGCATACACATTTCTTTTTGACATTCAAGCTCCTAATCTCACTCATTGATGTATGTGAATGTATATAAATAGCAGCGATTGAAGTGCCTAAGTATACAACCCATAAGAACAATAATACACCATCTACATAGGGTTGGATTGTTTTTAAGAATTCAAATCGTAGAAAAGCATAATGCTTACAAATTATTCAATGGCTAGAGATAATATTCGGTTCATTTTCACAAATTTTTTTTATCATGTTCATTAAGTGTAAAAGCATGAATTTGATTTGAGAAAAAACTCTGACAATGATATGATCTGTTGTGGATGGAATACATCATCTTTTATCAGAACCTCGCGCAACCAACAAATTTTTACTTGTCTCATTTGTCAAGTTTTTCAGATCTTCAATCAACATATTCAACGTAACAAGAAAATTTTAATTAGAAGATAATTTTACAATTTCAGAATATATAACATTATCAATATAGTTTACTTTTTATTGCATTGAGTAATATTAAATTGAAAAGAATGTCTGGTCAACATTTCTCTCAACGTTGTATTTCTTGCTTTTGATGTTCTCATAATTCTCAAGTCGTCTAATAAATTACTTAAAACATTATTAACGTCTCGTTTATCAAATAAAATATTATCAATTATCATGATTTTACGAACCAGTTAAATTAAATTTTTATGTCTTTTTTTAACTTTTAGAAATGTCATTGATAAAAAGTCTTCGTCTTTGTCTTGTAATTTACTTTTCATAGTTTACAGTTAATTAAAAATTGAACAAGGGCCATAAAATCGAACTACAATGAGTGAGGATACAGCCATTAGTCTTTGACACTAGAAGATAATTTATTTTTGGCTAATCACTTGCCAAAATGTCAGATTGTGCTTCATGTATGGGTAATTAATGATGTAGGATCGAGCGCTTATCGTTTTATCAAAAACCATAGTTAGTGATAACAATACAACTCTAATATTTTAAACTGTATAACAGCTTAAACACCACATTTCGATCGATATACCAAATAGAGGTAATTATTTCACTTCAACAATTCATTTCCTAATAATTGCATTCATTGCAATCAACAAGAATTGAACCAATGACATTGGCTCTGATACCAATTCTCGGACCGAACGTTTGTCGCTTTACAAAAAGTTATAGTTTGAGGTAACGATACAACTATAATAATATTTTAAATCGTAAAGCAGTTCAAACACCACGTTTTGATTGTTCTACCAAATAGAAACAATTATTATACCCCAACAAATGAGATTATTTTTGTGCGAAATGACCTTTTTACCCTTTTACCTTTTAAATTTTTTTAATAAATTAAACCTATGATTTAAAAGTTGCTCCCACAATTGATTCATTTCTCAAAATAGATTTTTAGTTTTTTTTTAAAGCCAATTCTTACGGGCTTTTTAACCGTTTACAGCACAATTTTTTTATACGTTAATAAAATAAAGTAAAAAAAAATTTTGACAAAGTAACATGAAGAGGCGTGACTTACAAATTTTTTTTTTTAAATCAAGTCACGCCGCCTAATTTTTTTTATTTAAAAAAACAAGTCACGCCATATGAATTTTTTTTTCGAATTCATTATTTCAGAGTTGCACGCCGCCTCAGCACATGTATTAAAAGCTGCAGCAACATAGCTTTAATAATTTCGAATTCATTATAATATTATATATTTTTCTCTATAAATTGAATATTTCATTGTCTCATTTCATTCACCCTTTTCATATTTTTCATCATTAAGTTCTCGTAAATGTTTGAATTTATTTTTTCACTTCCTACATATTTTTATTAATTTGATTTTTTTTTGCAGGTTAATTTTAGTTCCAACTTATATTATAGTATGTATACTAACATAAATTATTATGTTAAATATTAAATTTATAAATGAAATTATTATTTATGTTAAACTAATTTTGTAGTGTTATTTATTTTTTTTAATTTTAATTATTACGTAATTTTTTAGTTATTACTAATTTTTATAAAGAAATTTCAAAATCGTTCTAACCTTATTCATGGATAGGATATTTAGAGGTAAATCTGACTCTTTTTAGAAACTTTTGATAAATTTTCATTATCATTATTATTTTTTTTTTAAAATGTTAAAAAAATTTATGTTATTTTTTCGTTATTATTATTGTTTTATTGTTTTATAATAATTATATAATTGTATAGTACGATAATAATAATTTTAAATTTATTTGTTTATGTATATATTTATTTCATATTTAATATAAAAGATTATTTGTAAAATGAGGAATAAAAATGAGGAATAAAATCACATAGTTTTTTTTTAAAATAAAATATCATGTTTTATAATTTATTTGAAAAAATATACTATCTCATATAAAAAACGGAAGTCACGCCTACTTGCATTAATATTTGGTAGGCGTGACTTCCATTAATAATTTGCATAATTATATATATAAAAAAGGAAGTCACGCCTACTTGCCTTATTATTTTTTCAAATAATTTGCATTGGTAGGCGTGACTTCCCTTATTATTTTTTCTAATACATAATAATTTGCATTATTATTTTTATAAATAATAATGCATGTGTTAAATAAATTGTTTTGTTATATGAAAATTGGTTTACATATAGTTAATATTTATATAATATAATTGTTTTATTAATTGATTTTTTAGTTATTATTTTTAGAGAATATTGTGCTAGATAATAATATATTATTCTTGTTATTAATTACATAATGTCATTACATGTTGGACCTGTTGATGGTATTGTTCTTTATCAGCATCAAACACATATATCTAGTTTTATTACACCTAACAACTTGGATAACACCCTAAGAGTACGTAGATCAGATAACTTAATTTGGGAATTGTGGAAAAGTGATTTAATACACCATCGTGTTCGGTTATGTCTACATGAAATGGGTTTTTATGGCATCCTCTGCTGTGGTGATTTTGTTTACGATAATCATTTGATAACTGCTCTTGTCGAAAGATGGCGGCGAGAAACTCATACTTTCCACCTTCGAGTTGGCGAGACAACAATCACACTACAAGATGTTGCGATAATTTGGGGGCTTAATGTTGACGGTGACCCTATCATCAAGACTGATGTATCCCGCAAGTTTAATGTATGGCAGGGTTACTGTTATGATTGGTTAGGTTTTGTGTCACTAGAGACAGACTTTATATCAAATAGTTTAAACTTGACTAGTTTGTACTTACACTATACACAAACGGTAATTGGTGAAAACAACACAGACATAGAAGTCGCACAATACTCCCAATGTGTTGCGCTGATGGTTATTGGTGGTTGTATGCTACCTGATTCTGAAGGTTGTGCGGTCAAATTGTTATACTTACATTTTTTACAAGATTTGCAAAAGGTTCGTAGTTATAGAGTTGGGCAAGCACTGTACTTGCATTTTTATATCACGAGTTATGTCATGCATGTGAATCAGGGAAACAAGAAATCGCAGGTCATTTATACATTTTACAGGTATGTTTATTATATTTTTTATTTGAATATATACTATTCTTTGGTGCACATTTATGAAACTCAATTGTTTTATAGATTTGGATAAAGTTGACTCCTTTATGTCATGACCGCTTAGGATACAACCTAATAATGCGACATGAAAATCAAAATAATGGTGATAATATTCTTCCAATTCCACCATATGGAGCAAGGTAATAATTGCAACATATGATATAAAATTAATAAAGTCATCTTTATTTTAAAGTCTTGCAAACTTAATGTATATGCAGATAGAGTAATGTATTCACGTGGACATATACACCTATGCACTCTGTGCGGCTCATTCGTGATGTGCTTGACAAAATGAGAGATGATCAGGTATTTACATTGTTTAAAATATAAAATTTAAAATATGTCAGATATTATTACTTTTGTACATGATTCTTTTTGTTTATTCATTGTAATTTAAATGGCTCGTATACGACCTTGAAGCTGTGGATGTTTTGTCATTGCCCTTAGAATGTAGACATCCCACTCTCTGACGAAGTGTGTGCCCACTGATATGTTTTCACATTGTCGAGATGCATCACCCAAATCGAGTTTTTCGGCAATTTGGAATGTCACAAAACATTCCAATACCAGCACTTGATGGAGATCAATTACATGAATGCTCAAGGCGGGGGCGCAAAAATTATGATTGGGTAAAACATCATAGACCAATGGTGGATGCGTGGGAAAATCGTCATAATCTGATCGTTGACAGTGAATTGGTTGAAAATTTTAGAATGACATATGATTATGAGACATGGTATGATTCTATAACTCGACGTTTCATATCTCCTATCGAGCCTCAACAAATCGATTACGGTTATCAGCTCGGAGATGAATATTTCAGACGTGTTGTGGTAAGTGCTTGTAAGTCACGCCTCTTCAAGAGGCGTGACACGTTACTTTGTCAAATTTTTTTTTTACTTTATTTTATTAAAGTATTAAAAAATGTGCTTAAACGGCTAAAAAAACCCCAATTCTTACTATGTTTAATATTTATGGATACTCATTAATTAGTAGCAACATATTTATCACTAATATGTTTACCAATTATATTTAGTCCATTATATATAATTCAGTGTCCAAAATTAATCGGACTAATCTTATGGGAGAATTACTTTCTCCAAATAAATCTAAATAAAGTGAGAATCTTTACACACTTGCCCGTCGGATCTCATTAACCCACTTGAATAGAGGTAAAAATCAAGAGTAACGTTTGTGGAATAAGAATCTAACTAATGCACGGATTTGGGATTTTCACGAGGGCATAATAGTCATCATATACTGCAATTTTTCTTGTTTTTTTAATTATTATTTCAATATTCATTATATATCGAAATCGTAACCAGGATTTTAATATGGTGTGGACAAAAATTTATATAATAATTTTCAATAGATAAAATATAATATCTTGATTTTTCTTAATTTTTGATTTTATCATTTTAAAATGACTTTTATGCTAATTCATTTTATAAAAATCGTAATTAAAAATAGTAATCATAAACCGCACTGCATACGCGGTTCGGTTATTTTTTTGTCAAAAACCGCACCGCCTAAACCGCTTGCCATAATATTTGGCCTATGATTATAATAATTTGTAAACAAATATATTCAATTAAAAAAATCATCATTCATTATATCTCAACTCTTTTCAAAATTATTACTCATACAAAAAAAACTTATATTTTTCTTAACTATTCTTCGTATTAGTATGTTATTAGAGTATTTATTTTTTTACCACAATATTTTGTTTGAAGTTTGAAAATAAAAAAAGGATAAAATACTATAAATGTCATTTTTGTTGTGAATGTGTTGTGTTGTGTTGTTTTGTTAAATTGTTAATTTAGTTTTGAATCTTGATTATTGTTTTATCTTTGTATGATTTGAACTATATTTTATATTTGAAGATACTATATTATTGTTATTTTCAAATAAATTAGAATATATGTTCTAATATTTCTCATTAAAAAAACCGTAAACCAATCGAAACCGTCTGAAACCGTACAAAACCATAAGACTAATTATACATGTAAAACCGCGATTATTTTTTTAAAATCCTAACCGACCGCATATGATAATTCGGTTTGAATTTTTTATAACACCGCAAAAGCGCACCTTGATCGCCCTTAGACTTTTGCTTTTGCAGTTGACTTAAAAGAGCTCTTACAAGTCTATTCTTTTTTATTTTTAGGTCAATTTATGGTGTCCAATGTCAGCATTATCTAATCTACTCAATTTATGATAATATATCAATCGTTGGTCTAGGAATCTTTCTTTGGATTCGTACCATGAATATGGTTTTATAATTCATGACCCGAGAATAATTTTGAATTTTATATTAGTAGTGTGCTCAAAATTATAATAAATGTTTTACAAAGCCAAATGTTCATTATTTCATTGTTACATTGACAAGATATAATTAAATCCCCATATTGCTCAAAATTTCTCAAGAAAAAAATTATCTATTAACTCCACGTATTTTCAAATCTTGAGCACACGTACTGCTAAAAACATGTACGTATAAGAGTGTGTGTGGTCAAAATTTGAAAACATGAGAAGTTAATAGATCGTTATTTTAATGAAATTTTAGCAAGGTCGTGATTTTATACAGATAGAGTTTGCAATTAATCGTTTTAACAACTAGTTAAATTAACTACCCAAACATGACAACTGAATATTCATTGTTCGAGCTAGAACATTATGCCTCACATGGAAAACAGACGATCAAGTTGATCGGCATTTTCTTTAAAATGGTTCATGAGTTGGATCATAGTCATGTCTTAGGCACGTAAATAACGCAATCGACCAAAAGAAGGAATGCAGTAAGGCGCTACATATCGATCGCGATTATGCATAAATAAAAGATATAATTCGAATATGTTATGTTTGCGAACATGATTAATTTAAGTTACTAGATTAGCCTTTGTATGAGGTTGTAAATAAAGTGTATGGGTTAGAAGCCTCACAATTTACCTACTCTAGAATGTGACATGCTTGCCCACCGAATACCAGAATTTAGGTGGCTGTTACACATTCAGAAAGGTGGTTCTCGTAAATGTTCGAAAGATGGCCCTAGCACAAATGGAATTTTGTCCCGCACCACACTTAATTAAATCACACATTCTCGCTACCCCTACTTGGTCCCAAGCAACAGAGCAGACTAAATTAGCCGGAACGTGGCTATCGGTTCAAGAACGTGGGGTGCTCCTGCGTGCTAACGATTGTTTCTTATAACATGATTCTGTAAAGTTCAAACGCGACTAGAAACAACGTGCATCAATAACTACCTCGTGGAACATATTAATTTGATGTTTAGATTTCCATTTTATTGATAATTTTTTCAGAAAAAGGACTTGCACTATACACTGTTTTTTTTCATTAGTATTATTTTCTTTAAAATGTGCTATAAATACTGCATGCACGTCTTCAAATTGCATTGCATCATAAATCAAATTTCCATTGATTTTCTCCATAACAGGACCAAAAATGGCATCTTTCGCTCAATCTCCTTCTTCATGATAATGTTCCATCTACTTTTGCTTCCCATACCTTGCCATTCTGCCGATCCTGATCCCTTGCAGGACTTCTGCATAGCCGATCTACGTTGTACCGTTTATGTTAACACACTACAAAAAAACGGATGGAATAGCGACGGTTTTTGATAAACCGTTGCTACTATAGCGACGGTTTTTTATAAACCGTCGCATTCAAAGATTAGCGACGGTTTTTGATAAACCATCGCTACATTAGCGACGGGTTTTGACCAACCGTCGCTCATATAGCGACGGTTTTTGATAAACCGTCGCTACATTAGCGACGGGTTTTGACCAACCGTCACTCATATAGCGACGGTTTTTATACACTGACGCTATAATAGTGACGGTTATTCATAAACCCGTCGTCTACTAAAGTAAGCGACGGTTTATCAACAACCGTCCCTATTATAACGACGGTTTTACAACAACAGTGCGGTTGTATTTCCCGTCGCCAATAGCGACAGTGATCGGCGACGGTTTATCATAAACTGTCGCTAATGGCGACGAGTTTTTCAACTACCGTCGCTATAATTCTTTATATACCGAAGTTCGCGAACAAATTGCAGCAATTTTCGCCTATTCGGATTTTTTACTTTTTAGCGGAATTCTATCAATTTTTTCGCATTTTCTGTTTTTTTACATGTACTAACTTTTTTTTGTATTAATTTCGTAGATTTGCTCGTCGGTGTAATCTTTCAGCGTTACGTGGATCTGCATATCTTCGCGCAAGTAAGATTTTTAAAGTTTTTTTTATCGAAAATTTAATATTTGTGGTGTATCGTATTTTTGAAATTTTGCGTAGTATTTTGATGATTTTTAATTTTTTTTACAGAAAACCGTAGCTTAATTATGCTACGGTCCTTTGAAAAACCGTCATTTTATATAGCGACGGTATTTCGAAAATTCGTCGCTTAATATAGCGACGGATATTCAAATACCGTCGCTTAATATAGCGACGGATATTTAAACACCGTCGCTTAGTATAGCGACGGGTTTTTAGAAACCGTCGCTTTTATGCAGCGACGGTTATGTAAAACCGTCGCTTAATATTAGTGACAGTTTGTATTTAACCCGTCGCTAAATTAGCGACGGTCTTGTTCAGAAAAACCGTCGCTACAGGCGACGGTTTTTGGGATTCAATTTCAACAAAACAAAGAGATGTTCTAGCAGTAATGTGATCGAATCGAGCCGAACTCTTGAATAGATTTTTTATTTTTTTAATAAGTAAAGTGCAAATTCAATAAATAAAATATCAAAACTATTATTTTTCACCTAATAGTTGATTCATGAACCTACTAACGGACCTATTCACGAGCTAACGACACGAATATCGTAAAACTTGAGCTTGGTTCGTTTATCATAAAGAGTCTAATTAAACGAAGTCAAACGAGTTTTTATCTAATCGAACTTCAAATAACTCACCAATGGTTTTATTCATTTACATCCTTAATTCTAGGTTGGAAGTCGGAAGGACTAAAATTTATTATGAGTGGTTATAGTTTTGTAGTCTCTTTATTTCTATGTTTTTGCTTAATTCCGACCCAAATATTTATTAAGGAAACTTTTAAAATCCAATAAAAACGGATGCCTACACAATTTTATAAGAAATTCTTGTAATAGCAGAAAGCTAGATTAATGTTAAGAAAAAGATAAAACAAAACTTATTTCAACAAAAAATTGTTTTAGTAGGAGATAATTATAAAGTATAAATCAATTTTTTAATTAACAAAAAAAATAATACATTATATTTATTATTTATCAATGGCCACAATTATTCTCGATCCTACTTTGTGTTTCCATGGAAAAGGACGAGTGTTCAACTAATTAAACCTAAAATTCATTACTTGTTCTATATATAATTTTTCTTACTATAAGATTTAGAAATATAAAATTATTGTTAATTACTATATATTATATAACACTTCCAGTTTTCATTATTCGCCGATTGGAATGTTTTAGGATTTTAACACCAATCCTAATAATCGAGACGACAATAATTAATAAGCTGTAAAAAATTAAAATACATATTGATATCTCATGGATGGGCCCACTATCCCTGGCACTATCCTTAGCCCAAATAGAAGGCAGTCTCATGACAGACCCATGTATTTTCCTATAAATATCAGGTTTGAGTATCTAATTCATTCATATTTAATATTTATTATTTTTCAGCAGCACCCTTAGCTGCTCTCCCCTTGTATCCTCAGTCTCTGACTTGAGCGTCGGAGGGGTTACGCCGGGACACCCTCCCCGCCCCCTTCTAACGGTCTTCTTCGTGATTTCAGGTTCAGAGCAAATTCGAAACCTGTGTCTGGATTAGTGTCGTTTGTTGGAAAACCTTAAATTTTCAGTGAGTATCACACATAAAAAATATATAAGAATTATAGTGTTTCAGTACTATCAATACGAGAATTATGTCCACTTATTAGTAATGTTTATTCTCACAAGACAATTAGAATAACACACAGTCGTTTCGGGAAAATTTCTTCTGCAATAACATTTTATGTTAACCATTGATTGTCACGTGTCTAATTCAACATATTTTAAAAACTCACACTAATAAAAACTCAATATATAGCAATTAATTATTAATGTGTGCAATTAATATGGTAACAAAAAAATTATATTATTATAAACCATAAAATAAAGAGAAATGAGTATAGAGAATTCATAAAAGAAAATAGAGAATGGATCAATACTCAGGTGTAATTTTCATTGAACACAAATACCCTATTTATAGGAGAAGATTACAGCATACAAATCTTTACAGATATTATATTATCATATTTATCTTGATTACAAATCTTTCAAATTTAACTAAATAAGATAATCATTTACAATGCGAATATATTTATAACACTCTATCTTAGATGATTATTTGCACAAACAATCGATTCGTCAAATAACCATTTGGCAAGATGGATGCTTAGAAACTTCATCGAGAATCAATATTGTCTCGTTAAAATCTTTTCAGTAAAACCCATTAAGAAAAATCCGAACGAAAGAAAAAGAGTACATCAATAGATACTTTCTTTGGATTTCTTCCCGACGATAGATGAGCCTCGTTAAAACTTTGATAGTAAAAATCCAGTGGGACAAAATTTTAGTGAAGGAAAAAAAGTACGACATCTTTCATTAATTGTTAATTGCCTCATTTAAAACTTGTCATGAAAAGCCATGAGGGAAAAATAATATACGAGGAAAAAGAGTACAACTTTGATTGATCCCTCTATTGTAAACATCACTTGAAATCATCAGCTCTTCGTATTCCGAACTTGTACACTGATTTGCCAAAAGTTGATGTAGGTGATAATTTTGAAAAAAAATCGGTGATATTTTCTTCAGTTGTTTATAATCTATTTATGTAAATCAATAGTCTGTATGATATTGCAAAGAAAACTAATCATTTGTCTTTCTAGTTGTCACTGTCTTCTATGGAGAAAAATATCAGCAAAATTAAGAATGGTTGGTGGTATTAATGAGTGGTTGGTGTTTCACATTAGGAAACACAGTAATAAAAGAACTCTATAAATAAATCTTCGTTCTCTGATTTCTAATCATCTCATTCTCAAGTTCTTCTCATCTCATAAGCATTATTTGAGTGTTTATTTTGTAATATTTGTGAGAAAATTTCTTTTCATGTATTAAGAGAGTGATTGTTCTCTTTGAAAATACAGTGAGAGGTTGTAACATATAAAATATTATAGTAAAAATCTTTTCATCTTATCCGTGGTTTTACCTTAATGATTTTTGGGGGCTTTTTACGTAAATTTTAGTGTTTAATTCCATTCTTTATTTTCATATTTATATCTCAAGATGTCGCACATAAGACCAACAAATCTGCTGAATAAGAAGTAAATGGTGTAAGCAGAAAAAGTGCTAAGAATATGACATTCCATGATGAATATTTTTCAATTAAAGAAGACATTAAAGCAGTTGATTTAAAGGATATTGTTGGTTGGATTGTGAGTTACTTGGTTTATATTGAAGATATTAAACTAAATTAAATTTAAGATATATTTATAGTAAGAAATTTATCATTTGGCTTTTGAGCGATGACAAGCGAGGAAGGGGTTTGAGATTAGTTTTTTGGCTAATTAAATTTATATGTTAATAAAGACTAGGAAGTTTTAACATTTAAAAAATGATATGCTCTCTCCTTGTCTTAAATTTATGAAGGCAAATGATTGGTCCGGTAACTCATCAATTTTGGGATTTGGTCTAGTATATTTTCAAATTTTTGTTTTGGTACCTTAAATTTTAATATTTTTTTTATTTTAGCTCAATAAATGACGTAACATCATATAAGTAGAAATATTCGGTGTCACATCAGGACTCTGATGAAGTATGATTGAAAGTCAAAAAAATTCAAAATTAATGTACCAAAATCATATTTCAAAAATTTAGTGGATCAAAACTCAAAATAGATAAAGTTGATGGATAAAAAAAATTAATTTCCCATTTCTAAAAATTTGAAATTGTCTTAATATTTAAAGCGATATTTATTCACAATTTCGCCAATGGTAGGTTTTACGTTTAATGAGACCAAGCGCACATATATATTTAATAAATTCCCCAAATTTGAAAAAATCAACGGGACCCAAAATTTGGACAAGTTAATCGAATTTTAGTCGTGAATGGGTAGTGTTGTAGGAGAAGCTCGAATAGTTTAAATTCTTGTTCAGTTGCACAAATTGTCCTAAAACAAACAAGAAAAGATCGAGCACTTTACATTCTTATCTAGTGGTGCTGATTATGTATTAATACTTGTACATTGTCAATGATTAAAAAAAAACTGACTTTCCCAAATGCAATCAGGATATAAGAGAACCAAGAGCTCATGAAGCATCCAAGCGAGGCCTCGTCGGCGTGACATGCGATCCCAATGCTAAATACATGATGTACAGGTTTCTATATCCTAACTTGTGGAGAAAAGAATGGAGAAGAGAACAAAAATGAAAACTGCAACCAAAGAAAGTAGGGGGAAACATCAGATTTCATTGCATTTCAAGGAAATTTTCCTCATCTTGCAATCTTTTTCCTAGTTTTTATTTATTAAAGATTTTCAAGTCACCCTCAACAAGGGCATTAAAATGAAATTCCGAATGAAAGAGAGGTGTATTGTCACGCCCCTAGACCTACAGGCCTGCTGTAATGTGTGAAATTTAGTTGTTTTTAATTCTTCTATCAATAGGGCGGTAGGCTTGTGGTGTGGCGAATAGTACTTTGAAATCTCACCTGAAGGATAAGTTTCATGCTTCTGAATCCTCTGTTGATGATTTGTTTGAGTCCCTAATCTGCCGGAGGTGTTGAGCTATTTCAGTCAAGAGTTTAGTTCCTTCGCCTCCTCGTTGTAGCGTCATGGCCGCATGCTTTAAGAATCCACTGTCTGCTTCAATGGTCCTCAATCTCTCCTTTATTAGTGATACCTCTCTTTTAAGGATACCCTTTAGTTCTTTTCCTATGATCAAACACAAAAGGATAAATATCTGGGCTTAAAAAAAGAGAATGTGAAATCAGGAGTAATAAATGTTGAAGGACAAAGTAGAGGATGTGAATAACTATTTTTTCAATGCTGCATCTGATGAACCATTCGTTGGTAAATCATGTAGGTCGAAGATCACCACTAACATACACAAGTTCGGATAGTACTATATGGTCGTTTTCTTTTAGAGTTATTCATATCTACAAAATGGATTTTCCTACAGCACAGTTTCCAGTATATTGTTGTTAACTCATGCAAGTTTTTTGTTGAGTCCTGTTTATCTCCTACAAGGTCCAATAATGATCAATGTAATCATTGTATGCTACTAGATTATCATAAACCAAACTAGACATTTGATTACCTTTGCATCCATCTTCGTTAATGATTGTGATGCACTCAGAGGAACTGGATAGTTCATCTATAGGTGAATTGATCTTTCTCTCAAGATCTGTCAACAGACCAAGAAGATAAGATCTCTCGCCCTCGAAATCCAAAGATGATTCATTTGGACTCCCTCCCCCATCCTCCATCGAATTATTGTGACGTTCATATTCATTTGAGCTCCCGCATTCTGATCTCTCACCATAGGATGACAAGGACTGAGACTTCATGTCTTGATAATCGTCATCGGCATCAATTTCACATATATCACTTCCTACTTTCTTGATAAGCCCATATTTTTCTCTGTATGTCTCCAGTTCTGACTCCAGTGCCTTTATATCCTCTTCCCTCTTTAAAAGCATGTCTTTCATCACTTGCAGAGCTTCTTGATCATATTCCGCCTGTTCTTCCATCATTCGCTGATATTGCAAGGCCTCCATTTGCACAGCTGCTTTCTCGGCTTGCAGACGAGTTATCATGGCCATGGCATTATTCGCTGCAACTGCGGAAGCACTTCTTTCTTCATCCAATTCCATGTATAGAGCTATCAAGGATTTGCGGTCCAAACGAACCTGTCTTTTCAACCGGTTCAAGATGTCTCCATCTAGTTCATTGAATGAATTTGAATCATTGGGTTCAGGAACACAATCGATGTTTGGTTGTTTTCGACCCACCTTGTAGCCCCATCTAGGACTAACTTGAGCTGAATCTGACAATGGGATTCCGAAAAATCTGGTCCCTCTGGCAAAACTAGGAGTTCTGCAAGAATCTTCGGTTATTTCCTCTGAATCTGGTAGCAATGGCACCGAAGCCGACTTTACATCATCTCTTCCTATTATAGAACACAAGAAAACCATCCGACATCATGTACTAGAAGATCCTGTTACAGAAATAGACAAGTTAAAGAAAATGTTCACCTTGATTCTCTCCATTTGTAGCATCTTCATACTCAGAGAGCTCCGGCTCAGCATCTGACATAAACTTCAGCTCAGTGTACTTAACATGTGGCAACAATATGCTACGCCCCTCGTGGTTTCTCCTCGCCATCAAGGGAGCTCGAGGAGATGGGGCCGGAGCGTTCATAGACAAACTCCGCCCATATTTCGAGGAAGATCTCGGTTTCAGAGCCTCCCCACAACAAGAACACAATTGTGCACCACTCTTTTCATCAGATATCTCTTTACCAACATCGCCATTTCCCAAATTCATCAGCAACTTCTGGTTATCCTCAACAAAGCAATCGATATCCTTGTGCAGAATCCCAACAAGGGACTTATACTTATCACAGTCGGAATCTTTTTCCGTGGCGAATGACAGAAGGCACCCCTCACACATGGTACGCAAATCCGATAGCTTCTTGTGGACGTGGCAATACGCGAGGGACGAGATTTCTTTCTTGTGAAGCTCACAGATGGAATCATTGTAGTAAAAGTTGGAGTTCCTGTGTGCAAAAAGATGATCTATTCTTGTACAGAGTAAACATGGAATCCTCAGCTCGAAGTACTTGGCGAATTCATTCGAAACAAAGGCGAGAAAACCGTCCACGAAAAGCAATATTATCATCACCCATTCGAGAATTGCATATATCAAGAAATGTGGGAATTTCCCGAGCTTCTGCTCCACGAAACATTTGAATGATCCCACCGGCATTTCGCATACTTCGGATTAACCAAGAAAATCTCAGAATCCAAGAACGAGACTTAGATTAATACGGAAACGATTGATCAAAAGGAGTCTAGCTCAGGAAGGAATCAATCAGAAGTTTCGGACCGGAACCGAATGGACGACTAATGGAATAGATCATGATCATGGCGAGAACAGGTGAATCCCAGATCATGATCTGTTTCCTTTTTGTCTCATCCTCTTTGTGGCACCTGTGCCTGTACGAGGAAGAGCGGCAAACAGTTTGTTAGATTCAGAGGATGGTATTCGCTTGGTTTTGAGATATTTGTGGAAAACGACTTTTCGCAAGTTTTATTTGTAAAATGGGAATTACCTCCTCAATTAAAGGTCCACCGTTTTGAAAAATAAATGATGCTCATAATATATATATATATATATACNTATATATTCAACTAACTTTAGTTGTTCACCACTCTTTTAATGGATAAAAAAATCAGTCGAGATTTTATAATTTTTAGACCTCTATCTAAATCAATCTATGAATTTGATAGTTTAAAAAATAATAAGTGATTGTTAGAAATAGTTTATTAGATTTTTTGAAGCTTTTGCTATTTATATTGTATTAGTGTTTTCAAAATCATACTAGATCAGTCAATTTGACCGAGAATCAATCAAGAGTCTGATCCGGTCATAGCCCAAAAATTGTTTAATAGTTTTTTTATAAAATATAAATCTTAAATTTAATATTTTGTTAGAGATATATAAATAATTATTTGAATTTTGGAATTCGTTAAAATAATATTTTAGTAGTACTACTCTTTATTTAATATATTATTTTTGTTTTAAAAAAATTTATATAACAATAATTGGTATTTTGAATATATGTATATATTTATTTAGTTTTAAAATTTTGGTAAATATATTTTTTTGTATATTTAAATATATCTTTTTAGGTTTTAAAATTAAAATATATTAATATTTATATAATTTAACAGTATACATGTTCGACCATCCGATTAAACCGGTCCGACTTGTTTGACCATTTTATAATATAGACCGGATCGATTACAAGTCCGTCATAAAAACATTGATTCATATTATTTATTATCTTTTTACCTGAGTTAATTTAATTTCATCCAATCATATATTAACAATCAAATTCTCATAATCTATTAGGATCATACTAAATCTCTAAATTTGTCCACCTTTGTGGCACCTGTGTCTGTACGTGGAAGAGTGGCAAACAGGATGCTAGATTTAAAGGATGATATTCGGTTGGTTTTGATATATTTTTGGAAAACAACATTTCGCAACGTTTTATTTGTAAAAGTGAAAAATTAACGGTCCACCGTTTTGAAAATTCAATTTTGCTCATAATAAATATATATATATATACATATATATATATATATATATATAGTTTAATTCATCTTCAAAGACTTTGAATGGGTAAATAAATCAGTCAGAGATTTTAAAATTTTAGACTCTTATCTAAATCAATTTATGAATTTGAGTAATTCCTCGGGTTATCTCGTTTGAGTCAAACTTGAATCTGGATCAAGAAATATATGAGATGATTATGATTCCCGTTTTAATAATTAATATCTTTGCTCGTGTGTTAATATTATCAATCAAATTATAGATCACATGTACGTACGAGATCATCTCTATACATGATAATAATTTGATTTTTATAACTGCCTTCATTAATTAATTTCCCTTATTTAAAATTTTAATCAAGAATTAAAATCCCATTCCTAAAGGTATTCTATCCTATCTTATCCTAATTATATATGGTAACTAACATTGTATATGTTCAATAAATAGTAGCTTATATCTCACGTAAATCTCCCATCCGACCATTCAAGAAAACATACACGCTGCTTCAATGGATTATCTTCCCGCTTACTTTCAGATTCCGTTGAGTGACCTGCGGAGGATTGCTCCGTCGTCTGTGGTCGACATGGTGATGCGATACCATACCAACAACCCCGGCCGATATCCTTATCCAACTTATAATGATAGTTACTACATGAATCATGCTCCCACGAGTTCTCTTCCCTTGAACTTTCATCAAGAGCAACTTTATATGTTTGTCCATGTTGCAATAAATTCTTATCCTGTTTATGATTCCACCACCAATCCGATGCATACTACTTCGTCCTTCAATCCACACGCCACGCATTTTCTGGAAATCGATCACTACCTGATCATCGATGATTTTTATCTTGTGGAAGAATTTGAGGATTGGGAATGGTTCTTAGATGATGATGTTCAAGAAACTCCTACAGCCCCCGACTACATAGTTGATCATGAGAATATATCGCAAGACGACGAAAGATTCAAGGACTTGAAAACAAGGAGGAGTAGGGAGGAAGATC
>NC_133318.1:5272526-5277475 GCF_012295235.1 Primulina huaijiensis | reverse complement strand
TGCCTATATACTTTTATATTTTTAAAACTCCCATATAAAACTTTATTATTTCAAGATACTTTTAATGCATTAATTAACTTCTTTATATCCATATTTTCATTTGGTATGGCAGTGCTTCAGTTCACAAGTACAATTTTAAAAAAAACAAAAACAAAACATAATCATCTATTTTTCCCCTGTATATATAGCGTGTTATATATTTTGTTTTGAATTAGTTAGTTATTATTAGAAATATCTTATCAGATTTTGTGAAGTCAGTGCTATTCAGATTTTATATCACCTTTACACAGTTAATTTATGTTTATCCAATCAGATATTAACAATCAAATTCTCATAACCAAATTTCTACATTAATAAAAATATGATTTTTTAAAACTGTCTTAATTAATTATTTACCTTATTTACAACTTAATCAGCCATTAGAATCATATTCCCCATAGAATATTTCTTCCTTATATCCAATTCCTAATTATGGTAACATTGTGTTCTACAAATACTTATATCTAACTTTAATCTCTCATCATCCAACAATTCTCAATATTTTCTTCCATCGAAAAACACACTGCTACAAATTTGTGTCTTCAAAAATACGTATCTCAACTGGTGCAAATGGCTTTCAACTTCCGACCACCGCAGGTTTTTGATTCTTTTACGAACTTCGCTACCTCTTACGATCAAGTTCCTTTTTATTACGAACAATCTGATGAAGTTCCTTCAAGACATGAAAACTTCAAGATTAATCAGCTGCTTGCGAATCCAAAAAATCAGTTTGTGAATGGGTGTTTGTTCTCTGAAGTTGACGAGGATGCATATAACCATGCGAAAAGCGTCGACAAGATATGCGTGGTATGCGAAAAGATGAGCATAAGGAGAAGATTGCTAGTCTGGATTGCAGGAATGGACATCATGTGTATTGCATGGAAAATTGGCTGCAACATTGGAATGTTTGCCCTCTCTGTAAATTTGATGCAATCTAGTATTGATATACGATCACGCCTCCTATTTGATTAACACATTTTTGGATTATAATTAATTTTCACATATAATTAGATTTTAAAATTTTATGATAGAAAAAATAATGACATGTTTTAATTTCAATGATGTAAGGTTTATAATATGATAAAAATAAATAAAATATTTGTTCGAACGTATAAATCCTCTCAAGATTTGGTGACTAAATTTGAATCCAAATATAATGGTTCTTTGTTTCTAAGTTGAATGGGGAGAATTATGCAGCAGAGAGAGATGATATAAAAGTTTTGGTTGTATTTTATCTTTATATTAAATAAGCTAACTAAAAATTATTTAAAACAATTAAGAAACTTGTTTAATTTATGTTATGGATATTAAAATAAGTTGTTTAAAAATTATTTTAAAAAAACAATTGAAATTATCAATAGTGGATCAAAACTCAAAATATAAAAAATTAATGGACTAAAAATTATTTTCCCTTATAATTGGGCAAAGATTTTTTATAATAAGGTTGTAACAAAATGCAAAGTTGAAAATTGAGAACCTAACTAACATTGATCATANGCTTTCTCGTATATATGACAGCTATCTCAGCGTGATTCTCCTAAGTCCGCTCTTCTTCTAAAATGTATCTGATATATATAATTGTTTCACACGAAAATTGCGGGACGTGCCAGGCCCGTGATCGTGCTAAAATTGTGAAATAATCTGACTTCTTTAATCAAACGTTGATGCTCTCGATTTGGTCGTACGTTCTAACTCCTTCGAAATTAATCCAAAAACGAGAACATAAAATGAGGAATATGATGAAATTACAGGAAGAATCCATTAAAAACATCAAATCTAATTATGTTGTTTTGAACTTGATCAACACTTTTACAAGAAAGTTGAAGGAATATGTAAAAAATTCAAATACTTGACTGATGGAAATTGAAATAAGCAGACATAGAATTGAGAGAATTATGCAGAGCTTTGATGCAGATTTTGTATTGATTTTTGTCGTGTCTTTTTCTGATTCTTGCTTCCTGTTTTTTGTTCAACTCCACTGCGCAGTTTGGTCATCTTCCACGTTTATTCGTCGTGGATCGTGGATCGACTCATTCCATCGTGGTCCTTAACCAATCCCTTCAGGGGCTTGTCTATTGGGTTCTTCATGTTTTTAGGGCTTTCATTGTTAGTGGGTTTCAAATGATTTGAGTTTTGCAAATTATGGGTTTAACAATAATTTTATGTTTTTGAAAACAATTTCGAAATAAAATTTTATTGTTTTCAAAATAATTTAAAACAGTAATTATGTGTTTTATTTTTACTTTGAATTAGTTAGTTCAAAATTTCAAAAAGTGATTATAGGAAATATCATATTAGAGTTTTTGAAGCTTGTGCTATTCAGATTACTTATTATCTTCACATGTGAGTTAATTTAATTTTAACCAATCAGATATTAACAATCAAATTATCATAATCTATATATTCTTCCTCATTAATTAATAAGTATTGGAATTGAAACATCTCGCTCAATTTTAAAATTTTACTGGACATTTTTGCATTTAAAATAAAAGCTTCGCAATTTCGAAATAACATTTAAAAATGATCTTAATATTTGATAATAAAAATAACGCAGTTTTAAAATTTCCAAATTCTTCCAAAATCAAACGTAAACGTAAAACATAAATGAATAAAAATCTTAAAATCGTCAACGTATAAAAAGGTTCATCTCCTCTCAAAATCTCATAATCAAAATGCAGAAAACATGCGGTCCTCGGGTCGTGTAACCGCACCAGGTCTGCCTACTCAGAGTTCGGCACCTCCATTCTCTTCATCATTAAGCTCATGACCTGCATCACACACACATAGTGAGTCTAAAGACTCAACACACTTGTATTAGGATAACAAATACATATACATTCCACACAGCAATGAAAAATATCATACTCAACATATCTTTCATGAACTTTAAAGCATAACGTAAACGTGTCGTGTACAATCATATCGTGTCAAAGCATGTCGTCTCGTGTCATCATATACGTATATATTTTCTTTTAATTCAATTCAGTTCATTAGTTGTGACTTTCGTATCAGCTCTATCGATGGATCCATCTATAAAAACCGTGGTACCCGGCGGCGGGGACATCAGCGACAGCATTACCCGCCCACTGAGCCCGGGCCTCAGCTCATCATATCTCATGTCATCGTATACATATACATCGTAAGTCACAATCAATTCTCATCCTTCAAAAATATCATCATTTTCATCAATTAATAAAAACGTGCGTATGCGTAACTTTTTCCTTTTAACCATTCATGCACCGTATTTATCATAATTGCGTAAAAATCATAAACATGATGCATGAACATTTAAAATATCATGAATTTGTGCTCAGAGCGCTGCCAGGACCAAAATCTCGCCTCGGGTGCAAAATGACCATTTTGCCCCTGAAAACCCAAAAAATTATCTTTTCACACCTGGACCTCTAAAAATGACCCGAAGCTTACCAAACTACTTAAAATGTCCCAAAACATTTTTAAAAGCATTCCTAGACGTAAACTCGAGTCCATTTTATAACTTAATCGATTCATTTTAAAACTTGGACAGGGGTCCCGGTTTTAACCCGAATCGACTCAAAACTTAACCATAATTTTCCCAACTTAAACCATAATTTAAACAACTCAATCTAAACCATTTCCTACCTAAATTATATCCTCTAAATCCTTAATATTTCGGCCAGCACCTACTACCCCTCATTAATCTCTCGGCCCACCCCTCCTTGAATACTTATACTCCAACACTTGTCTCCAACCCCTTATATAATCGGTGCACCTTCTACCCTCACGTGTCCAACCTTTAAGGCTCCCCATTAAGCGTGTAATGAACTTCTTAAACCAAGTAACCGAGTCCCATAATCCCTTCACAAGCCACGTGCAGTAATAATCGAACCAAGCACACTTAATTTAGATCTTAACTATTTTGGTCCTAGCTTCTCCATCTCCAGCAATTAACCGACCTTTATGGCTCACCATTAGTTCCCCTATGGACTCACTGGAACCACGGCCCTAGCCTCATACAGCCTTCCCCACAAACGCGATCGCTCGAACCCAAAAGCTCTCACACACGGCCACCTAGACTCACGCCACCAGCGGCCCTAAGAGCGTGTCCAGCAGCTTGCAGCCCCCTCAAAGCCATGACTCAGGCCTAGCAGGGCTGGTCCACGACCTTGAGCGGCCCCTCACGCCGCCGGCTCACTCCTCAACTCGATCTACCCTAAACAAACGTGGCCCCTCTTCACAGCTCCCCGATCGGCCCTCTTACCACGAGCAAGCTTCTGTTCCAGCCTACTAACCCTTCTGTTGGTCCCACGTGCGGAATTTGAGATAATAAAATCCGAAAATAAAGAATAAACTGAACACCTAGATTTACGTGGAAAACCCCTAAAAATTATTAGGGCAAAAACCACGGGCAAGATGAAAAGAATTTCCACTATAATATTTTATGGTGTACAACTCACTCACTGTGTTTCCAAAGAGAACACACACTCTCTTAATACAGGAGAACAAAACACCTCACAAATATTATAGAACTAAGCACTCAAATGCTTATAAGATGAGAGAAAACTCGAAGAAGGGATTGAGAATGGGATACACCAACTGATGAAGGAATGCATCTATTTATAGATGCAATTCCTCATCTGAACGTAACTCCGTTTCAAAATTTGTTTTCTGCCATTCATTCATTTAAAATGTGCGCCACTTTCTTTGACTCTCCATTTTGCCAACCCACAAAGTTTTGTCAAACTTCATTTACTGCACATGTCGACACCTTCCTCCTCGACGCTTATGGTTTCTCAGGGCCCTCATCAGCAACCCCTTACACGAGGAAATCAAACGTGAGATGCAAGAAGGAGATACAATCATGGACCGAAACACACAAGCCATAAAAACTTGTATCTGCACACACACACCGAATGAAAATACATATACAT
>NC_133318.1:5247737-5271506 GCF_012295235.1 Primulina huaijiensis | reverse complement strand
CGAGTTTTGCACCCGATGTCATCCAATTGCCCCAAGGACAAAAGATTTTTCGTCAGTCCTTTCACATGTCGTACCTCCTGTATGGTGCGAATGGTGCCATCAAACATTTTAATTTTGATAGTACCAACCCCAGCGATTTCCAAGGCGTGATCATTTCCCATGAATACAGATCCTCCTGAGACTGGTTCATAATGATCAAACCATTCTCTCCGAGACGTCATGTGCCACGTCGCTCCTGAATCCATAATCCATGTGTCACAAAATTTGTGTCTGCCTTCTGCAACTGTTGTCGCTTCGCTGAATAAAATTTCACCACTGCCTGAAGTACTGGCCACATTTCCTTGAGAACTCTTCTCGATACTCGTACACTCTTTCTTGAAATGCCCTTTACCGCCACATTTAAATCAGTAAATATTTTTCTTCTTACTTCTCGATTTTGATCTACCTCGTCTTTGGCTCCCACTGGAGTCACGGTCCATAAATCTTCCTCTTATCATCGGTAAAGCCTCCGCCTGCTTCGACGTTACCAACCTATCTTCCTTATTCTTGCGCCGCCTTTCTTCACCGAGAACCGCAGTTAAGACATCGTCGAATCTTAGAAAGCCCATAAGAATATTGTTGGTAATGTTGATGATAAGTTGATTATATGAATCTGATAGACTTTGAAGTAGAAGCTCCGCACGTTCATTTTCCCCTATTTTATGCCCCATGGAAGTGAGTTGGGCAAATAGAGTTTTTAGTGTGTTGATATGGTCGGTCATCAATGAGGATTCCGCCATCCGAAGAGTATAAAGCCTTCTCTTTAGGAAAATCATGTTGTGTAGCGACTTGACCTCGTACATCTTTGTCAGAGTATCCCAGATAATTTTGGCTGTTTTTATCTCAGAGATACTTGACAAAACTTCGTCTGCTATAGCCAAGAGTAAATTGGCAACAGCGTTGTTATTCATCTCATTCCACTTTCCATCTTCCGTAATTTCCACCGGTCTATCTCCAATAGCCGCCAAGCAGTTCTCCTTTCTTAAAACTGCTTGTATCTTTATTTTCCACAGCATAAAATTGCTTCCGTTGAACTTTGCTATCTCGTACCTTCCCGCCATTATGTCTACAACAATTTGGTAGACTGGACAAAATAATCCCGCCTTAATAAAAAATCTCAAAAAATCTTTTCTGATGTGGAAGATCAGTCTAGGCTGCAACCACAGAGCATACTCATAATTTTAAGAAATTTTAAACCTGGCTCTGATACAACTTGTTGGTCCCACGTGCGGAATTTGAGATAATAAAACCCGAAAATAAAGAATAAACTGGACACCGAGATTTACGTGGAAAACCCTTAAAAATTATTAGGGCAAAAATCACGGGCAAGATGAAAAGAATTTCCACTATAATATTTTGTGGTGTACAACTCACTCACTGTGTTTCCAAAGAGAGCACACACTCTCTTAATACAGGAGAACAAAACATCTCACAAATATTATAGAACTAAGCACTCAAATGCTTATAAGATGAGAGAAAACTCAAAAAAGGGATTGAGAATGGGATACACCAACTGATGAAGGAATGCATCTATTTATAGATGCAATTCCTCATCTGAACGTAACTCCGTTTCAAAATTTGTTTTCTGCCATTCATTCATTTAAAATGTGCGCCACTTTCTTTGACTCTCCATTTTGCCAACCCACAAAGTTTTGTCAAACTTCATTTACTGCACATGTCGACACCTTCCTCCTCGACGCTTATGGTTTCTCAGGGCCCTCATCAGCAACCCCTTACACGAGGAAATCAAACGTGAGATGCAAGAAGGAGATACAATCATGGACCGAAACACACAAGCCATAAAAACTTGTATCTGCACACACACACCGAATGAAAATACATATACATCACACATATCATAATACATATACGCATGAATTATGCAGAAATAAGGATACAATGCGTGCCTTATGATGTTTGGAGCGCAAGAATGATGAGAGGAAACCCGGATGAAGCTTTCTTTGCAAGAACAAGTGAACCACCGATTCTTTCAGCTGTTGGAGTGTTGAAAACCGAGAGGAGAGGGAATTTGAATGGAGAGGAAACGCATATCGTCAGCGTGGGGTTACGGGATGTTTAAAGTTTTCTTTATAATAATTAGTTGGTTAATTAAATGATTAATGGGCCTTAATATAATAATTAAGGGTTTGAATAGGATTTTAAGCCCAACAAGCTTAAAATTAGGCCCATTAAATCCAAACGCACTCTCAAAAAATATTTCGTGTTGGAAAGATTTTGAAAGTAATAGCCGAACCATTAAAAAGTCCCCTGATTTGATAAAATTTGCGTATCGTAAAAAATTAAAATCCTGCGGGTAAAAATACCCAAAAATTCTCATTTTTGAAAAATAAACTTAAAAACGTTTTAATTTAATTTATAAAAATAAATCGTGTAATGAAATAATTTTCCTGAAAANCAAGCTTAAAATTAGGCCCATTAAATCCAAACGCACTCTCAAAAAATATTTCGTGTTGGAAAGATTTTGAAAGTAATAGCCGAACCATTAAAAAGTCCCCCGATTTGATAAAATTTGCGTATCGTAAAAAATTAAAATCCTGCGGGTAAAAATACCCAAAAATTCTCATTTTTGAAAAATAAACTTAAAAACGTTTTAATTTAATTTATAAAAATAAATCGTGTAATGAAATAATTTTCCTGAAAATTCTCTGGTCTCCGATCCTCGTTCGAACGTGAAATGCACCTAGAAACCCTAATGCGTGAACTTTTAAAATTTCATGAATTAAATCTTATCATGCATGAATTATGCATAAAAATAATTAAGCACATAATTTAAAATAAACATGCATTTAATGCTTTAAAACAATTAAATAAAATACAAAAGAAATTTAATAAATTGCATGCATGTGGTTTACGTGGACCTTCAATTTTTCGGTACGTTACAATTTACCCCCCTTAAATTGAATTTCGTCCCCGAAATTCGCTTATCCTCGATGAACAAAAAGTTTAGACTCTTAATTCTAGTATCCCAATAACCACGCTCCCGCTGCGCGACTCTGGTAAAATAAAAGATAAGTTGTCCTTACGTCTCCTCAATCCTAATTAAATTTGCCTACCCAAAATCCTCTTCTGTGAATCGCAACTTAAAATGACTTATGGTGACTTTGTTCTATTTTTATATGTCATCAAATTTCTGACTTTCTCGCAATTCCTCATACTAGAATTGGATGTAAGTCTAGCGTATACCTTATTTTTTTTATACTATACCCATAATGTCCATCGTCCTATTACATTAGCATTTAGGCAATCAACTTAGGAAACCTTAGCCCCAAAATTTAATGTTCGACTGTTATCTTCAGTGATAAACTTAAAAGTTAAACCTTATCTTAATCCCATAACAAAATTAGCTTAAGATCATTGAATCGAATCTTTATCTTACGACACTAAACTTATGTAACTTAACTATTTACATGTATACTCTAATTATAAAATTATTGCAAACCTTAAATTCGAGTAGTGATAATCCATAAAACTTAAAGTATACGATATCAATCTTCTACTTTAATAATAAAACCCTTCTAGTATCCACTACCTGCTTAAACGATTCTCTTCCCCATTACATTATAGTTGAGGCCTAAGACTCTGGACTTTTTTCATTGAAACAAATGTCGCATTCTTAAGTATCCTCAATGCTTAATTAAGTCTAGCGTATAAAACTTAACAGGTCACCCCATGGTAGCCTTAAACTAACTCTAATAAATCCACTTCACTTATAACCCATAATATTCAAGAATCCTCATATCAAGACTTTAGATTTCTTACTCGATAAGAATCTTAATATTCGTCCATTGGTAACCTGTGTTGAACACAACTCATTTTCTTTTGTTTTTATTTCACCCAATATTTTTGTATGAACACCTATTTCAAAATCTTGAAATTCAAACTTACACAATCCAAGTAGTCTTAAATAACATAATTCCAACACACATAATCACTTATTCCCAAGTTTCCCAATGACTTAAAAAATCTTCTTAAGACATGGTGTCTAACTCACTTCTTACATGCGTCTGTTGAGTAACCTAACAAATAATCATACCCAACTTTCTAGAAAAATTTAACCCTAACAAAGGCATAACTTTAACTGTTAAGATCATGATTAAAACTTATGTTACATCAAACCTTAAGCTCCCAAAAATAAGTTAACATACTGTCTAATCTTATAACTTAACTAATTGATCAACTTCACCTTAAATTGCTATCGTTTTAAATTCTTAATTTGTCACACATTTTCTACTAACGCTTAGATTTTCGAGCCCAATATCGATTCATGCTACAATGTCCATGATTACCATTCCTTATAACATTATAACCCAAATGTTTCGATGTTCTAAATATACGTACGAGCCTAAATCATCGAAAATTTCTATCTTTTAAACCGTTCGATTCTTCCTTACTGATAAACTAGTCTCCAAATTTCTTAAAAATTACAAAATTAATTCTTAATTTCCTCGAAAATCATCCAATTTTTCCTAAATATCGAAAATTCCACAATTACTCATAAGTCCTCGGTATTCCCAATTTCATTTTATAGGTTTCCCGTATCATAAGGTTCAATTATTAAACCCAAAATTAATTCTCATAACACGTCTTACATTTCTATAAATACTTAAAATCCCAAGTGTTCATCAAAATTTCACATTTAATCCTTAAAAATTTTGAAAATTGCAATTTGTCCCTTAAAGTTCTCCAAATTTACATTTTGAGCCTATAACTCTTCGAAATTTGCATTTTTGTCCTCATAATATATTTTTCGATTTTTGCCTCATCAGACCTTAAAATTATCGAAACTCAGAATTTAATCCCAAAATTCGGTAAGTTCCAAAATAGTCCCTTAGTATTTTATTTTTCACTTAGTTCCTCAAATTATTGGTTATTACAACTAGATCGTTAAATTCTTAATTCATGCAATTCAATCATTAAATCCAATTAGGTAGAGCTTGTATCTTAAATAAATTCTACGTTTTATACTTCCAAGGATCGTCGTAGTCTTCGAATCATTATTTTTTACATTAAATCCTCAAATTTTAATTCACTAGTACCAATGAATAATCAGTATTTTAATTTCTTTAGAAAACTTAAGGCCCCAAAAGCATTTATAATTTTCAAGATTAACTTACGACCCATAAGTAGAACACCAGTACTACTAACCCAAAAATTAATATAGTCAAATCATTTTCAACCTTCCTAATGCCCAATAGCAGAATTCTTATTCATGTCCAATTCCACCACAAAACCAGCATGCATGAAAACCATATAATTTCTCGTTTCATGTCATAACATGCATAAAATTTTTAAAAAATTAAATCTCAAAACATAGCGACCGATAAATATGTATTGTAAGCATATATCATGTAAACATGCAGGTGATAGCATTAAAACATTTAAAACATGTAATATCATACAACTTACAAACTTAAGGCTTGAAGACTGAGCAGCAGAAGCTGGCGGTGTCACAACCCTATACAAGAACCTGGCTCCGATACCAACTGAAACGTCTCGCTCATTTTTAAAATTCTACTGGACATTTTTGCATTTAAAATAAAAGCTTCACAATTTCGAAATAACATTTAAAAATGATCTTAAATATTTGACAATAAAAATAGCGCAGTTTTAAAATTTCCAAACTCTTCCAAAATCAAACGTAAACGAATAAAAATCTTAAAATCGTCAACGTATAAAAAGGTTCATCTATTCTCAAAATCTCATAATCAAAATGCGGAAAACATGCAGTCCTCGGGTCGTGTAACCGCACCAGGTCTGCCTACTCAGAGTTCGGCACCTCCAATCTCTTCATCATTAAGCTCAACTGCATCATACACGCCTAGTGAGTCTAAAGACTTAACACACCTGTACCAAGAATAACAAATACATATACATTCCACACAGCAGTGAAACATATCATACTCAACATATCTTTCATGAACTTTAAAGCATAACGTAAACGTGTCGTGTAAAATCATATCGTGTCAAAGCATGTCATCTCGTGTCATCATATACGTATACATTTTCTTTTAATTCAATTCAGTTCATTAGTTGTGACTTTCGTATAAGCTCTATCGATGGATCCATCTATAAAAACCGTGGTACCCGGCGGCGGGGACATCAGCGACAGCATTACCCGCCCACTAAGCTCGGGCCTCAGCTCATCATATCTCATGTCATCGTATACATATATATCGTAAGTCACAACCAATTCTCATCCTTCAAAAATATCATCATTTTCATCACTTAATAAAAACGTGCATATGCGTAACTTTTCCTTTAAACCATTCATACACCGTATTTATCATAATTCCGTAAAAATCATAGACATTATGCATGAACATTTAAAATATCATGAATTTGTGCTCAGGGTGTTTCCAGGACCAAAATCTCGCCACGGGTGCAAAATGATCATTTTGCCCTGAAAACCCAAAAAATTATCTTTTCAAACCTGTACCTCTAAAAATTACCCGAAGCTTACCAAACTACTTAAAATGTCCCAAAACATTTTTAAAAGCATTCCTAGACAAACTCGATTCCATTTTATAACTTAACCGATTCGTTTTAAAACTTAGATCGGGGTCCCGGTTTTAACCCTAATCGACTCAAAACTTAACCAAAATTTTCCCAACTTGAACCATAATTTTATGTTTTTAAAAAAAATTTCCAAATAAAATTTTATTGTTTTCAAAATAATTTAAAACAGTAATTATGTGTTTTATTTTTACTTTGAATTAGTTAGTTCAAAATTTCAATAAGAAATATCTTATTAGAGTTTTTGAAGCTTGTGCTTTTTAGATTACTTATTATCTTCACATGTGAGTTAATTTAATTTTAACCAATCAGATATTAACAATCAAANATTTAATTTCATCCAATCAATTCTCATAATCTATTAGAATCACACTAGGTCTCTACATTAATTAATTAATAAAAATGTGACATTTACCAATAGGTCTGTTTCTTGTGTCGTATAAATAGTAGCTTATATTTCACGTAAATCCCTCATTCAAACATTCTCAATTTCTTCCATCACATTCTGCTTCATATTCTTTGATTAACTGGTACAAATGGCGTCGATTCTCTTGAAGCTTGCTTGCGAATTCTGTTATGCGACCTGCTTAGGATTGCTCCGTCCTCTGTTTTCGATATGATCGTGAAAAAGCTAAATTGCGGCCACGAATATCATATACATTGCATGAAACGTTGGCTGCAACTGAAGAATGTTTGCTCTTTTTGTAACGCTGAAGATCTTAGCATGTGAATGTCAGAAAAGAATTTGTGTGTGTCCAATCCGTCGGCTAATCACTTGAATGATTTTCTTGGGGTATATTTTAATTAGACCCAAAGTTGGACAAGCCAAAACTTAATCAAGCTCCAAAGAAGGTTAGAAGAATCAAATCAGATAAGAAATCACATTAATTCAAAATTAGTTTGAATATATCAAATGACATGTAGATAGGACGAGATCATTGGAAAGAAACATGGGTAGATCATGAGTCGTGGAGAGAGTGGGAAAAACCATACAGTACAGAGAAGAAAAGGAAGGTATCGGCATAGGGGAAGGACACATATCTCTCGCATAAATTCTAACAAACTCACTGAAGAATTCTAATAGCTTTAATAAATCGTTTTCATAGTTTCATTCCAGATTTCAGTAGTTCAAGTCATCTTCTTTCATATTTCAGCAATGTTATTTTAGTATATGTTAATATTTTGCAAATTTCCACATTTTATTGAAAATATAGATCATGTTAGAAGTTTATCTTTCAATTTCCAATGGTTTTTCTTTAGTTTTTTTTTGTTTATGATGTCATATTTGTTCAGGAGATCATAACGAAAGGTCAAATTTAGTATCTACAATCATCGCGTTTTTATAAGTTAGTTTTTTATCATTGTTTTTACACAAATTGGTGCATCTTTACACAAGGCACACTCGCAACTCAAAATATTGTGTAAGCAATTTTTGGCACGTCCAGTGAACGCCAAATATGCCGCCAAAAAGAAGAGATCCATCAGAAAATAATAAGAGAGTTGAAGCCATCCAGAACATGAAGAATGTATTGAAGAAAATGTGAAACGATCCTTGCTTTTTAACTTTAAAATCTTACTAATTTTTTTTTTTAAAAAAAAAGAATAACCTCGAAGATTAGTAATTAAAACCACTTACCTTTTCCATAAATTAAAATAGTTTAACATTAAAATCTCAAATACATAAAAATCTCTAAATCGTCAATTAACACAATTCGACTCCAACCTTTAACATGATTAGGGGTGTCAAAATCAGACACGACCCACCAACCCGACACAGTTCAACCCGAAAAACATCAAGTTTGGGTTTGAGAAAAAAATGATCGGGTTGGGTTGGATTGGGTTCGGGTCAACCCAGTTGACCCGAAAATTTTAATTTTTTTAAAAAAATATAATTAATAAATATTACCTACATTTTTATATACTATATGTCCGAAAAAATATCTATTGTATATTTATATAATAAATTTTCATAATTTAATATTTATTTTGAATATTTTTTATTTTTTAAACAATTGTTTATTTGATTTAGTAAATATATTTTATTTTTCTACAATTAGACTTTCAAATTTTAATCATATATACGAGGGAGATTTTGTTATTATGTCTTTAAATTAAAATATTATTTTTTTTAAATTTTATTTAATTTTCTTTAAAATAATTTTAAAAAAAATTCAAAATCTGGTTGATTCGGGTTTGGGTTCGGGTTGGCTCGCGTTGGGGTTGGGCAATTTTCGAATAGTAGTATTACTCAACCCGACCCAACTTACCCGAATTGACACCCTTAAACATGATCATCCTAACTTCAAAACAAAGCATAAAAAGTCTCTAATAAATTCCTTAACACAAATCATTTAAATCTTTCATCTATCAAGCTAATGTGGAAAATATATGTCCCTCGGGAGTGTACTTCCGGACTCGATCCACTTAAGCGTCAGCGTCTCCCTTAATATCATCATCACCTGCAACCATTCAAACCTAGTGAGTCTAATGACTCAACATGCTCAAACCTAACATAGCAAGTACATACATATACAATCTCATGCTTAAAAATTATTTTTACAAAAAGTAAATTTTTCCATGCAATCGTGAAACCTTCAAAATATGCAACTTTTAAAACCATGCTTACATATGAACATTTTCCATTTAAAATCATCCTTTTTCTGTGAAGTCCGATCCTCGAAAGTGACAACTTTTATTCGATTGATCAATCTATAAACCATAGTACTAGGCCGTCGGGTTCAACGTCCACTTTTTCGACGATCTCACCGATTATCATAAAAATAATTCACCGTTCACTTTTTCAACGGATCCATTATCATTGAGATTCCCGCCCCCGTTTTCGACGATTCACTCACTTTTCATTGCAAGTTCACCGCTCCAGTTTTCAATGTATCCCTTACTATTTTTTCGTCACAATCAATTCACATTCCTCAAAAATATTTTCCTTTACTTTATCATTTCATAAAAATTCATAGTTTTCCATATTCTTTAAAATTTCCAAAAATGACTTTTATCATTCGTATACGTCGAGATTGCTAAAAATAGCATATATGTGCAAGTGCGTTAAAACTTCTAAAAATGTGAAAGATTAAGTCGTGAAATGTGCCCAAACACTTTGGAAGAAACCCATGAGATGTCTAAAGTGCCATATTCTAGTGCAGTTGGGAGTTTGATGTATGCAATGATGTGTACTCATCTTGATATTTGTTATGTCGGGGGTTTGGTCAGCAGGTATCAATATAATCCAGGAATAAGACACTGGATTGCTGTTAAAAGAATTCTAAGATATCTAAAAGGCACTACAAATTACTTCCTTTGTTATCAAGGAAAAGATTTAACACTGAAAGGATACATAGATGATGATTGGGGTGGTGATTTAGATGAGTGTAAATCAACTTCTAGTTATGCTTTCTTGCTAAATGATGGATGCATCTCTTGGAGAAGTAAGAAACAAACTTGTGTATCACTATCCACAATGGAAGCAGAATTTGTGGCATGTACTTCTGCAGTGCAGGAAAGTGTTTGGTTGAAGAGATTCCTATGTCATTTGGGTATCGTAAGCAGTCCAGTTGGACCTTTAACGATTTGCTGTGATAGCCAATCAGCAATTGCTTACACAAAAGACCCCAAATACCATGAAAAAACCAAACATATTGACACGAAGTACAACTTTATCAGAGATATAGTTGAAAAGAAAGAAGTGACTTTGAAATGCATTCCTACACACATGATGGTGGCTGATCCGTTTACTAAGTCAATACCAAGAGACATATTTATAGTATCATATTAGATCTCTTGGACTATGTAGGATATGATTGTAACTAAACACATGTATTTAAGACATTGAGATCATTACTATAATGATGTTTTCATTATGTGTAATGTGTACACTTTATGAATTACTTATCTAAAAATTGAAAGTATGTCTGACAAGTTGAGATTAGCTCTCTCACACGAGCAATCACCTTTGGTGTTGAGAAACATGCAGAGATGAGACAAGATTGGTTTTGTTGAGAACAAATCAATACATATTCAGTTTTTATTGAGATTGAAATGGATTTTCCCACAATCCATTTAACTTGTCTTATAGCCAGATTAGAGTTTTTTTTTTGGAGGAGGATAAACAAAGTGAAAAACTCAAGTTAATTGTTGAGATACATTTGAACTAAGATCTGTACGGTGTAAACAATATTTTTTTAACACACGCTTCCAAAGAGGAAGAAACACATCGTAGTACGTGTTTCATAACGCGTGTGCTGGAGTGACCATTTGGATAATGATTAGTTTAGTCCCAGATCCTTGTGTGAGATCCATCGGTTTATATATAAACCTAATATTATACCCCTAAGACTTTCAACAGTCTCTTTAATTTTATTTTAGTGATGCTACTTTAGCATGATACCAATAGATATGGATGATTCGATAATGCGGTACATGTCTAAAAAAGTAGCTAAGATAAAAATTAAAATATTCTAGTGGGAAAGAAAGATTTATTTTTGACACTTATTTTGTATTCACAAGCCGGCTAATTATGTTTAACTTAGTTGTTAGAACATAATTGTGAATACATACAGATATAAATAGTTTTGAATCAAGTATGCTCTTTTTTATTTTATTTGGGACAAAAGATACGTTGATTAGTGTAATAAAATAAATCTGAGGTATAACGAGTAAAATGTCCTCATAAATATGTTTTGAATTGAGATGCTATATATCCTTAACCGGTTTATAGCTCTGAGCTCTTATTTAATATGCTCGCTGGTCACACGATCTATTTGATTGTTTGAAATTGGTGATATATGATTGTGATACCTGATGTACGAGTGGGAGATGTAAGAATTTATATACATGGGTTAATGGTAATGGGTCGCCCATGAGGCTAACCCGACTCGACCCGAACAATTCAAATTATTATTTTGAATTTATTGGAGGGAGTGGTTATTGTCTAATAACCTCCCTAATCTTCCTACATGATTAATAAAGATAATCACAATTATCAACAAAAAGAAGAAGAAGTGGCCGAGACATTCATTTTCCATTGCACACAAATCATATCACAATTATTAAACATTTGAATAGTGCTAACTTGATTCCTTTCCATTCGTGACCGGTATCTGACCATCGAAAAGCTCCGGAACAAATGTTAGTGATTCAACTATAAATATCCTAAATCAAAGTAAGAATTTATTCGATAATCATATGCGATATTCGAGCGTATGATTTCGTAAGCTTCTTTCTTCCATCAATAAACATAGACTAGGTAAGTCTCAATAGAGTACGGTAGAATGCCACGTCCCACGTTCAGCCGCCACATGATCCTCTTCTTAATGTTTACTAGCAAATTCCATACAATAAACTTCGCAGAATTGCTCTTACTTATGTTTTGAATTTGGTAAAGCAATATCATAATGATCGGTACTCTGCCAATCTTGATTGCTGAATGAATACCAATCCGGTAGCCTCAAAACCAATCCTTTTCTTGATGTTTACTTGAAAATTCCATACCATATCCTTGGGAAGATTTCTCACATATCTATTAAAGAACTTGGTCAAGCAACATCGTAACGAGGAGGAAAATGATAAGATTTGCGCGATTTGTCTCGATAATTTGTGGCAAACACAGAAGAACGTGGATGAGTACTCGACTTGGTGCCCTTGATTGTCGCCATGAGCATGAAGCCGGTGGCATAAAAAATGGTTGGAATGGAAATTAGATAATGTAGGGCATTAGAAGTATAATCACATGGTTAATAGTTTGATTTTGGTGTGTAGGTTGTCACTCTCTCAAAACCTAAAGCCTTTTGTAGAATAAATTATGAAAAAATCTTATAAATGAATTTTCTTTAAATAATATTAGTATCTATCAGTACGAAAAAATTTAAGAAAATTATGGTATCTGGGAAGGAGAATCATTTTTTATTATTATTATATTTATTTTACAATACAAAATGTTAAAAAAGTTGAAATAAAAAAATATGTATAGCTTGTATCGAATTTAATTTTTAATTGTGATTTTTATTAATATTGCTACTCAAAATCGTCTAAGAATTTTTTTTGTGGCCGAGGGGGTTGGGGCGCCTCTGAATCGTCTCGTAATTTACAGAAGAAATTTGAAGATATATCAAAGAAAGAAACAAATGGATCGCTATAAACCGTAGCTCCTCAAGAAAATACGCTGCCATTTTGATCACATTTCCATTCTTGGCTGCAAAATTTTTCACTCGATTCTCAACCATTATCACCGAATTGCTTTCACCTTTGATTTTGATTTGCTTGTCTGCATGCAAGGACTTCAAGATTTCACAACTGTATCATTTGGTTATATGCTGCAAACACAATTTAATGCATAAAGTTCAATCAACAATCACATCGAGTATATGTCATATATACACATAAATATGTCTACAAACAATGATGTATCTCAATGTTTTTAAAAAAACGAACATAGGTTGCTGTAAACCATATACAATTAACAGCAGAAACAATTATTGTTCTCCAAATACATATTTATCAGTTCACTCATATATCAATTGGGGAAGTTGGTGAAAAATCCCAAATCAAAATATTTCTTTGGGTTCACTCCCTACCCACAAAATTATGGTACTATATCATACAAAATGTGGTACACTTCATGTGGAAATGTGGTACTAAAAAAGTACCCAGGGACTGAACACAAAAAAAATCGACGACTGGGGACTGAAAGCCAATTTCCCGATATCAATTCTACGAAGAGATTACGTACAATTGTTGTAGTAAATTATCCTAATGAAGATGAAGTTTGTTTGTTTATTTATCAGGAAATATGTTTTATCGACGGATCCCAATAATCAAGAATTAATATATAATGGAGTGTGTATATATGTATTAGGATACATACCTAGAATCATCATACTTCTTTCATTCAACTGTGATTGCATGACCATTGATCTGGATTCTCATTTTCAACATTACCAAATTGCTGTTGAATCCACAAACCATTACTCTCCCTGGATTCTAAATAATCGGCGTTCGAATACGACGCAACAGGCGGTGCTGCTCTGACAGAACCGTAGTCTGCCGGGATATTCTCCTGCATCGCGGAATTTCCGACCGGTGGGGCGACCCCTAACTGCAACTGCGACAGGTAGTCGTTCGTCGGCGACATCTCTTGCTGCTGATTCTGTCGACAATACTCCAGTTGCTGCAGGACTACCTGAAGTTCCTCCTCCGCGAGCTGAATCTGATATGCGAGCTGTTGTATCTCTACCAAGCACCCGTAAACGGGGTACTTATCACGCATGGTGGCATGGAATTTCATGGACTTCATGGCGATGGCTTTCTGATCCGGGTCGAGTTCTCTCAACGTGTTGACAATGTTCTTCACCCCGAACAACCGGTGCACGTTTTGGAACATCTTGGGCTGATCCGCGGGGAAGAACGGGGCTAGGACACATTCGGAGGTGCATCTCCGCCTTTGGTACTTGCACGCGGCGCAAGCCTGGCCGGAGCCACTCTTTAGGGTCATTTTTGTAGAGGTGGCATTCAAAGAATCTATGGATTCAAGAATGATGATGTGCAAGAATTGGGATCATTTTTCCTTTTCTTGTAGCTTAATGTGATGGAATTTAAGTTCGTAAAGAACAAGAAAATAGAGTTAAAAGAAAAAATTTTGGGAAGTACAGAGATTTATGTGTTTAAAAGAGAGAAATGGACATTTTATTGTGGATTGGAATCAACAAGCTCGATCCATTTATCATCTTGAATTGTAATGTAATATTATCAAATCCATTGGTTACAATTGGTGGAGATTAAAAAAACTTTGATTTATTCTAGAGATTTCATAGGGAAGAGTTTGAATGAGTAAAAAATAGGATAAATAGAGGTGCGAAAAATGTGGGAGATGGTTTCTTTGAAAGTGTGACCGTTGGGGACAAGTGTTGTTACATCGACAACCTCTTATAAGGTTTCTTGCGAGAAAAGAGGAAAAGTCTGAACTTTTAGGCCACTTGGTGCAAGTTTAGTATTTTTGTATTTAATGTTAATTGATTCTTAGTTTGTGTAGATTTTTAATTAAATTGGATTATATTTATACCCCATCTATATTATATTATATTAATATATAATACGTTAAACTTTTTCATAGTTTCTACTTGCTTTACAAATAAAACACTATTTAAAACTTGGTATTTGTAGACTTCAAATTTTTCGAGTTCAAAAAAATTCGAAAAATTACAATATGATGTTTTCAAAGAATTTCCTGTGTTTTTACTAGTTAGGACATTAGATTAGGCAGCTGAAAGGTCCATAACTTCAAGAAAAGAACGCTTCATTCAAATTTTGTTTTATATGTTACAAGATTATATCTCAATAGTCCATTTTTCCCCTTAAAGTTAAAACCAACCACGTAAAGACGTGCTTTTACCATAAACCCTAAAAGGGAACCAAGCTCCATACATTATCGTTTACATTCCCTTCCTATTTTATGTAAAAGACAAGTATGTTTAGTTGAAATACGTTATAAAAAATATAAATGGAGTATCATATCAGATAATAACATTTTTCGATTAATTTGCTTAGTTAGAAAAGGGAGATCATTCATTATTCTCCTCCCTCAATCAAGATGGTGTTGGGAAAAAACGTGTTGTCTCGATAAAACACGTTTTTGCAACGATCATAACACACCTCAAAAAGAAGCTCCTCCCACAACTTCAGATAAGAGTAAGGATGGCAATGGGCCGAGACGGAGGCGGGTTTGCCATTCCCAAACCCGAAACTTCGGGGATCAACTTCCCATCGCCGCCCCCATCCCCGTTTCAAAAATATTAATATGGCAAGACGATGACGGATTCGGAGATTTTCTCAAACCAAAACTTATTATTATCTATTATTATTAGAGATAATATTAATATTAATATCAATATCAATATTAATAATAATATTAAAATTAATATTTTAAAAAATAATATTATTATTATACTATTATTAATAATAATACTATTATTTTATTATTAATATCATTTTCGGGGCGGGTTCGGGGTTTTCAAGGATGGGATAATAATCTCGTACCCGCCCCGAACTACATCGGGGATTTAAAACCCAAACCCGAAAAAATTGGGAATCCCCATCCCCGTTTCGGGTTTTCCCCGCGGGACCCCAAACCCGTGGGGAAAATTGACATCCCTATATAAGAGACATCAAAATTGCCAACCACCCACCACGGGACCGATGGCATAATCCTTTCCCCGTGAGGAAAAGGCCGAAGGGTTCAAACCTGGAGAAAACAAAAAACCTTCCCCAAACCGAAATTAAAAAAATATCACCCGGAATAGTAATTTAAAAAAATCACCCAAAATAATAATAAAACATAGATGGACAAGAAGCCACTAGGGAGGGAGGTGTAATAATTCTGCCAATAATAAAGTCTTTATCATGACAAACAAAAATTCTTGACTATGGCCTATGCAAAAAATTTCCCAAAATATGAGGGGAATTATTGTACTCAGGTAATCTAAGAGGCCAAGGTCTTTCTTGTCTATTCACAACTTTGTATCTGTTAATAAATAGTCGGAAGTGGACCTAAGTACAAGAATGTCCAAAATCCTGATATTTGTTGAAAGACGGCAATGGTCACCATTGAGAATCGCACATCGGCTTGAGTTTATTTTACCATCCAAGTAGGCACTTTGTTCTTGATCCTTGCTCTCTCTTCAACAAGAACCAGATTATGATTCATGAGACAGAATCCTTATCAGCAACTTGGGATCATGAGCATCAAAATGAGTACCGATTTTCCTATTTTCACTGAATAATTTTTTAATTTCTTCACTTCGCTGTAAAATGGAAGTCCCCACTATTCTATATTACATTTCTGGGCTTCGTATAAGTTTATAACTCAAAATCCCGTTCAGGAGTAGAGGGAATGCATCATTAGATCCAAGACCGAACGGTAGCTAACCTCACAACTTAAGAGTACCAAGGAGCATATTGAATCGATATTAGTTTACAGCTTCAAACAAGAGGACTTGGGGTTGGAGGTGTCCTCTTTCACACATTGTAAGAACATCATTCCAGCCACCGATAACCTAGGTACAAATCATAGAAGAAAACACATTCAAAAATATATGTGTTTTTGAATATCAGGAGACTCAACTAGTTAGGAAAATTTACCTTTACGGTTTTGTCATCATACATGACCCACTGTTCATGATCACGGCTGTAGGCAAAACAGTGATAGTGTTGCCCATAGTAACAAACCTAAAAGTCCCAGAATTAGCAAACCTTTAAAAAGGAACCAAAAAAACACAAACAAAGTTGGTAAACTGGCATCCTCGCTCGAAGACAAACTCAAACTTGTTCGATATAACATCAAGATGCATTGTTTTTGGAAGAACAAAAAACAAAAAAATATATGTTGGAAAAAGTGAAACTATGCATTCACATCAATTAAAAACAACCAAAGAACACTGCCTTGTAGGAAATGTTAAAAAAGACGAGGCTGATGTTCAGCGAGTGTAAAACATGGTTTGGATTGACTACAACCATCGATTTTAGAATAAACAAAGCACAACCAACAAAAAAAATGCATACAGTATTTTTATGGGCCAATACACAGAATAAGAAGTAACATCATTAAGCTAAATACAGACACAAAAACAAAGAGAAAAAATTGTTTGATGATCCCTACAGAAGACAATATTGTAGGCTGCAAAAGAAATAATAGCATCATCATAAAATACTGACTTCAAACTTCGCAGAATGGATTGTTGGAATACTATGTTTACATCAGAGTGCAACAAATAACATAAATATTGCATACTCACAAAATACAACAAATGACCATGACAGAAATAAATTGCAATTCCAAATTATTCAGAGCAGCATACCATTGATACCAAGGAATGTCTATTTTGCGGATCGAGACCTCGGTACAGGACACTGATGTCAGTCTCAGTAGATAAGGCAGCCAATGTTGCTACTATATCTTCAACACTCTCACAAGTATTCTGCCAACCCAGGACTAAAGGCAAAGAATAAGAATTGCATTTAAAATTACAAGCAGCAATGCTCACTCTTTGGCACATACAGAGTATAATACAAAAATACAAATAAACAAAATAACAGCAGGGTTCCTGCATGAAATTGCGAGTTACCTATGGTGAAAACATGTGGTGGAGTGGAGAGAATATGATGAATATAATTAAGCATTCCACAACCACCAGCATCTGGATCACAGGCTAACTGGTGATTCATCTCCACCAGGTTCAAAAGCTCATCAAAGGAGCTATCAGGGCACATAACCTGCAGGGTAAAATATTAAACAATCTAATCCACAGAATTAAATGAATCAATGGTTTTCAAATCGCACACATTATTTTAAAGGGTAATTTCACCCTACCACAAGCACCGTAAGCATTATTACAACACTTAGGTCTAAAAGGACATGCCTTCATTGTTCTGAGAGCACTTGCGTTGATATTATGAAAGAAAGATGTGTACTTCAGATATCGGGACTCTACGCCACAGCTGTAACAGTTCATTCTCTCAAATATGTCCATTCCAAATATTGAATGAGCAATGCAAGAGCCATTGCTGCAGTCCCAAGATCCCGAGCAGTTGCTATCTTCTGATGCTGTATCAGACACACTAGATGCAGGAGTGAATGATAGATGAAGACAGTTGAATATCACGCCCAGCACTTCAGAAGCGTCATTCATCTGACCCTGCAGGGTTGACAAACTTAAACATTTGAACCTACTTTTCTGAGCTTTTGTGTTTCACGAAAATGTATTCAAAATATAAAGCCCTTAAATCAGAAATGAAAAAGCTCATCGTAGTAGTAGGTGGCTTCACCTCCTGATAGAAATTGCTCTCTGGGTACAACTTGCTCAAGCCGACTCTTAAAGAGGTAGGGGCAACAGCTTCCCTTCTGTTATCCGTAGATCCCACCCTCAAAGCAATGAATATTCCATATAAGGCACAAATAACGCAAGGGTCACCAATGTGAACATGTTCTGACGATGATCTCCGCAAAAACTCCTCTCGGAATCGTCTTAGATGCCACAAGGACTCATCGACAGAAAAGAAACAGAATCAATACCAAAAATTCAAGGAAGATGTCAGCTTGAAGACTACAAACAAATGGAAATTGGACATATTTATCGAAAAGAAATAAATAGCATAGTTCAAATACCAACCTGTATTATGACATTGAGAAAGCAATTATATTCACCAACATCATTTGTTAACCCTGTTCCATAAGAATCCATTCCACAAGCACCATCCGCCCTAATTTCACCGTCACTGTTTTCTAGCGGCTCCTTTTGTGGTGTTGACGAACTTGATAGTGACGGAGGTTTTTTATGTGCATGGAATGCATCTGGCAGATGATATAGGACATTGAGGTACCGTTTGACGTATAAGATAGAATAGATGTAAAATTGATAAATAGTTGAAGTATGTACATAATTAATATTGTGTGATAAAATATATGGTGTTTGGTACGAGTATAAAATGGAAGATAAAAATTTGTGAAAATATTTCACATAATGACCAAACTACCCTTGAATTCCTTTCAATTTTACCAAACAAAACCCTACAAAAGTAATCTTAAACAATAAATCCCAACTTCCATTCTCTCATTTTTATGGCATAAATCATTTCATATTATTAATATTATTATTTTTGTTCTTGTTATTATTTATTTTAATTATTATTACTAGCAATAATTTGTTTGTTAGAAAATGTTTATTCTTACCATAAATATTATTAAATTATTTGTATACTTATTATTTTTTTACTAACGATTACTAATGCTTTTTATGATTAATTTTTATTCATATTATAATACTATCATTATTTGAAAAAACTTTAAAAATTACAACAGAGATTGGTTAATTTGCCTACGGGATTGACGAATTAGAATCGGTTATATATATATATTTTTTTGAAGGTAATCTGTTATATATTTTTAAAAAATGTACATTTGTCATATATTGTCAAGTAAAATCCCTATTTTTTAAGCTTTAAAAAATATGTATTTTTTAGTATTAAAAAAACATTTTCTGTTGCATTATCCTCGTTTCTAAAAAAGTTAGAGAGGTGCGTGGTAGGAAGCTGAAATATTTTGACCAAGCAATAATAAAAAAAGGTGGGGAATAAGGATGTAAAGTAAATTTATTTCACAAATGTATGCAGAAAATCAGTGCAATGGACTCTTAATCAGCATAAGCCTGACAGTTGATGGACCAAATATTTGCAACCCAAACATTCGATGGTCCAATATAAAGAATCAATCCACCCCCAATCCACAACTTCAAACATGCCCCGAGTGTATAAACAAGTCACAAAAATATGTACACTCATCCACCTAACTTGCACTGATCGAGAAGGCAAATTAGTGGTTTCTGTAAACTAAGAAATATTGGGTTGGTAACAGTGTCAAAATATTCACTAGCACACAGCCCAAAAGTTATATTTGCCCTCGATCATTCAATTGACCAAGATACATAGTTTTGAGGTGGATAAATGACTACAAAAGAATTAAAAGTATATTTAACGAGGGCCAAAACTGACTTGGTCCTACGTAATCAATAACAATTAAAAATCATTTGGTTCTAAATGAGAATTTAATTTCAAACAAAGTCCACACCGTCTACGAGTATATTAGGAATAACTGTTGTAGAAAAATGGTACTCACGACGTAATGCATAATGATAAGAACTCAAAATATAACCATAAACGTGGGATGTTAAATACTCCAAACAGTAAACTGGAGCAAGAAAAAGACCAGGGGAACATGTGGGAACTAAAATAAAGGTTTAATTCCGCTTGGCATAAAAATATTATATTACGATATGGAAAGAAGAGTATCCTCAATATTTCTAAAAGAACCCAATAAAAGTCAAGAGTATGCTAAATATGAGCAAACGAAGAATCTTGGAAAGTCCTGAGTAGAGTAGAATCATAAATAAAAAACAAAAAAGGACACATACCAAGGCTCTGGCGTACAGCTTTTTTAAGGTCAGCTTGAAACCTTTCTTCATCATCTTCCTCTGCCTGAAGCTGTCTCAATGTCTTTGCCCCGCTTTCTACAAAATGAGGGCTATCTAAATTTCAACCATACTGATAATGATCCGGTTTACTAATGGTTTTGCATCAACTTCTACCTAAGTTATGAGAAAATAAGAACTATAGCTCCACAATGCATCTAAAATGCAGCCTTCAAGTAAAAGAATGATAAAACACCAATTGAAATATTTTCTTAAATGCATTTTTACAGCAAAATACATATACATCATCTTTTTTTTTAATGCATTTTTAGAGCAAAAATTATCTTTTAACATTTTTTTCATCACCATCCAATAGTTTGCCTCCTCGTAGAAGAGGGTCGCAATGAAAGGCAAAGACAATCCAGTTGAAGAAAATAGAACACTTATAATGATAGGCAAGAAAAATTCAACTAAATAAGCACAAAAGCACCAAAAAGATAGACATCAGCTGTTGTTCACCTTTGCCCACTGTAGATCGAAAATATGGGGACTCCATAACACAAATACACATAGCTTTTTAGACTAGGAAATACTTGATGGATAACAGATTGTAAGAAGGAACACAAAATAAAAGATGAGCAAGAATAAAAATACAGAATTTCCACCGTAAGAAAGGTAATCAGATCAATAGACCATTTATTGCTAAAATTGTTTACCGCCATCAGCAACAAGATTTTGTCCAGGCACTGATTGACCAGCATCATTATCTTCTTTTTCAGTAGTCAGTGGTGGATGCTTTCCATCGCTCACCTTAGCGAGACCCTTGTGTCGTCTACCTCTCCTTCCTGACCGGCGATCAGAAAATAACCCATCCTGTGGATTATCGCCATTTTGTAAGACTGCCAGAAAGATTATCCAATAGCATGTTTGTAAAAATTGGTCAAAGTGACGTAAATAAAAGGGCTAATATACTTTCGGATCATCAAAACAGCTACCAGTTTTCAGCATATCCCCATTAGCATTGTTCTTTGATAGACCTTCAGAAATGTTAGTAAATCCATCCTCCTGCATCAAAGGCTCCTAGAGAAAGTCAGATTAACAAAAAAAGTTATAATCAACACCATTTTTGCCTCGAAACACATCCAACCAATTTCGGACCTTCAAACTGAGAACCAAGAGAAATGAACCCTTACCTTACGAATAGTAGTCCACTGCTCGATGGAATCTTTGTCATCATTATTGTTCTCTGAGTAAGTATAGGAAATTGTAACTGTTTCGGCCTTTTTAGATATTTTGGAAAAAAATTTATTTTGCTCCGCAAGATGCTTCTGTTTTGCCTCATTTTCTATTTGCCTTTGATATTCCAAAGTTTCTTCAAGCTTTCTTTCCTCAGCTTCAAGTTCCATTCTGCGCCTGTACTCCTCTTCCTGTAGTCGCGAGGCATCATCAATCTCATGAACATCAATTTCGGACACTGAACCCTCATCATGATAAGCACTGGGAAGCAATCTGAAGTAAGACAGGAAAAAAAATACAAAATAAAAAGCTTCAAGAAACAAAAGAATATATCGATCTAAATATGTTTTGCCACAGAATAAGAAGCATACATCTCTTCAGCAATCCGATCATGTGGCTCATCAGAATTAGTAGCCTGAAGAAGCATTAACCAGAATCGATAACAATTAAACAGCTGCTCAGTATCCTAGAGTTCAATAAACGGGAGGTTCAGACATTCGGTTCAAACCTTTGTATCCTTGTTCTTCCGGCTCTCCTTGCTCTTTTTCTTATCCTTCGTCCTGTCATTCACATTTTTTAAAATATCAACACCAACACCAATGCCCTTCTTTGAATCCAGTGCAAGTTCAGCTAGAAATGCCTCTCTGGCAGCATCAGATTTTTCTGTGGCATCTTTCTCTGCCAGATCTTCCAAGTGAGACTGAAAAGGATGAAAAATAAACTTCTAACTCGTATACAAAGGCACTAGTAGAGTTCACATGGATTTAATGAAAAGCTGTGTCACTAGATACTTACCCGCATAAATGACTTTACTAGAGATATTAAGACTGATTGGAAATCTTGTGTGGAAACTGACTCAAGCTTAACCTCCAACTGTCGCATCCCCGTAACTATTCGCATAATTCTTGCATCTAATTTGCTGATCTGAATCACTAAAAAATGTGAGATAAACCAGCAGCGCAGATACATGACTGACAACAGATAATAAAAAACCTGACTGATGTATCCAACCTCAATAGAAACTTGCTCTTTCTGTCGCTGTATTGCAACTTCTATGCAAGAGTCAACCTGATGCAGATAGTCTTTTGTTCTCCAATCATCTTCTTCAACAGATTCTCGGTCACAAAGATGAGATATTACGCCACTATAAGTCTCCTCAAAACCAAATTGATTAACATTCAGAGATTCTGCATCTTTTAGAACATTTGTTATGGCATCCAACTCAAATCTATTGCTGATTATGGTAAAGTCATTGTCATTTTCAATGAGCTCTTCTCGCCTTTTCTTAAGGACAGAGTCATAACTTCTACGGGCAAAATCAATCACATGCTCTCTTTTCTTTCCCTCTTCTAAATAGAGATCTTCCACAGCCTGTAGTGCCTCCTCATAACTTATGTGTTCGCGTTTTCTGTCACACGAGCCTTGCAGGTGATAAGATTCCTTCTCAAGCAACTGAAGAATTTCCAAGCCTTGGTGAGCCTTTTCTTCTCTTGCATGAGACCAGGATGCCAATTGTTCCCCACTTGAAGGGCCTGTAAATATCCAGGATAACAAAGCTTCTGAATCGAGTACAACACCATCATCATAACTGACATGTGAGGAAGCCGTCGAACTGGAATCATCATTAACAGCATCATCACAAGATATGCGCTTGGGCTTGCACGGAAGAAAATGCTCGTCAAGCACCAAAAATGATGCATCTTGGCTAAAACATATCTTCTCCATAATTTCATTTCCCCTCAACTTGGTGTTTGAATCATCTATGGCATTACTTTTATCAGAATATCTTCCTAGTCCACAAGAATGAAATATTTCCTGCAAAAATGTCTGAATTTTTTCAAGTTCTGGAGCGCCCAAAAAACATATGCAATCAGGCGTTTGGTCCACATTGGAATTAAGAAGCTGTGACCCACACGCAAGACTCTGAAGCTCCTCCACTGCAAAGTGTATGACCTTGCTAAGGTGACTAGATGCAAGACATTTGTTCTTGATA